>NC_057812.1:321288871-321592408 GCF_018294505.1 Triticum aestivum
CCTCGCCGCTCCATCGCGCGCCGCCCCGCCGCCTCGTTCGACGCCGCCCCTCGCTGGCCGCTGCTTCTCCGGCCCCGCCGTGCCCGGATCCAGCGGGATCCGGCCGGATCCGCCTCCTCCGACCTCCTCCGGCCATCTCCGGCCCAACTCCGGCGAGATCCCGGCTGCCTCGACTTCCGTGCCAAAGTCAACCCTAGATTCGGAGGGTAAAATATCACTAAGTCTTTTCTGTCATCATATTTTTAGGCCATGTTCATCGCATCATAACTTTGCACCCGTAGCTCCATTTTGCGCATGTAGCATATCAAAATGTTTGTCTCGACGAGTACATCATTTCATCTCATTGTATCATTTTCATTTGAGCTCATCTTGATGCCCGAAATGCTGTTGGAAGAGGGCTGTGTGAGGAATATGTCAGATCTGTTTCGGCAAATGGCCTTTTGTCATTTTTGCCATGATTAATGTGTGCATGCTATGATCCTGAGCTCTACATGTGTTTTGTAGAGTGCCATTCCATCTTTACAGAGGTGCTTGCCATGTATTTTTGTGATCTTTGGGGCGACTAGCACAAGCATGCAAAGTAGCTTACTCAATGATGCTATTTTTAGGGACTTAGAATTTCACTAAGTCCTTGCCCTGTCATTATTTTTATGCCATATGTCCATGTTGTTTCCTAGTGATCCGTGCCTCTTTTGAGGATGATCAGTAAGGATGTTTTGTTAATATTGTCGTGATCTATCCATCCATGTATTTGTTTGCATTTATGGAATACCCTAGCTTGAGTCAATCGAGCTCTACTTTTGCTATAAAATGTTCTTGGCAGATTGTTAACATGTTTAGCAATTTTGCCGAGCTTGTTGTAGTTGATCCGTGCATGCTATATTGTTGTTCTTGCCATGTATAGCTTCTATGCCATGTCTTATTGATGGGTGTATGCTTAGTTTTTCATGCCATGCCTTGTAGTAAGTGCATCGAGCTCGTAAACATGCCTACTTGTTAATCTGTTTTGCATGCTCCAGTTTTTCACTAAGTCTGAATCTGTTATGTTTTTGCTATGTTCACATGCTTGCTATTGTATTTTCTGATCCCTTTTGGCTCATGGTCACCAACGGACTTTTGTTATGTGCTTAGTGTAGCTTCATTCCATGCCTTGATTTGCCATGATATGTTCTTGTAGCATGTAGATTTCATGCTCTAAAGATTGCTTCCTGATGATAAATTCCAGACTTGTGTTAATTTCACTAAGTCTGTAACCTGTTATCGTTTGCACTTTTGCCATGCTTGTTTGAGCCTGTTAATAAGTGAATTAGACGTAGATCAGTGTACATATTTTGTCAAGCATCTTGAGTGGATCCCTGCCATGTTGGAGTGCTGTAGCATGTTGTTCTTGATGCATTTAAATGGTCTCGTGCTGATTATCGCAGACCGGTGCCATATTTGTTTTGCTTGCCATTTCCAAACCGTGCATCCGATTCCGGTGATCTTTATATTGATTTCGACCGAAATCAACTCACCTTTCCAGTGGCACTCTTGGATTTCCAAGTTGAGGCCAGGTTCAATCATTCCTATCCAAATCATGCATATGGATCACATGCCGCATCCCGCATATCATACCATGTTCGTGTGTTGGTTGTTTACTATGTTGTGTGCTTCTTTCCGGTGTTGCTTCTTCGGGCTGGTTCCGTTAACGTCGCGTTTGTGAGGACCCATTCGACTACATCCATTTGTCTTCTTCATGGACTCGTTCTTCTTCCTTGTGGGATTTCAGGCAAGATGACCATACCCTCGAAATCACTTCTATCTTTGCTTGCTAGTTGCTCGCTCTTTTGCTATGCCTATGCCGCGATACCTGCCACTTGCTTATCATGCCTCCTATATTGTTGAACCAAGCCTCTAACCCACCTTTTCCTAGCAAACCATTGTTTGGCTATGTTACCGCTTTGCTCAGCCCCTCTTATAGCGTTCTTAGTTGTAGGTGAAGTTTGGAGCTTGTTCCATGTTTGGAACATGGTTATTTTGTTGGGATATCACAATATCTCTTATTTAATTAATGCATCTATATACTTGGTAAAGGGTGGAAGGCTCGGCCTTATGCCTGGTGTTTTGTTCCACTCTTGCCGCCCTAGTTTTCGGCATATCGGTGTTATGTTCCCGGATTTTGCGTTCCTTACACAGTTGGGTTATAATGGGAACCCCTTGACAGTTCGCCTTGAATAAAACTCCTCCAGCAATGCCCAACATTGGTTTTACCATTCGCCACCTAGGCTTTTTCTATCCCTTGGGTTCTGCAGACTCAAGGGTCATCTTTATTTTAAACCCCCCTGGGCCAGTGCTCCTCTGAGTGTTGGTCCGACCGAGTAGACTGCAGGGCCACCTCGGGGCAACTTGAGGGTTGGTTTTACTCATAGGATGTCTCATCCGAGTGTGCCCTGAGAACGAGGTATGTGCAGCTCCTATCGGGATTTGTCGGCACATTCGGGCGGTGTTGCTGGACTTGTTTTACCATTTTTTTATCCTTGACTTGTTTTACCATTGTCGAAGATGTCTTGTAACCGGGATACCGAGTCTGATCGGATTGTCTTGGGAGAAGGAATATACTTCGTTGACCGTGAGAGCTTGTGATGGGCTAAGTTGGGACACCCCTGCAGGGATTTGAACTTTCGAAAGCCGTGCCTGCGGTTATGGGCAGATGGGAATTTGTTAATGTCCGGTTGTAGAAAACCTGAAGTTGATCTTAATTAAAATACATCAACCGCGTGTGTAACCGTGATGGTCTCTTCTCGGCGGAGTCCGGGAAGTGAACATGGTGTTGGAGTTATGCTTGATGTAGGTTGTTCTAGGATCACTTCTTGATCATAGATGTTCGACCGTGCTTTTGCCTTCTCTTCTCGTTCTCATTTGTGTATGTTTAGCCACCATATATGCTAGTCGCTTGGTGCAGCTCCACCTCATACCTTTTACCCTTCCTATAAGCTTAAATAGTCTTGATCGCGAGGGTGCGAGATTGTTGAGTCCCCGTGACTCACAGATACTTCCAAAACCAGTTTGCAGGTGCCGATGTTACCGAGCAGGTGACGCAACCAAGCTCAAGGAGGAGCTCGTTGAAGATCTTGTCCTTTGTGTTGTTTCGTTCTAGTTGATCAGTAGTGGAGCCCAGTTGGGGTCGATCGGGGATCTGTGTAGCATTTGGGGTAGTCTTCTTTTATTTTGGTTCCGTAGTCGGACCTTGATTGTATTTGGATGATGTAATGCTTTATTCATGTAATTGTGTGAAGTGGAGATTGTAAGCCAACTATGTATCTCTTTCCCTTATGCATTACATGGGTTGTGTGAAGATTACCTCACTTGCGACATTGCTTTCAATGCGGTTATGCCTCTAAGTCGTGCTTTGACACTTGGGAGATATAGCCGCATCGAGGGAGTTACACGAAGCAGGAGGCCGCCCAGGCCGAGGCTGCCCGGCGCCAGCAGCAGGCCACGCTAAACTCCCAGGAGGAGGACCTTGCCCAGTGTGAGGAGATGCTTGCCGCAATGCTCCACGGCAAGGATGAGGAGGTGGAGAAGTTCGCCGTGCAGCGGACCCAAGAGCTAGAGCAGAGGCATAGGGATGCACTCAATGCCCAGGCTCTGGTTCACACCGGCAAGGTGAAGGAGCTGGACGGGCTGAAGGATCAGGTCCTGAAGCTGTCCAAGTAGAAGGACACGCTCAATGGTGCCCTAGTTGAGGTGCAGGGCGTGGTCCTCGACAAGGCCGGGCAGCTCTCCGAGGCCAACAACTCCATCAAAGACCTCAAGCTATAGCTGGAGGGTCTCGAGGGGATGCTCTCAGAGGCCAAAGCCCGGTAGGAGACCCTGGCCAAGGATCTTGAGGCTGACATGCATCTATGGAAGAACGAAGCCGCCAGCCACAAGGAGTTTGTGGAAGGCGAGAACCGCTGGATGGGGCGCCTCGAAGGCGTCGCCGGCATGATCACCATGCAGCTGGCTACCATGGGGATGCCAAATGTGAGGTATACCCCAGAGCGCAACGCGAGCCCCAACGCCAAGCTGACCATCTTCTTCGAGGACGTCCTCGGGGCCCTGTAGCAGCTCCACTCCAATCGGGCGGCCTCCCTGGCCGATGAGGCCCGGGTGCTTTGCCGGGGTGCCACGACCAAGGTGGCGCACTGGAACCCCAACCTCGACATCGACGCCGCGCTGGAGAGCTTGCCGGAGGATGCAGACCTCCTGATGCTCAGGGAGGATATCAAGCCCATTATCAGCCGCATCGGCGGAATCGAGAGGGTGGAAGGCCAGCGTCGTTATTAGGCATCCCATTTCTCATTGTTGCTGCAGGTTCATGGCCAAGACAATTTATATATTTAGTTAGAACCGCAACAACAATTGATGTAATATAACTCCGCAGTACTTTTGAAAACGATGCATGTTATTCTCCTATTTGATCCCCCTTTGTATGTCCACCCTACGTTAATCGGGTAGGCTTGCTGGCGCGTAACCCAGGCCCCGGCGCCTCGAGGACGGATCCCCAATAGCCTGGCGGGTATGCTTGCTACTAGGCGAACCACCTTACCGCTCTCAACGTGGCCGCTCGAACTGTCGAGCTTGACTCGAGTCAGAATCGAGAGCGTTGCCGATTACGGAAGGCTACCCTGCCACTCTCGACGCGGCCGCTTGAGCTGTTGAGCGGACTCGAAACAGAACAAGGGCGTTGCCAATTGCGGAAGGGCCCCTTTGCATGCAGGTTTTCCATACACAGGGCAGGACCTTCAAGGATAATAACCATATATACAAAAAGAAATTGCTTAAAGTTTCGCACGACTTAGCTTTTCTGTCATTGGATGGGCGTCCACCGCATCCGCAGATGGTGCCGCTAAGCTCGTTCGTCTTCTTCCTTGGAACGACGACCACAATGAAGCCGCTGCCATGATTAGACCAGATTCTCACAATTGCGCGTTTCCCCTACCTGGCGCGCCAAAGGCGTCGGTGGAAACGACACCTATGGGGTGACTGGGATCCCTTCTATGGTTGGCAAGCGCGAGGTTGTGCAAAGAGTGGGTCTGACAGGAAGCACACGGATTGTTTACCCAGGTTCGGGCCGCGAAGATGTGTAATACCCTAGTCCTGCTTTGGTGGATGTATTTGAGTGTTCTTGTGTTCTTGAGCTAGTTGCGGGGTGCAACTTGCCCTAAAGAGCCGAATCCCTCTCCTGGTCGCCTCGAGCCTCCTTTTCTAGGAAAAAGGGGTTGCCACAGTGGCACACAGGAGGTGGAAAGGTCTACAATCAATAATCCTATCCTCTGGGACCGTCGGACAAACGCATTTAATGCGCTGCCGACGTGTCCTCCTTTCTTTATCGGGGACGCCAGAGAAGCACGTCCCAGCCTTCGCCGCCTCGCCTGGCCTCGAAACGCATCCGAGCTGATGAGGCATCGCGGCACCACGTTGGCTGGCTGCTGGGCTGGAGCGGTGGTGGAGCCTTCATGAAAGGTCGCATGCTGCCACGCAGGTGCTTGCTGAGTCGTTGTAGAGGCCGCCTGTCGCCACGCAGGTGCCTGCCCAGCTGGTTGAGCTAGCAGCTGCTTGGGGACGGTGGTGGAGTCTTGGCTGGCGCGGGCCTGGCAGTGGCCCTGTTGATGCCCTCGGCAAGGGTCTTGCCGGAGGCCCGGAAAGGGTCTTGCTGTGGAGTCACTGTCGTCCCTGGCAAGGGTCTTGTCGGGGGTTTTGTGGATTTCCCTGGCTAGGATCCCGCCGAGGGTCGCCGTCTTCTGGTCCTCATCTGATCTCACATGTTTATGATCTTGACAAAGATTTGCATGCCACCACAGAGGCACCTCCCGAGCCTTGGTTCCAATGTAGTTGGTTGGGTTGGAGCCTGTGGGATCAAGGGTGGCTTGCTCCACTGGCATCGGGCAAGTTGCCCCGACAAGGCTCTTGCCGGGGCTACGGAGGCTGCCTCAGCAAGGATCTTGCCAAGGGAGTCCACCTCACCCTCTTGCTCTCCTGCGCCGCTGGTCATGGCGTTGCCTTGGTTTTCTCGTGCTTCGTCTTCTCTCCGGCTTCCCTCCTCTGCCCTACTAAGTGCGGCCGTGGCGCGCGACTCTGACTGTCCGTGCACAAGTAAAGGGGTCAAAAGAAGAGTCCCTACTTTTGTACACCGACAGATCAATTGTAGCCTCTTTCGATAAGTAAGAGTGTCTAACCCGATAAGGAGCTAAAGGTAGAACAAATATTCCCTCAAGTTCTATCACCACCGATACAACTCTACGCACGCTTAACGTTCGCTTTACCTAGAACGAGTATGAAACTAGAAGTACTTTGTAGGTGTTTTTGGATAGGTTTGCAAGGTAATAAAGAGCGCGTAAATAAAAACTAGGTGTTGTTTTAGGTAAAGAAGCAATAAAGTTAGTATAGCGAGTGTGGAAAAGTGGTGGTAGGAGTTGTGAAATTGTCCCTAAGCAATTGACTACGTTACTAGACCGATAGCATGTTTTATGTGGGAGAGTCCACTGCTAGCATGTCATCCCTGACTTGGAATTCTATGCACTTATGATTGGAACTATTAGCAAGCATCCGCAACTACTAACGTTCATTAAGGTAAAACCCAACCATAGCATTAAGATATATTGGTCCCCCTTCAATCATGTATGCATCAATTTCTATGCTAGGTTGAAGCTTCTGTCACTCTTGCCCTCCAATACATAGTCCTATCAACCTAAAACTAACCCTATGGTGTGATCCATGCGTGTGCTCATATGATGGGCACCAAAGGACAGCAACATAACCAAAAGGAAATTAAACCAATCGTAGAAGTTCACCAATTACCGATGGATGGGAACACATCATAGGATGGCAACACATCATTGGATAATAATATGAAGCATAAAGCACCATGTTCAAGTAGAGGGTATAGCGGGTTGCGAGAGAGGGTACCGCTATAGATAGATGGGGGAAGGTGATGAAGATGTTGGTGAAGATGACAGAGGTCTTGGTGTAGATTGCGGTGACGATGATGGCCCCGGCGGTGTTCCGGCCTCACCAGAAGAGAGGGGGAGAGGGGCCCCCTTCTTCTTCTTCCTTGACCTGCTCCCTAGATGGGAGAAGGTTTTCCCCTCTGGTCCATGGCCTTCATGGAGGCGGAGGGGCGAGAGACACTCCATGATTGGATCTATCTCTGTGTCTCTCTCTGTTTCTGCGTTCCAGATTCTGGCCTTTCACCATTTCTTATATTCCCGGAGACCCGTAACTCCGATTGGGCTGAAATTTTAACACAATTTCTATCCGGATATTTGATTTCTTTTGGCGAAAGAAGGGCACCAACTACCTTACGTGGTGGCCATGAGGGCCCAGGGCACGCCCCTGCCTCGTGGCCCCCTCGGGCATCGTCTCGCATTGATTCTTCTTCAAAAAAATCACATATATTCCAAAAATATCTCCATCAATTTTTATCCCGTTTGGACTCCGTTTGATATTGATTTTCTTTGAAACAAAAAACATGCAACAAACAGGAACTGGCACTGGGCACTGGATGAATATGTTAGTCCCCAAAAATAGTTTAAAAAGTTGCCAAAAGTATATGCAAGTTGTATCATATTGGCATGGAACAATAAAATATTATAGATACGACGGAGACATATCATATCTACCTATGTTAACCCCCTCTCTTCTTTAATTCTTTGCCACATCAGCACGTTTGCTATTCCCGTGTGCATGATACCAGCTGGTACCACATTACCACCATTATGGCCAGCCTTAATCATCGTATGCAATAATTTAGTGCACCTTGAAATATGAACACCTGCTTGACTCTCCTTCTCCCTCTGGCAGTCCCACCACTCCACCCCATGTGGAAAAAAATCTGCATGCATGACTCTCCTCCCTGCGTGCTCGTCCAATCCATTGTGACCAGCAATATTTCCAACCCTTCCCTCCCCCGTAATTTACTCCAAAAAATATGCCCATGTAGCTGTTACATTAATCACGCAACATATCTTACAGGATGCTGCTTCAGTTACTTATTAACTACAAGTGCATTGGGTCGCTAACATGTGGGCCCAACATGCATCTAGCCCACATGTCAGTGATGCAACTACACCTGTTGTTAAGTCACTAAAGCTCAATCCATATCTTACATAGGTGTGCCATTGCTAGCTATAAATACTGCACCTCGCATGGCATTCGGAAGAACGCTCACGTTCATCGCTATCTCCTCCCCCTCCCTGACGTCAACCACCATGGCATCGCCCCTCCCAAGCCCTAGGCGCCCCTTGCTGCACCACGCAGACGGTCATGCGTTGTCGTTCTGTTCCTCGCTGCCACTAGTCGAGGAGGACGCATCGGTGTTCCGCTCCTCGCCGCGATGCGTCAAGGTGGACACGTCGGTGTTCCAAGTCTCGCTAGCACGCGCGTTGGAGGATGCGTCGGCTCCCCGCTACTAGGAGAAAGACGCGCCGCCCGCCGAGCCCCCAGCCTTGTGGAGCTTTGGAATGAAATGGATGTCGCCTTGTGGGAGGCTTTGCCTCCGGCAGAGCGCGCCAAAATAGAGGTGGAGAAGAAGGTCGAGGAAGAGAAGCGCGCCGCGAGGCATGCTTCCTGGACAGGACTATGTCGTGTCCGAGAGAGTCAGGCAATTGGCTCTTTGGCAGAAGGCTCGTGCGAGGGCTGTGAGGCTGGCAGAGGACGCCCGTGCCAAAGCCCTGAGTGCAGTCGGGCCCAAGCACCACATCTACGCTTGGCGGTACGTGGACCGGGTGCACGCTTCTAGCAAGCAGGAGTACCTGTTGGCGCCGGATCACCACACCAGTGAGATCGCGCTCGCCCGCCGGCAAGATGCCAATCAGACCTCACGAGTTGTGAGGCTGAGGAAGAGGCATTGTGTCGACGCGCTGGGAAACGGTCGCGCACCAGGGCACTCGTGGCACGCCGCAAGCGCTCCTGCGAGCGTTGTGGCTTTTATTAGGAATAATTTAGTTTCATAAGGCAATCTCATTAGTCTGGGGACGCAAATGATAAATCCCGAACATTCAGGAATTATTAGCGTCCTTAATTAAGTATGTAAAAGGAAAAGTTTGGAAACCTTGTGTATCCGTACGGATTTTGTAAGTACGTGCATATAGCACAAAGTTTACTATATACTATCGCACTACATGTATATATATATATATATATATATATATATATATATATATATATGCTTGCAGACTGTGCTACTACTATTACTTATGTATGTGCCAATGCACGTTTTAACATTACGATGTGGTTTTTGTAAAAGTAGAAAAACAACACTAGTCAAGCTTGTGAAAAGATTCAATGCAAAAATGCTCCTTTGATTGTTTACTTTTAGCTTCGCTCTCTATGTTTAATTCTCTATCATACTTTTTATGGAGTATCTCACTGGTCTGGAAGGCATGCAAATTCCTAAACCGCTTCCTACACCCTGTATCGATTTTTTTTGCCTAACAAGTTGTGTTGTGCAATCGGAATTCCAATTTGAGTAGTACTACTAGGAGTACCATGGGCCAATTCTTTTAGACTTCTAGATTAGTAATCCCATAACTACTACTACCTCCATCCTGGTTTATTGGTCTCCATTGTAATCTGTGTCAAATTTTGACCAGAAATTTAACTAATGAAATGTTTATGCATGTCACATACACTAACATTTTATCAGTTAAATCTTTGGTCAAAATTTAGCACAAATTACAATGGTGACGAATAAACCAGGAATGAGGTATTAGTTGTTTAGAAGCCCAAATAAATGAGTGAGGCTCCTTATGTTAGTATCCACTGTTACTAATCTTATGGGAAAAGCTGGGGAAGAGATGACTTATTTTTTAAGCCGCCAAAAGAACTAGCCGTAGGAGTAGTAGCTAGGGATACTAGGAGTGGTAGCTAGGGGTCGAGTGTCCAAGATGAACCGGAGAAAGTAAATGCAGAGAGATGAAATGCAAAAAAAAGACGGAGGGATGTGATGGCTGCTTGTCCGTTTATTTTACCAGGCCACTTATTACTGGGAGTGGTGGGGTTTTGTGATATGACGGCTTTACTACCGCGCCACGAGCGGGGTGAGACTCCCGTGCAGCGCCGCCCTCTACACTAGTACTACCTCGATCGTGGTTTATTAGCCCCCCATTGAATTTGAGTGAAGATTTAACTGACAAAATGTTAGTGCATGTCAACAAAAACTATATCATTGGATTCGTATTTGAATATAGTTTTCAATGATATAATTTTTGGTGACATGCATGAGCATTTATCGTACTATATATAGTGTTAGTTAAATTTATGGTCATTGTAATATATAGTAAGGTGCACGTGCGTTGCACGGAATAGTGAAATGCATTGATCGGGGAGTTGTTTATTTTGTCAAAGGATGTGGGGGTCATCTCATGTGTAACGAGTATCGATAGGTTTCTTCGGATATTATGTCTTCTCTAGAGCTCACAAACATCCGGGTGAAATAGATAAAAAGGTATCTTTTGCAAACAAAAGTGTTCAACTGTTCAACCTGCATCCAAAACTTGTGAAGAAATAACACTTATTGTTCTTTGTTGAAATGATCTTGAAGAATTAGTTTTTGAGTATCGATTGTTATACATGTTGGCTACAGATGACATGGCACTTTCTTATAGTCAACAGTTGGCTATACTATTAAGTATTAACCATGCTCTTATACACCTAGACGGAGGGATTAAATCAGGATGACTTGGAAGGGGGCAGAGGAGATGTAAGAAATGGTTCATCATAAGTCTTTCACAGTACTGTAGTTAAAATTCTTAGTTAATCTCATAAATGGCAAGCGAGAACTCTAATGGAGCAAAAGCATACATGGAAGATTCTAGATTAAACCATAAATGGATACACTTTTATTCAAGCATGATACTCTAATAGAGCAAGATCATGAATGGAAGGTTCTATACTATATAAATGAGAAGTCTCCACATGCTTAGACAGCGGATTACACTGAGTGAAGACTAATGATCAACGTTTAACTTGGTAATGCATATGTCCTGGTGAAGCTCCTTGGAGTCCCCGTGTACCATATTGGGGTGAAAATCATACCATGGGTCTTCCACTTCCACTTCATCGGGAACGGAGCAGCTCGGCACAGTCCCGGTCAGCGTCATGTAGCTAGGGTGGGCGCCCACATACCTCGAGGGGCAGTAACAGTGAGCACGCACCGGTACACCGGCCTTGTGTCAGTGTCAGCGGCGTTGCCCCTGACGCACACTATAGAGACAGGGTGGTGACCTGCGCGGGCCTTGCCGGTGCCCACGACCAAGAGGAAGACGCTGCCGTCCTCCTCCGTGACTAGCAGGTGGCGGTGATCCTCTAGTGACTCTGGCATGGCGAATGGGTAGCAAGTCTCGTACTTGATGTTCACTGCCGCGGGCCAGTAGTGTTCGATGGACGGTTCCATGAGGTGATGCACGAGGCTCACCGACGAGCCCTCAAATGGTGGCATGCACTCATAGAAGTAGCAGGGCACGTGCGCGCATCTAGAACTATGCTCCGCCAGGGAGTGCTGGTCGACGTTGCTCTCACAACCGAAACTCTTGTAGACGCGGGTCACCTTGGAGGCATTGACCAGGCCGTCCATGAAACGGGAGTGGCTGTAGGGGACATTTCGCCAGGTGAATATATGAGCAAGTTACTACGAGCTTTGATCCGAATAAGCACAAAATAAATCATGACGTCTATAACAAAGATTAAACTAATCATGTGGACTAGCATAGTAGATGAACAGATCGAATCTAGGATACGGACTAGAAACATGAATTCTACCACAATTTCGAACAAGAAGGACAAAAACACATATGATGCAACGGGAGCAGCACCGTTGGCATTGAGGTTGTCGCCCATGTCGTTGAGGAAGAGGTTGCCGAGGTCGGGGAAGAAGTCGTTGTCGGTGAAGTCGTCGCTGCCAGCAGTCGCGCAAGTGCGCTCCCCAAATTCCAACAGCGCCCGCCGAATGGAGCGCATGAGGGAGTGGCTATAGGGGACGTTGCGACCGCCAAATGGAGCGGGGGAGTAGCACACTAAGGAGTAGATGATGCTCCTCCCTAGTCTCTATCTCTACTCTTATCTCTATCTCTACTCTTATCTCTACTCTTATAAAAAACCAAGTTGGTGATGATGGTCTGCCTGCAATCTTGTAATATGGATCGTCTGATCTATATCCGACGGATAGAAAGCAAACTATGACAATTTTGAAAAAGATACCCGCACCTCTCTCCACATTTACAGATAAGGCCTTGCATCGTTCATACTTATTTCCCACAACTCATTGCCGAGAAATTAAAAAAGGAAGTCTCTGGAACAATCTGGCATGATGGCTGCTGCAGGCGCCTTCCATCCCCATGCCTCCACCCAGTCCAACCACCAGTCACTACCGCGCCCCACTGTCGGTGGAAACGACACCTATGGAATCACTGGGATCCCTTCTACGGTTGGCGGGTGCGGGGTTGTGCAAAGAGCGGGTCTGGCGGTTAGCACAAGGATCGTTTACCCAAGTTCGGGCTGCGGAGACGCGTAATACCCTAGTCCCGCTTTCATGTATATTTGAGTGTTCTTGAGTTCTTGAGCTAGCTACGGTGTGTCTCTAGTTCCAAAGATCCAAATCCCACTCTAGTACGCCTCGGGCCTCCTTCTATAGCCAAAAAGGGGTCGCCACAGTGGCACACAGGAGGTGGAAAGGTGTATAGTGGCTGAGTCTATCCTCTGGCACCGTCGGACAAACGCATTTAATGCGCTGCCGATGTGCCCCTCTTGCTTTATCGGGGACGACAAGTAAGCTCGTCCCAGCTGTCGCCGCCTCACCTGGCTCCGACGCGCGTCCGAGCTTACGAGGCGTTGTAGCGCCACCTTGGCTTGCTGCTGGCTGGCGTGGTGGCGGAGCCTTCATGAAGATCTTCATGCCACCACGCAGGTGCTTGCTGAGTCGGTGTGGAGGCCGCACTCTGCCATGCATATGCCTGCCCAACTGGTTGAGCTAGCAGCTGCATGGGAGCGGCGGTGGATTCTTGGTAGACGTGGGCCTGGCTGTGTCCCCGTAGATGTCCACAACAAGGGTCTTGCCGGGGGGCCGGCAAGGGTCTTGCCGTGGCACCGCAGTCGTCCCTGACAAGGATCTTGCCGGGGGTCTCGTGGATTTCCTTGGCAAGGATCTTAATCTCCCAAAGGTTTTGACCATGATACCACGCAAACATCCTCTGTTTTTGTTTCGAGTTGTTTCTACTATAGATCTAGAGCAATATGTCTTCTCAAGAGTCAGTCAGGGAGAGTCGGGTGTCTCATCCGATACCGGGGCCAAGAGCAAATAGCGTCGCTGACCACTTTGGTCCATCAACCGAGGAAGAGATGGAGGCCGACTTGAAAAGGATAGATTCCATGGGCGAGGATCAAGAAGTTACTTCTTGTTTCCGAGCCGGATTCACGATGGGGGAACTACAGAGCTTGGCTATTCCAAAGTCGGTCATCCCTTCCAACGTTAGATTTCTTTCTTATGAAAATATGAAAAACAGTGTTACTTGTTCTCTCGCAGCTATGTAACATCCTTGGGTGAAAGGAGCTTTAGCCGTCACGGGCAAGCTCCATAAGGAAATAATGGACCTCAAGCAGCAAGTCAATAAGCTTGAGGAAGAGAACCGTATCCCGAGGGGCATCATCCCCAAGAATATCACATCACCACCACCGAAGAAGGAGACATAAACACATGGGTATGGGCACTCCCCTTGGCAACTTCCAAGCTTGGGGGAGTGCCCCGGTATCGTATCACCATCACACCTTTATCTTTACTGTTTTTCTTAGTTCGATCCTTTTGGTAATATCTTGATCTAGTAGAATAAAGTTTTAGTATGATCTAGTTTGGAGTTTTGCTTTATGATCCTTCTATGTAATTGAGTCCATGAGCTATATATAATAAAGATTAGTTATGAGTCAATGGCCTGATTATTTTGCCATGATCAGGAGGGAATAAAAATAAAAGAGAAGAGAAAGAATAAAAAGAAACAAAGAGATCATATGGATCTTATGGAGATTAATGACTTCACATATAAAGAGCATGATGAATAAAAATTGTTGGGAGTTGACAAGCATAGTTTTGGTCATCGTTGCAATAAATAGGAAGTAATAAAGAAAGAGAGATTTTCACATATATATATATACTATCTTGGACATCTTTTATGATTGTGAGCAGTCATTAAAATATGACATGCTAAAGAGTTGATGTTGGACAAGGAAGACAACGTAATGGGTTATGTTTTCTTACATCTGAAATAAATTATATTGTCATGGATCATCCAACATGTTGAGCTTGCCTTTCCCTCTCATGCTAGCCAAATTCTTTGCACCAAGTAGAAATACTACTTGTGCTTCCAAATATCCTTAAACCCAGTTTTGCCATGAGAGTCCACCATATCTACCTATGGATTGAGTAAGATCCTTCAAGTAAGTTGTCATTGTTGCAAGCAATAAAAATTGCTCTCTAGATACGTATGATTTATTAGTGTGGAGAAAATAAGCTTTATGCGATCTTGTGATGTGTAAGATATAAAAGCGACGAACTACATAATAAAGGTCAATATCATAGGTCGCAATATAAAGTGACGTTCTTTCGCATTAAGATTTTGTGCATCCAACCATAAAAGCACATGAAAACCTCTGCTTCCCTCTACGAAGGGCCTATCTTTTATTCTTGTCTTATAGTTTATACAAGAGTCATGGTGATTTTCACCTTTGCTTTTTTACATTCTGTCCTTTGGCAAGCACAATGTGTTGGAAAGATCTTGATATATATAGCTAATTGGATGTGCATTTTCATGAACTATTATTGTTAACATTACCTTTGAGGTAAAAGGTTGGGAGGCAAAACTATAAGCCCCTATCTTTCTCTGTGTCCGACTAAAACTTCATACCCATAAATATTGCATGAGTGTTAGAAATTGTGAAAGACTAAATGATAGTTGAGTATGTGGACTTGCTGAAAAGCTCCTATATTGACTCTTTCTGATGTTATGATAAATTGCAATTGCTTCAATGACTGAGATTATAGTTTGTTCATTTTCAATGAAGTTTCTGATTCATACTTGAAATTGTGAATGAATTGTTACTTTGGCATAAGAAATCATATGACAATATATATATGTTGCTGTTCTAAGAATGATAATGATGCCCTCATGTCCGTATTTTATTTTATCGATACCTCTATCTCTAAACATGTGGACATATTTTTCGATATCGGCTTCCGCTTGAGGACAAGCGAGGTCTAAGCTTGGGGGAGTTGATACGTCCATTTTGCATCATGATTTTATATCGATATTTATTGCATTATGGGCTGTTATTACACATTATGTCACAATACTTATGCATATTCTCTTTATTTTTCAAGGTTTACATCAAGAGGGAGAATGCCGGTAGCTGGAATTCTGCGCTGGAAAAGGAGCAAATATTAGAGACCTATTCTGCACATCTCCAAAAGTCCTCAAACTTCACGGGAGCACGTTTCAGAATACATAAAAAATATTGGGTGAAGGAAGTACTAGAGGGGGCCACCCACCATCCACGTGGGTGGGGGGGCACACCCCCATGCCTCGTGGGCCCCCTGGCAGCCCTGTGGTGCCCATCTTCTGCTCTATGAGGTCTTTCGTCTGGGATAAATCACAAGAAAGCTCATGGGACGAAACTCTGCCACCACGAGGCGGAACCTTGGCGGAACCAATCTAGGGCTCTAGCGGAGTTGTTCTGCTGGAGAAACTTCCCTCCGGGAGGGGGAAATCATCACCATCGATCCTCTCATCGGGAGGGGGTCAATGTCCATCAACATCTTCACCGGCACCATCTCATCTCAAACCTTAGTTCATCTCTTGTAACCAATATTTGTCTCAAAACCTCAGATTGGTACCTGTGGGTTGCTAGTAGTGTTGATTACTCCTTGAAGTTGATGCTAGTTGGTTTATTCGGTGGAAGATCATATGTTCAGATCCTTTATGCATATTAATACCCCTCTGATTATGAACATGAACATGTTTTGTGAGTAGTTACGTTTGTCCCTGAGGACATGGGAGAAGTCTTGCTATAAGTACTCATGTGAATTTTGTATTCGTTCGATATTTTGATGAGATGTATGTTGTCTTTTTTCTAGTAGTGTCATGTGAACATCAACTACATGACACTTCACCATTGTTTGGGCCTAGGGGAAGTTATTGGGAAGTAATAAGTAGATGATGGGTTGCTAGAGTGATAGAAGCTTAAACCCTAGTTTATGAGTTGCTCCGTAAGGGGCTGATTTGGATCCATATGTTTCATGCTATGGTGAGGTTTACCTTAATACTTCTTTTGTGGTTGCGGATGCTTGCAATAGGGGTTAATCATAAGTGCGATACTTGTACAAGGAAAGGCAGTACCCAAGCACTGGTCCACCCACATATCAAATTATAAAAGTTCCGAACGCGAATCATATGAATGTGATGAAAACTAGCTTGACGATAATTCCCATGTGTCCTCGGGAGCGCTTTCCTTTATATAAGAGTTTGTCCAGGCTTGTCCTTTGCTACAAAAAGGATTGTGCCATCTTGCTGCACCTTATTTACTTTTATTACTTGCTACCCGTTACGAATTACCTTAACACAAAACTATCTGTTACCGATAATTTTAGTGCTTGCAGAGAATATCTTACTGAAAACCGCTTATCATTTCCTTCTGCTGCTCGTTGAGTTATACACTCTTACTTATAGAAAGGACTACGATAGATCCCCTATACTTGTGGGTCATCACCCCTCCACAGGCTACTGCTCATCCAGCGCTCCACCGGCTACTGTTCAACCAGCCCTCCACGGGGTCCTGTTCATCCAGCGCTCCACGGGGTCTTGTTCATCCACCCCAACCGGCTTGATCGGGGTCTTGTTCCTCTAGCGACAACGGCCTCTACGACCACGGGGTCCTGTTCATACAACCCCCACCGAGAACTATTCATCTAACCCCCAACAATGCTCACTGTTCATCAAGAGGCAACAGGTTTGATCGGCTTCAGTTAGCAGCAGTAGTGAAAGAATCACTCGATCGGGTTCAGATAATAGCCAGATCGATCGATCGCTCGGGTTCAGTAACGCGTAGCCTGCAATGCAATCACTCGGGTTCAATAGGCGAACGCCTCACTCGGGTTAAGTTAGAGCCCAACGCCTCACACCCATGTGCGTATGTGTACGAGATACACGCATCACTCGTCCCTCGACCACCCACTATAACTTGGAACTGCCTGATATTTTGCTCGCCCTTGCTTCTACCATGCTTTTTTCCATCATGGATGGCCCAAAGAATGTCATCCAGCTGCTTTTCCGACCCGCCTGGGATGAAAAGCCCATTTTCTGTCATGATTTTTTGTCATAGAAGTAGTAGCCCACCACATCTATGATGATACCGGGTTTTGTCACAATTATCGTTATAGAAGTGTCATAAGCATGGCAAAAAAATTGTTCGGCCCAAAATGTCACGGATGTGTCTATTTTTGTAGTGGTGCCTGAGGGGCCCACAAACCTGGAGCTAGCGCCCTGGGGTTAGGGCATGGCTAGGGGGCTTGTGGCCTCCTCGTCCACTTCCTGTCCCAGCTCTTGTGCTTCGTGGGTATCTTTTGGTCCATAAAAAATCACCAAATTTTTTAGCCCATTCTGAGAACTTTTATTTCTACACAAAAAACGACACCATGGTAGTTCTACTAAAAACAATGTTAGTCCAGGTTAGTTCTAATCAAATCGTACCAAAAATATATAATTTTTTTGTAAACATGGCATGAATACTTCATAAATTATGATCCCTCCGTTCCAAATTACTCGTCGTGGTTTTAGTTCAAATTTGAACTAAATCCACGATGAGTAATTTGGAACAGAAGGAGTAGATACGTAGGAGACGTATCAGCATCCCCAAGCTTAATTCCAACTCATCCTCGAGTAGGTAGATAAAATAAAGAATTCATGAAGTGTGAATGCTACCTAACATATTTATCAAAGTAATCTTGTTTATTGTGGCATGAATGTTCAGATCTATACGATTCAAAACAAAAGTTTAATATTGGCATAAAAACAATAATACTTCAAGAATACTAATAAAGCAATAATGTCTTCTCAAAATATCATGGCCAAAGAAAGTTACCCGTACAAAATCATATAGTGTGGCTATGCTCTATATTCATCACCTCAAATATTTCATACAGTACAACCCCGATGACAAGCCAAGCAATTATTTCATACTTTTAATATTCTCAAGCTTTTTCAATTTTCACGCAATACATGAGTGTGAGCCATGGATATAGCACTATGGGTGGAATAAAATATGGTGGTTGTGGAGAAGACAAAAGAAGGAGAAAGTCTCATGTCAACTAGGCGTATTAACAGGCTATGGAGATGCCCATCAATAGATATCAATGTGAGTGATTAGGGATTGCCATGCAACAGATGCACTAGATCTATAAGTGTATGAAAGCTCAAAAGAAAACTAAGTGGGTGTACATCCAACTCGCTTGCTCACGAACACTACAAAAAAATACACTTCTGTGATGATACGTGTTTGTCACAATAGGTCACGTTTTGTATCATGCATGTACATCCATGCTGTCATAGAAGTGTTCCATGACAATGCGAAAATTACCATCACAGAAGTGACCACTTCCATGACGATAAATTGCGCGTCATGGAAGTGTTTTGGTCAAGGGTAACCGACATGTGGCATCCACCGTAACGGGTCGCCGTTAAGCTATCGGGTTCCGGTTTCAATCTGATAACCCGTTAACAGCCCCAACCAATGGGGATCTTCCACATGTAAAAATCTCATTCGCCGGTGGATCCACGTGTCGGCTCAGCGTTGGGACAGATATCATCCACTCATTGTACGGGAGGCGCCTATGATACGTTGCCACGTGGCAAGGCCCAACAGTCGCCCATTTAAGTGAAAGAGGTTGGCCGAGTCAAAATTAGCAGGCCGGCCCATATAGGGCCTACTTGTGTCTGGTCCATTTAAACCCACAACCCATACGAGATGTGCCAATATGGCCCGTCAACGGCCTGTTAACTATTTGACACCATTGCAGCCCATCGTTAATTCGAGCTCGTTAATAGCCTGCTATATATTTGGGCTCAATATCGGCCCCATGTGGTTTCAACCTGTTAAGGTCCCATTTAAGGGATGGGCCAATTTTCATGATACACGTCTTTCGGCCTTTTAGCGACTCATTTAAGTGTTGGGCCAATTTCTAGCCTAGTGTGTCTTTTAGCATGTTAACGGCCCATAAATGAGTTGAGCCATTTTTAGTCGGACCTGAGTTTTGGCCTCTTCACAGCCCATGCTCTTCATGACCAATACCATCCCGGTTTCTCTTTCGGCATGCTAAATGCCCACAACACAGTTGGGCCATATACAGTCCGACCTGACTTTTGGCCTCTTAGCGGCCCATACTCTTCATGGTCCAGTACAAGCCTGCTGTCTCTTTCATCCTGCTAAAGGCCCACAATACAATTGGGCCATATATAGCCCGACCTTAGTGTCAGTTTGTTAATGGCCCGTGAAATCGAATGGGCCCACTAATTGCCCGCTTTGATGTCGGCTTGTTAATGACCCGAGAGGTAATAGGGCTGAGCATCAACAGTTTGCTCGTTTCAATTATAGCGGCCCAATAGAGCTTTCAGCATGGTTAGGGCCCATTAACTTAATGGGCCCGCTAAAGTTCGAACATGTCTGTGGGCCCAATTAGATAACGTCGATTCCGGCCCACCTATAATTTGAGCCCATTACGACGAGCAATTATGGACAGGACAAAAACCGATGAATCAAAGGCCTATGAGAATTTTGGCCCATGCGAACCTATTAGGGAAGCCTATTAAGGGCAGTATGCCGCTTCCTTCATATAGGGCCCACGATTGTTCATGCTAACTAATAAGTGCACTCCTTTTTTGGCTTCCTAGCGACCAGTTAGCTGGAATATGAGGCGCGCAATGCAAACATATGGCATACAAGGAAAAACGTTGCACATCCAACATATATTATAGTAAATTACGTCCACTGGGCAATCAAAGGTTGATGCCAGTGCAAAGAAATGAATAGAACATAATGACCTACAACCTCACAATCTGCAACTCGGCGTGGATGACACCCATAAGCATCTGAGCAAGTTCTTCCTTCTTTGCTACACTTTCTCTGAAAACATTGATCAGTTGTTGTTGCGCAAGAATGTGCACCTCTGATTCCTCCACGATTTCCATGATTGCTTCAGGCAGTAATTCGTTCACAAACATACATTTTTCCATTGGATTCGAGGCAGAGGAAACTCAATAGATTCAGATGGCGATTTTGGCAGGCTTGTATTATTGATAGTGGAGACTGTCTCGACCACTACATCATAACATAAATTAGGAGGGGAACCGAATAGATTAATCAAGAGTTATTGCCATATTACCTGGCCTAGATTTATTGGAAAGAAACAATGGGGTTTCCATGCTGCTTTTAGAGTTTGTCTTCTTATCTTTAGCAGCCTGCACCAAATTAACACACTAGCATTGCTATCATTGGCCAGGTCAGATAAGAGGAAAGCAACATAGACACAATGAACATTTGGGCAACCAGACCACACCAGCCTACACCAAATTAACACAATATGGCACAACTATCATCAGCCAGGTAAGGTAATAGGAAAGCAACATTGACACAATGAATGATTGGGCAACCAGAACATCACTACAATTTAGTAATGTGCATGATATGAGATAGTACACTCATGCAACTCAGTATGCAAAACTACCAAGCAGTTTTCCTTACAAAAATCAACATTGTCGCCTTTAATTATACATTTTACTACAAGTAAATTTAGATTAGATAAAGGTTGGATTCATGCTGATTAACAAAATACATGTTGATGTAAAAAAATTAGTGATATACAACAGGTACTTACATTAGTATTGGAGCACAGAGAATTCCCGCAAGATACTTTCCTCGAACACCATCCCAGTTTAGAAAGTCTTCTATCATTTAAGCTTATTTTCTAAAAGAGATTTGAATGCTATAAAATTTCATGATGTGAGGATATGTGCATGCTTTTTAGAATGGAGTTGACATATTTTTGTTGGACTGGAGCGGAGTAGTTCTTTGCCCACTTGAATCTACTTATTATCAGTAGGAGTTGGGTTTCTCTGTGTTGGAAAAAAATCAGGGACCCGGACTCCAGAGCACATAGTTGCTCCGATGCCTAGTTCCTTCGTGTCATAAAGATTTAATATTTTACTGCTTGGCTGCTCGGATGTATGGACCAAAGTTGCCTGCACAACATGCTGAAGCGGTGCCAAATAATTTTGTAATGGCACCGCTGATGAGATGGCAACAATTTAAGATACTAGGTATAAACTGTGACACTGTCTTAGGATGCGTTTGGTTGAAGGTGTGGTATGAATGGGTTGGGACCGTGACAGTGTCTGAATCACATCTAACAAATGATTTGTAACAACGAAAGAGGGTCTAACCTTCTCTGCACATGCCAGAAACTTCCTCCGACTATCCACGGATTCAAACGCAACTAGCTTCATGCATGGAGATTGATGGTGACAACGAGTAGATAGATCTTCAGCTATCCCGCTCCATTTGTTGCCACTGATGGTCCTAGGGAGCTAGAAGAGGAAGAAATGACTCAAATCGACCGCCGGGTAAAAATCCTTCATTCCAAGTCATAGCCCGAGAGAGAGAGAGAAGAGAGGCATACCCGGGTGGTGAAGGAGTCGTCGCCGGAGGAGGAACCGCTGGAGAGGTCTTTGAAGACCATGGTGACCCCAGCGGTAGGATGCGAGACAGCGAGAGTTTGGAAGCGGCTATAGCTCAGGAAGGAAGGATGGCGGAAACATGGGAAATGTGACTTGTGGTCGGGGAGAAAAGGGGGTGGGGAAGGGGGCGGGGGTAGATATTTTGGCGGTAGGCCAAAATTTTGGAAATGTGGAGGGAAACTTTGCGCGCGGTGCCGCCGGACCATTCATGCGGAATGATTGTGTGCATCGCAAATGATTCTTCTGCTTTACGCGCATGGGATGAGTTTGATAATTCAAATTTTGGTGGAAATTTCGCCGGGTATGTCATTGCATAATTTAACATCGCTTGCTAATTTGGGCACACAAAAGAGCGTATAGTAGACAAAGCACACTTACTGAATCGAGCAACTTTAGTGATTAAACAGATCCAGTTGACCTAAACTTTGCTCTAACAAAAGACAAGCATTAAAAACAAAGCCTAAGTACGCATAATTTTAGCAAATCCGCCTTCGCGTCGGCCTATGCATCGCCGGTGTGATATGAGACGTCGATGACTTGTCCTGACGACATGCCGCCGTTGGTGGAATCCACGTCCCCCGTGCTAAAGTCGACCGCGCACTCGTCCTCGTCCTCGGCGCCGCCCTCAAGGTTGTAATACTCATAGTAGTGGCTGTGCCAGAGCTCGCGTTGGTACTCCACCACCGATTCCTCGACGGACATACTCTTCTCTATCTCGACCTCGGCCACGCGCAACTCCTCCTCCCGGCGCTCCTTGATCTCCGCCGCCTCCTGCATCTCCAACTCCCGCTCGGCTACATCATGAGGTAGCAGGTGCTCCATGGCAGTGCCGCCTTTTTAAATGTGGGTTGCATGCTGGAGTCCGAGGTGGCCTGGTATATCTTGGCGTGTGCATCCTCGATCTTGGCGTGGATGGCCTCGACCCGGGCCAGGGCCACATCGGCGGCACGGACGGCAGCTTGAGCGCTCTCGGCGTTTGCAGCCACTGTCACAGCAGCATCTGCAGCCGTCTTGGCTGCCGTAAATGCCCTCTTGGCAGAAGCGGCCGCGCTCAATGCGGATGCGGCGGCACTCCTGGCGTAGGCGGCGGCGCTCTCGGCGCAGGCAACGGCGCTCGAGGGGGGGGACACGGCCATCGTACGGGCCTTCATGAAGCGTTTCCACGGTGTCATATTTGCAAGAAGGGGTGCGGGAATGGGGATCGGGATTCGTGGATTCGGGGGTTGCGGGCACTGGGGCAGACGAGTCAACGAAGCTTAAGGAGGGAGACTTAAATAGACCCAGATATTTTCATCGCAAACGGTTCCTAGAAAACAATTGTGTGTGATGTTGTAGATATTTTTATAAGCTGTGAAAGACGAATTTAAAGTAGTGTCAACGGATGGTGTTTTAAATGAACGAGAAATTTGTAGTACTAATACAACTGTCGTGTCAAATTTTCAAAAATTTCAGGGGTCATCTGACCTTTTAAGACATTTAAGAGATTTTCTAGCCATTTAATGACCGTAATTGAAATTTGAACTACATGTACATGCAACAGCTAACCATAACAGTTTGAAAGTCATATTTTGTGTACTTGTGTGCGATTTAATTCCATGTGCAGTAAATTGGAAGGAATTTTCAAACATATTGGTCTAACGGCTATGACACAATTAAGCATGTAGTGACATGGCATTTTAATTCCAAAAAATAAAAAAATCGGAAACACATGAAACCTTGGTTGATGTACTGTCATGCCACCAAGATGATGTGGTAAACAAATTGGCATGTTTACCGAAAGTTTGGACACACACCCCTCACAAACCGGAGCAACTCACTAGAAGACTCGTGGTTCCAAGAGGGAACAATGCATGTTTGATGACGAACGGGAGATAGCTTCCTCCTACGGCCTTCAACTATTTTCTACATCTAACATGCACTACTAACACTGTAATGTGAAATTTTGGAAAATTCTAGGGGTCATTTCACCTTTTAAATACATTTAAATGTTTTTCTAGCCATTTAAGAACCGTAATTCAAATTTGAACTACATCTACATGCAACGCCTAACCAAAACGGTTTCAAAAATCATATTTGTGTACTTGTGTGCGAGTTAATTCCATGTGTAGTAAATTAGAAGGAATTTTCAAACATATTTGTCTCACGACATGGACATATGCCTACGTATGCATGGAGTGACATGGCATTTTAATTCCAAAAAAGAACACATGAAACCTTGGTTGATGTAATGTCATGCCACCAAGATGATGTGGTAAAGAAATTGGCATGTTTGACGAAATTTTGGACACACACCCCTCACAAACCGGAGCAAGTCACTAGAAGGCTCGTGGTTCCGAGAGGGAACAATGCATGTTTGATGACGAACGTGAGATTGCTTCCTCTTACGGCCTTCAAATTTTTTCTACGTCTAACATGCACTACTACAACTGTAATGTGAAATTTTGGAAAATTCTAGGGGTCATTTGACCTTTTAAAGACATTTAAGTGATTTTCTAGCCATTTAATGACTGTAATTAAAATTTGAACTACATCTACATGCAACGCCTGACCAAAATGGTTTGAAAAATCATATATGTGTACTTGTGTGCGAGTTAATTCCATGTGCAGAAAATTAGAAGGAATTTTCAAACATATTGGTCTCAAGGCATGGGCACATGCATATGTATGCATGGAGTGCCATGGCATTTTAATTCCAAAAACTTAAAAAATGATCAGAAACAGATGAAACCTTGGTTGATGTAATGTCATGCCACCAAGATGATGTGGTAAAGGAATTCGCATGTTTGACGAAAGTTTGGATACACCCCTCACAAACCGGAGTAACTCACTAGAAGGCTCGTGGTTCCGAGAGGGAACAATGCATGTTTGATGAAGAACGGGAGATAGCTTCCTCTACGGCCTTCAATTTTTCTATGTTTAACATGCACTAATACAACTGTCATGTGAAAATTTGGAAAATTTTCAAGGGTCATTTGACCTTTTAAAGACATTTAAGTGATTTTCTAAGCATTTAATGACTGTAATTCAAATTTGAATTCCATCTACATGCAACGCCTAACCAAAATGATTTGAAAAATCATTTTTTGTGTACTTGTGTGCGAGTTAATTCCATGTGCAGTAAATTAGAAGGAATTTTCAAACATATTGGTCTCAAGGCATGGGCACATGCATGGAGTGCCATGGCATTTTAATTCCAAAAAAATAAAAAATGATCAGAAAAACGTGAAACCTTGCTTGATTTAATGTCATGCCACCAAGATGATGTGGAAAAAAATTGGCCTATTTTACGAAAGTTTGGACACACACCCCTCACAAACCGGAGCAACTCACCAGAAGGTTCGTGGTTCTAAGAGGGAACAATGCATATTTGTTGACGAACGGGAGATTGCTTCCTCTTACGGCCTTCAAATTTTTTCTATGTTTAACATGCACTAATACAACTATCATGTGAAAATTTGGAAAATTTCAAGGGTCATTTGACCTTTTAAAGACATTTAAGTGATTTTCTAACATTTAATGACCGTAATTCAAATTTGAACTACATCTACATGCATCGCCTAACCAAAATGGTTTGAAAAATCATATTTGTGTGTACTTGTGTGCGAGTTAATTCCATTGGCAGTAAATTAAAAGGAATTTCCAAACATATTTGTCTCACGACATGGATTCATGCCTACGTATGCATGGAGTGCCATGGCATTTTAATTCCAAAAAATTAAAAAATGATCAGAAAAACATGAAACCTTGCTTGATTTAATGTCATGCCACCCAGATGATGTGGTTAAAAATTGGCCTGTTTGACAAAACTTTGGAGACACACCCCTCACAAATCAGAGCAACTCACTAGAAGGTTTGTGGTTCTGAGAGGGAACAATGCATGTTTGATGACGAACGGGAGTAGCTTCCAAATTTTCTACGTTTAACATGCACTAATACAACTGTCGTCATTTGACCTTTCAAAGACATTTAAGTGATTTTCTAACCATTTAATGACCATAATTCAAATTTGAACTACATCTACATGCAACGCCTAACCAAAACGTTTTGAAAAAACATATTTTTGTGTACTTGTGTGCGAGTTAATTCCATGTGCAGTAAATTAGAAGGAATTTCAAACATAATGGTCTCAAGGCATGCACACATGCATGGAGTGCCATGGCATTTTAATTCCAAAAAATAAAAAATGATCAAAAAAACATGAAACCTTGCTTGATTTAATGTCATGCCACCAAGATGATGTGGTAAAAAATTGGCCTTTTTGACAAATGTTTGGACACACACCCCTCACAAACCGGAGCAACTCAATAGAAGGTTCGTGGTCCCGAGAGGGAACAATGCATGTTTGATGATGAACGGGAGATAGCTTCCTCTAACGGCCTTCAAAAATTTTTCTATGTTTAACGTGCACTAATAGAACTGTTATGTGAAAATTTGGAAAATTCTAGGGGTCATTTGACCTTTTAAAGACATTTAAGTGATTTTCTAACCATTTAATGACCGTAATTCAAATTTGAACTACATCTACATGCAACGCCTGACCATAGCGGTTTGAAAAATCATATTTTTGTTTACTTGTGTGCGAGTTAAAAATCATCAAACGATGTAAATATCTGGTGTTCAAAAAAGAAAATGTAAAGATCTGGCAAGACAACCGGCCCCCACACGATTGTCACTCTATCTCGCGGCTCGAGGTTTGGTAAGTGAGTGGCGGGGATCATTAATCAGACACGGTCTATATTGGAAATCGTCAGCTATTATGTTCACAAACGGATTTTGCTGCAGGAATCGTGTGTAATTCAAACTATAGTACTTGTAAATTCCAGCGACCGGCGTGTGTACTATCCCCATCGATCTAGATTCCGGCCGCCAATAAATACACCCTTGCTCACGTCGTCCATCCTGCATTCTCATATACATCCTCCCCTCGCTCGCCCTCTCTCTCACACAAATCTCTACAATGGCGTCGTCGGTCTGCCCACGCGCCGACAAGGAGTCGCCGCCCCCAGAGGACGCTCATTCGAATAGCAGCGACGAGGAACCCTACGCTCCGCTTGACGATGTTGCGCCGGACCCCCCAACTTTGGATTGGTTTTGGGGCTAGTACAATCTTTGTCTGTGGAAGTCGCTGCCGCCGGCTGAGAAAGCCAGGCAAGTGGCATTCAAGATAGAGATGGCGGAGGAGGAATGTAACACCCCGAATGTGATTTACCCAATATGTAATCCAACTCTTGCTATTTCCGGTCTTAAGTTATTTTATTTTCTCGGGTTCGGGTTTTTGCCTCCGTGTGTTGTTGTCATTGTCGTGCATCTCATATCATGTCATCAAGTGCATTGCATTTGCATACGTGTTCATCTCATGCATTCGAGCATTTTCCCCGTTGTCCGTTTTGCATTCTGGCGCTTCGTTCTCCTCCGGTGGTCATTTCTACCTTTTCTTTCGTGTGTGGGGATTAAACATTTTCGGATTGGACCGAGACTTTCCAAGCGGCCTTGGTTTACTACCGGTAGACCGCCTGTCAAATTTCGTACCATTTGGAGTTCGTTTGATGCTCCAACGGTTAACCGAGGGACCGAAAAGGCCTCGTGTGTGTTGCAGCCCAACACCCCTCCAAGTTGTCCCAAAACCCACCTAAACCTTCTCCATCACCTAGAGTGTTCGATCACTATCGCGTGGCCGAAAACCGCACCTCATTTGGACTCTCCTAGCTCCCTCTATGCCTATTTAAAGACCACCCTCGAAAATCTCCTTCTCCTTCCCCCGGGAAAAACCCTACATCCAAATCAGCATCGCGCGCCGCCGGACAGAGTCGCCACTGATGGACGTGTCCGCCCCGCTCCCCCTGGCCTGTCTCCGGCTGCCACGTGGCGCTCCGCCACTCGCCCGCCGGTCGCCCCACATCGCCGGCCCGGGAGGCCCAGGAGGGGGCCCCCAAGGCTTGTTGCCTCCGCCCGCCGCCCGGCTTCCCCGCGGCCGCACCCGAGCGCCCCGCGCTCATCTTCCCCGGCACCGGTCACCGGCCGAATTCAGGCGCCGCTCCGGCCGCGCCGCACATCGCCGTTCCACCGCACGCCCGGCCGCCGCCGACCCCGCCGGACCTCGCCTCCACGCCGCCGACCTCGCCGGCAAGCTCCTCCCCACTCCGGCAAGCCCGAGAGCGCCTCCCCGCTCCGGCCGACTTCAACTCC
Source organism: Triticum aestivum (assembly GCF_018294505.1). Lineage (NCBI taxonomy): Eukaryota > Viridiplantae > Streptophyta > Magnoliopsida > Poales > Poaceae > Triticum > Triticum aestivum. The sequence continues at coordinate 321,316,846 of NC_057812.1, forward strand.
GGCAGCCCACCTCCGATTCCGGCGAACTTCGGGAGACGTGCCCCGGATCTGGATCTGAGATCCCGTTTGGGTTGACTTTTGCCTCGAAACCCTAGTTCATTTGCTCCTCTTCATTGCATCGTAACTTTGCATCCGTAGCTCCATTTTGGGCATATAGCATATCAAAATGTTCGTCTCAGAGAGCACATCATTTCATCTCATTGCATCATTTTCATTTGAGTTCATCTTGATGCCCGAAATGCTGTTAGAAGGGTGCTACTTGAGATATTTGTCAGATCTGCTGCTCCATTTAGATATTTGTCATTTTTGCCATGATTATTGTGTGCATGATATGCCCATGAGCTCTGTACATGTTTTGTTAAGGGTTTTGCCATCGTTCCAGAGGTGAAACCCATGTATTTTTGTGATGTGTGTGGTGACTAGCACACACTTGCAAAGTGAGGCATTTGTTAATGCTGATTTCAGGGACTTAGCATTTCCACTAAGTCCTTGGATTGTTTATCTCATATGGCCATATGTTCATGTTGTTTCCTAGTGATCCGTGCCTCTTTTGAGGATGATCAGTAAGGATGTTTTGTTAATATTGTAGTGCTCTATCCATCCATGTCTTTGTTTGCAATTATGGAGCACCCTAGCTTGAGTCAATCGAGCTCTACTTTTGTCATTTCGTGAATCTGGGCAGATTGTCTACTTGTTAGCGATTTTGCCGATGATGTTGTAGTTGATCCGTGCATGCTATGTTATTGTTTTTGCCATTTCTAGCTTGTATTTTGTGTATTCTTGATGGTTGTATTCTTAGATTGTCATGACTTTCTCTGTAGTGAGTGCATCGAGCTCGTAAACATGCCAACTTGATATCTGTTTCAGCATGTTCCAGTTTTCACTAAGTCTGGGAACTGATTATGTTTTTGCCATGTTCACATGCTTGCAATTGTATTTTCTGACCCCTTTTGGCTCAAGGTCACTAAGGTACTTTTGCTAAGCTCTTTGAGTAGCTCCATGCCATGCTTTACTTTCCCATGTTCAGGTCCTGTAGCATATAGTTTTCATGCTCCGAAGAGTGCTATCTGATCTGAAATTCCAGACAAGTGTTAATTTCACTAAGTCTGAAATCTGTTTACCATATGCATTTTTGCCATGCTTGTTTGAACCTGTTAATGGATGAATTGGCCGTAGCTCAGTGCTAGACTGTTGTTAAGAATCATGAATGGATTCCTGCCATGTATTTTGATGCCATGTTTGAGTGCTGTAGCATGCTCATCTTGTTGCATTTAGATGGCTACTTGCTGTAAATCACAGAACGTGGTCATATTTGAATTGCTTGCCATTTCCAAACCGTAACTCCGATTCTGGCGTTCTTTATATCATTTTCAAGAGATTTCATCTCATCTTTCCAGTGGCACACTTGGATTTCCAAGTTGAGGCCAGGTTCATGCATTCCTTGTCACATCTTGCATATGCATCCCGCATAGCATACCGTCCTTGCATCATATTGTTTGAGCTTTGCACGTGGTTGATTGTGTTCCGTTTGCTTGTTTGTCTTGTTTGGGTAGAGCCGGGAGACGAGTTCGCTAACGAGGAGCCCGTTGAGTTTGCTTTCGAGGATCCAGTCAACTCTGACAACTTTGCAGGCAAGATGATCATACCCTCGAAATCACTACTATCTTTGCTTTGCTAGATGCTCGCTCTTTTGCTATGCCTATGCTACGATGCCTACCACTTGCTTATAATGCCTCCCAAATTGCCATGTCAAACCTCTAACCCACCATGTCCTAGCAAACCGTTGATTGGCCATGTTACCACTTTGCTCAGCCCCTCTTATAGCGTTGCTAGTTGCAGGTGAAGATTGGAGACCGTTCCTTGTTGGAACATTATTTACTTGTTGGGATATCATTATATTGCCATGTTATCTTAATGCATCTATATACTTGGTAAAGGGTGGAAGGCTCGGCCTCTCGTCTAGTGTTTTGTTCCACTCTTGGCGCCCTAGTTTCCGTCATATCGGTGTTATGTTCCCGGATTTTGTGTTCCTTATGCGGTTGGGTTATAATGGGAACCCCTTGATAGTTCGCCTTGATTAAAGCTTTTCCAGCAATGCCCAACCTTGGTTTTACCATTTGCCACCTAGCCTCTTTTTCCCTTGGGTTTCCGGAGCCCGAGGGTCATCTTATTTAAACCCCCCCCCCGGGCCAGTGCTCCTCTGAGTGTTAGTCCGAACCAGGCAGCCTGCGGGGCCACCTCGGGGAAACTCGAGGGTTGGTTTTACTCGTAGCTTAACCTATCTGAGTGTGCCCTGAGAAAGAGATATGTGCAGCTCCTATCGAGATTTGTCGGCACATTCGGGCGGTGTTGCTGGATTTGTTTTAACTTGTCGAAGTGTCTTGAAGAACAAGGATACCGAGTCTGATCGGAATGTCTCGGGAGAAGGTCTATTCCTTCGTTGACCGTGAGAGCTTGTCATGGGCTAAGTTGGGACTCCCCTGCAGGGATTTGAACTTTCAAAAGTCGTGCCCGCGGTTATGGGCAGATGGGAATTTGTTAATGTCCGGTTGTAGATAACTTGAACCTTAATTTAATTAAAATGAATCAATAGTGTGAGTTGCCGTGATGGTCTCTTCTCGGCGGAGTCCGAGAAGTGAACACGGTGTTGGAGTAATGCTTGTCGCAGGTTGCCCCTAGTTATTCGACCGTGCCTTGCCTCCTCTTCTCGCTCTCTTTTGCGAATAAGATAGCCACCATATATGCTAGTCGCTTGCTGTAGCTCCACATATTTTACCTTGCCTTACCTATTAAGCTTAAATAGTCTTGATCGCGAGGGTGTGAGATTGCTAAGTCCCTGTGGCTCACAGATTACATCCAAACCAGATGCAGGGCCTGATGATTCCGCTCCAGGTGACGCGCTTGAGCTCAAGTGGGAGTTCGACGAGGACTCTCAACGATACTACGTGTCTTTCCCTGATGATCAGTAGTGGTGCCCAGTTGGGGGTGATCGGGACTGTGTCGCATGTTGGGTTATCTTTTATTTTGGCACCGTAGTCGGGCCATGAGTGTTTGAATGTTGTAATGCTATTTATGTACTTTGATTGATGTGGCGAGTGTAAGCCAACTATGTATCTTCCCCTTTTATTATTTATATTACATGGGATGTTGTGATGATTGCCTAACTTGCGACATTGCTTTCAATGCGGTTGTGCCTCTAAGTCGTGCCTCGACACGTAGGAGATATAGCCGCATCGAGGGCGTTACAAGTTGGTAATCAGAGCCTTCCCTGACCTTAGGAGCCCCGTTGCTTGATCGTTATTAGCGGCCGAGTTGTGTCTAGAAAAATGTTTTGAGTCATTTAGGAATTATATATCAGAGAGTTTAGGAATTCTTTTACTTCCCAGTCTCCTCATCGCTCTGGTAAGGAATCCTGACGTAGAGTTTTGACTCTTCTCTTCTCAAATTTCACTAAAAAAAATTGAGGATCACGCGGGTATCTTGGAATCGTTCCGATGGTTTTATGACGAGAACATTGTCTTGGTGCCTCCTGTCAGGGGTTTTGTGGAAGTGTCCCGGGGAGTTGAGCTCTGAGGTGTTGTCGTCATAATTTTATCGTTGCAGTTCTGGAATACCTGAGTTTAGTACGCCGACATCGAAAATCTCTTTTATGCAGTTCGTTGGTGAGATAACCTCGACGCCACCCAGTACTGGGGCGGGAGTTCGGGAGTATCGCCATAACTTGTATAACGGATGCTTTTCGAAGGTTGAGGTAGATGGTTTCCGAAGTTTTTCTCGGTTATGTGTTGAAGGATGGATACAGCTGGATGTAGGATTTGCTAGATTTGGGTGAGATATTATGCTTCCCCTGTATCCCCAACACCTGATTGCATAACCGGAAAGGTTCGGGAGTTTCATAGGTGGGAATTCTGTAGCTCTAGTTCTTCTTCCACGGATATTTGGTTTGAGATTGGGATTTCTTACCGAGTATTCGTTCTTGATCCGTACCTTGTTGATTTATTTCTCTACCTAAATTCTAAGTGGCTTCTCAATTTATGGATATGTGACCATTTCAAGAGGAATGCATTCGTTCATTTTGTTCGGATGTGAAGACTTTATGTTGCAATTTTCATTCCGTTGGATTCAGCTTCATTTTATCTGTCTATGTGCTAACGGTGGTCAACCTCTTCAGGATGGCTCCCGCTAAGAGCACCAATCAGAATCAGAATCAAGATCCGCCACCACCTCCACCTCCTTCGGTGGCATGGCAAGCTGTGATGGCCGCAACCAATGCAAACACACAGTTGATCATGCAAATTCTCCAAGAGCGCAATCAAGGCAACCAAGGGAACCAAGGCAACAATCAGAATCACTTTGCTACACTCAACCAGTTCCTTGCTAACGGGCCAAAGACTTTCAGCAATTGTGTTGAGGCAACTGATGCTGATGATTGGCTCGTGGATATGTGCAAGCATTTCGAGTGCAGTAACGTCAAGCCTGAGGACTTTGTCAAGTTCGCTTCCTTCCAACTCAAAGATCAAGCTGCAGAATGGTTCCAGCAGTACAAGGATTCCAGAGGTGGACGTGCGATTACCTGGGATGAAATCCGTCAAGATTTCAGAGCTCATCATATTCCTCAGAGCGTGGTTGAAAGCAAGCGTGAGGAATTCCGCAACCTGAAGCAAGGCTCTTTGTCTGTCTATGACTACAACAAGTTGTTTCAGAAGCTCGCCCGCTTTGCTAAGCAGGACATACCTGATGAGAAGAGCATGATATACCAGTTCAGGGGTGGTCTCAGAGAAGAAATTCAGCTAGCTCTTGTTCTCTTCGAGCCCTTGAGGTACGATGAGTTCTACAACATGGCATTGAAGCAAGAGGCCGCTCAACTGAGGTGTGATGCTTCCAAGAAGCGAGTCAGAGATGCTACTCCTTCTTCCTCTACTCAAGTGGCCAAGCAGCAAAAGTATTGGCTTCCTCCTCCTCCGCTCCGTCAGCCGTATCAGCAGAAGAGCAAAGGTGGCAGTGGATCTTCCAACCCACCCAACCCTGGCTTTCAGAACAAGACTTCGTCTCAAGCTCCAAGATCAAGTGCTCCGTACCACTATCCGCTTTCAGAGGTCACGTGCAACAAGTGCCAACAGAAGGGTCACTATGCCAACAAGTGTTTCAACCAGAGACGTCTTCCTCCTCCTCCTCCTGTGAGATCGCCAAGTACAGCTGTGGTCAAGCATAACCCCAAGCCCGCCAAGGTCAACTTGATGAACGCAGCTCAGACAGAGGACTCGTCAGATGTCATCATGGGTAACCTTCCTGTTAACGATATTCCCGCAAGAGTTCTTTTTGACACTGGTGCATCGCATTGTTTCATGTCAAATCCATTTTTTACCAAGCATGAGTTCGTTTCTTCTCATTTGGGCAAACAAATGGATATCGTTTCTCCTGGCAAACGTTTGAGTGCAAGTCTGGAGGTGCTAGATGTTACTATCACCTTGGGTGACTACAAGTTCCTTTCTTCCCCAATGGTTCTTGGTAACTCGGATATTGATCTTATTCTCGGGATGGATTGGCTTTCTAAGCACAAGGCTCATCTTGATTGTGCAGCCAGGCAGATTCAATTGACTCATTCGTCTGAGGATGTAATTGTCTTTGCCGCTCGTGATGATACCATCCGTCTATTTTCTCTCAATGAGAAGGGTGAACTGGATGCTATCTCGCAAATTCCAGTCGTTTGTGAATATCAAGACGTCTTTCCAGAAGAGCTTCCAGGAATGCCTCCGCACCGGCCAGTTGAATTCGTCATCGATCTTGAGCCTAGCACGGAACCAGTGTGCAAGCGTCCTTACAAGCTCGGACCTGAAGAGTTGAAGGAGCTGAAGAAGCAACTCGATATTCAATAGAGAATGGGTCTCATCCGGCCTAGTTCTTCTCCGTGGGGTTGTGGTGTTCTTTTTGTGAAGAAGAAGGATGGAACGGACCGACTTTGTGTTCATTACCGTCCATTGAACAAGAAGACCATCAAGAACAAATACCCACTTCCCAACATCAACGAGTTGTTTGAACAACTCAAAGGTGCCCAAGTATTCTCCAAGCTTGATCTCCGTATGGGTTATCATCATATTCGAATCCGTGAGCAAGATATTCCCAAGACGGCTTTCAGGACAAGCTATGGGTCATATGAATACACTGTCATGTCTTTTGGCCTCGTCAACACTCCTCTGACTTTCTCTTGCATGATGAATTTCATCTTCAACGCCTACACCAATGACTTCATTTTGGTCTATCTCGACGACATTCTGGTTTTCTCGAAGAACAAGGAAGATCATGCCAAGCACTTGCGTTTGGTACTCGACAAGCTCAGAGAACACAAGTTCTACGCCAAGTTCTCCAAGTTCGAATTTTGGCTCGATGAGGTTCTTTATCTTGGTCATATCATCTCTACTAAGGGCATTGTGGTGAATCCTGAGAAGGTGTCTGCAATCGTGAATTGGGAACCTCCTCAGAACGTGAAGCAACTCCGTAGCTTCCTCGATCTCGCAAGCTATTGCCGAAGATTCATTGAAAACTTTTCTAAGATCGCGAAGCCTCTCTCAAATCTTCTCCAGAAGCACGTCAAGTACGTTTGGTCTCTAGAGTGTGACATTGCTTTCAACACTTTGAAAGAGAAATTGATCACTGCTCCAGTTCTCACTCCGCCTGATGAATCCAAGCCGTACGAGGTCTTTTGTGATGCCTCTCTCCAAGGTCTTGGCGCAGTATTGATGCAAGAGAAGAAAGTTGTTGCTTATACCTCTCGCCAATTGAAGCCCAATGAGAAGAATTACCCCACTCATGATCTCGAGTTGGCGGCAGTTGTGCATGCTCTTTTGACTTGGAGACATCTCTTATTGGGAAGAAAAGTGGCCATCTTCACTGACCACAAGAGTCTCAAGTACATCTTCACTCAGCCTAATCTCAACCTCTGGCAAACTCGATAGGTCGAAATGATTCAAGAGTATAATCCGAGTATCGAGTATACTCCAGGCAAGGCCAATGTGATTGTTGATGCATTGAGCAGGAAGGCTTATTGCAATGGTCTGATTCTCAAGCCTTATCAACCCGAGCTTTGTGAAGCTTTCCGCAAACTTAATCTGCAAGTTGTTCCTCAAGGTTTCCTCGCCAACCTTCAAGTCTCTCCTACCTTAGAAGACCAGATTCGCCAAGCCCAGCTTCTTGATGCTATGGTGAAAAAGGTGAAGATTGGGATTGCCAAGAGTCAACCCAAGTACAAGTGCTACCGCCTTGATGACAAGGATACTCTCTTCTTCGAGGATCATATCGTCATCCCCAAAGGTGACCTCCGTAAAGTGATCATGAATGAGGCTCACAATTCTCTCCTCTGCATCCACCCTGGGAGCATGAAGATGTATCAGGACCTCAAGCAGGCTTATTGGTGGACTCGAATGAAGCACGAGATTGCTCAATTCGTGAATGAATGTGATGTCTGCAGAAGAGTGAAGGCAGAACACCAAAGGCCAGCTGGTCTCCTCCAACCTCTTGCCATTCCAGAATGGAAGTTTAACCACATTGAGATGGACTTCGTGACTGGGTTTCCAAAGTCCAAGCGTGGCAATGATGCTATATTCGTTGTCATCGACAAACTCACCAAAGTGGCTCACTTTCTGCCTATCAAAGAGTCAATCACTGCAGCTCAATTGGCGGAACTCTATACCTCTCGGATCGTCTCTCTGCATGGTATTCCACAAGTGATCTCTTCAGACGTGGCAGCATCTTTACCTCCAAGTTTTGGGATTCTTTTCAGAAGGCCATGGGAACCAACATCCGCTTCAGCACAGCTTTCCATCCTCAAACTAGCGGTCAAGTCGAGCGTGTCAATCAGATTCTTGAAGATATGCTCAGGGCTTGTGTGATCTCCTTCGGCATGAAGTGGGAGGATTGTCTTCCTTATGCTGAATTCTCCTACAACAACAGTTTTCAAGCAAGTTCGGGCAAGGCCCCATTCGAAATTCTGTATGGCAGGGAGTGCCGTACCCCTCTTAACTGGTCTGAAACCGGTGAACGTCAGCTTCTCGGAAATGACTTAATCACAGAGGCAGAGGAAATGTGCAAAGTCATTCGAGATAACCTCAAAGCAGCCCAATCCCACTAGAAGAGCTACTATGATAGTAAGCACCGTGATTTGGCTTTCGAGATCGGAGATCTTGTTTACCTCCGCGTCTCTCCTATGAAAGGTACTCGTCGCTTCGGTATCAAAGGGAATCTTGCCCCTAGATACGTGGGACCTTTCAAGATCGTCAGCAAGAGAGGCGATCTCGCCTATCAACTCGAGCTTCCTTCAAACTTTGCAAATGTCCATGACGTGTTCCATGTCTCTCAGCTCCAAAAGTGCTTCAAGACTCCTGTCCGCACCATCAACTTCGAGGACATTGAGCTCCAAGAAGATCTCTCTTATCGTGAGCACCCAGTTGCTATTCTTGAAGAGACTGAACGCAAGACTCGCAACAAGTCAATCAAATTCCTCAAAGTCAAGTGGTCACACCATTTCGACCATGAAGCTACCTGGGAACGCGAGGATCACCTCCGTTCTGAGTACCCGGTGTTCTTTCAGTCCTAGATCTCGGGACGAGATCCTTTCATAGTGGTGGAGTGTTGTAACACCCCGGATGTGATTTACCCAATATGTAATCCAACTCTTGCCGTTTCCGGCCTTAAGTTATTTTATTTTCTCGGGTTCGGGTTTTTGCCTCCGTGTGTTGTTGTCGTTGTCGTGCATCTCATATCATGTCATCAGGTGCATTGCATTTGCATATGTGTTCATCTCATGCATTCGAGCATTTTCCCCGTTGTGTGTTTTGCATTCTGGCGCTTCGTTCTCCTCCGGTGGTCATTTCTACCTTTTCTTTCGTGTGTGGGGATTAAACATTTCCGGATTGAACCGAGACTTGCCAAGCGGCCTTGGTTTACTACCGGTAGACCGCCTGTCAAGTTTCGTACCATTTGGACTTCGTTTGATGCTCCAACGGTTAACCGAGGGACCGAAAAGGCCTCGTGTGTGTTGCAGCCCAACACCCCTCCAAGTTGGCCCAAAACCAACCTAAACCTTCTCCATCACCTAGAGCGTTTGATCACGATCACGTGGCCGAAAACCGCACCTCATTTGGACTCTCCTAGCTCCCTCTATGCCTATTTAAAGACCACCCCCGAAAATCTCCTTCTCCTTCCCCCGGGAAAAACCCTAGATTCAAATCAGAATCGCGCGCAAGCCTGGACAGAGTCGCACCGATGGACGTGTCCGCCGCCCCCGGCCTGTTCCAGCTGGCAACGTGGCGCTCCGCCAACTCGCCCGGTCGCCCACACTCGCGGCGGAGGCCCAGGAGGGCCTCGAGGCCCGTTGCCTCCGCCCCCGCCCGGCTTCGCCCCGCGGCGCGCCCGAATGCGCCCGCGCTCAGCTTCCCAGCGCCAGTTCGCCGACCGGCCCTCAGCGCCTCCGGCTGCACGACCTCGCCGTTCCACGCACGCCCGGCCCGCCGACCCGCCGGAACTCGCTCCACGCCGCGACCCCGCCGGCAGCCTCCCACTCCAGCGAGCCGAGAGGCGTCCCGTCCGGCTGATTCAACTCCGCGGCCACCTCGCAATTCCGGCAAAGCTCGGGAGACGTGCCTCGGATCTGATCTGAGATCCCGTTTGGGTTGACTTTTGCCGCTGAAACCCTAGTTCATTTGCTCCTGTTCATCGCACCGTAACTTTGCATCCGTAGCTTTGTTTTGGGCATATAGCATATCAAAATGTTCGTCTCAGAGAGCACATCATTTCATCTCATTGCATCATTTTTATTTGAGTTCATATTGATGCCCTAAATGCTATTAGAAGAGTGCTACTCGAGATATTTGTCAGATCTGCTGCTCCATTTAGATATTTGTCATTTTTTCCATGATTATTGTGTGCATGATATGCCCATGAGCTCTACATATGTTTTGTTAAGGGTTTTTCCATCTTTCCAGAGGTGCAACCCGTGTATTTTTGTGATGTGTGTGGTGACTAGCACAAGCTTGCAAAGTGAGGCATTTGTTAATGCTGATTTCAGGGACTTAGCATTTCCACCAAGTCCTTGGACTGTTTATCTCATATGGCCATATGTTCATGTTGTTTCCTAGTGATCCGTGCCTCTTTTGAGGATGATCAGTAAGGATGTTTTGTTAATCTTGTAGTTCTCTATCCATCCATGTCTTTGTTTGCAATTATGGAGCACCGTAGCTTGAGTCAATCGAGCTCTACTTTTGTCATTTCGTGAATCTGGGCAGATTGTCTACTTGTTAGCGATTTTGCCGATAATGTTGTAGTTGATCCGTGCATGCTATGTTATTATTCTTGCCATGTCTAGCTTGTATTTTGTGTATTTTTGATGGGTGTATGCTTAGATTGTCATGACTTGCTCTGTAGTGAGTGCATCGAGCTCGTAAATATGCCTACTTGATATCTGTTTCAGCATGTTCCAGTTTTCACTAAGTCTGAGAACTGATTATGTTTTTGCCATGTTCACATGCTTGCAATTGTATTTTCTGACCCCTTTTGGCTCAAGGTCACTAAGGGACTTTTGCTAAGCTCTTTGAGTAGCTCCATGCCATGCTTTACTTTGCCATGTTCAGGTCATGTAGCATATAGTTTTCATGCTCCGAAGATTTCTATCTGATCTGAAATTCCAGACAAGTGTTAATTTCACCAAGTCTGAAATCTGTTTACCATATGCATTTTTGCCATGCTTGTTTGAACCTGTTAATTGATGAATTGGCCGTAGCTCAGTGCTAGACTTTTGTTAAGCATCATGAATGGATTCCTGCCATGTATTTTGATGCCATGGTTGAGTGTTGTAGCATGTTTATCTTGTTGCATTTAGATGGCTACTTGCTGTAAATCGCAGAACGTGGTCATATTTGAATCGCTTGCCATTTCTAAACCGTAACTCCGATTCCGGCGTTCTTTATATCGTTTTCAAGCGATTTCATCTCATCTTTCCAGTGGCACACTTGGATTTCCAAGTTGAGGCCAGGTTCATGCATTCCTTGTCACATCTTGCATATGCATCCCGCATCGCATCCCGCATAGCATACCATCCTTGCATCATATTGTTTGAGCTTTGCACGTGGTTGATTGTGTTCCGTTTGCTTGTTTATCTTGTTTGGGTAGAGCCGGGAGACAAGTTCGCTAAAGAGGAGCCCGTTGAGTTTGCTTTCGAGGATCCAGTCAACTCTGACAACTTTGTAGGCAAGATGATCATACCCTCAAAATCACTACTATCTTTGCTTTGCTAGATGCTCGCTCTTTTGCTATGCTATGCTACGATGCCTACCACTTGCTTATCATGCCTCCCAAATTGCCATGTCAAACCTCTAACCCACCATGTCCTAGCAAACCTTGATTGGCTATGTTACCGCTTTGCTCAGCCCCTCTTATAGCGTTGCTAGTTGCAGGTGAAGATTGGAGACCGTTCCTTGTTGGAACATTATTTACTTGTTGGGATATCATTATATTGCCATGTTATCTTAATGCATCTATATACTTGGTAAAGGGTGGAAGGCTCGGCCTCTCGTCTAGTGTTTTGTTCCACTCTTGCTGCCCTAGTTTCTGTCATATCGGTGTTATGTTCCTGGATTTTGCGTTCCTTACGCGGTTGGGTTATAATGGGAACCCCTTGATAGTTCGCCTTGATTAAAGCTTTTCCAGCAATGCCCAACCTTGGTTTTACCATTTGCCACCTAGCCTCTTTTTCCCTTGGGTTTCCGGAGCCCGAGGGTCATCTTATTTAAACCCCCCCCCCGGGTCAGTGCTCCTCTGAGTGTTGGTCCAAACCAGGCAGCCTGCGGGGCCACCTCGGGGAAACTCGAGGGTTGGTTTTACTCGTAGCTTGACCTATCTGAGTGTGCCCTGAGAAAGAGATATGTGCAGCTCCTATCGGGATTTGTCGGCACATTCGGGCGGTGTTGCTGGATTTGTTTTAACTTGTCGAAGTGTCTTGAAGAACCGAGATACTGAGTCTGATCGAAATGTCTCGGGAGAAGGTCTATTCCTTCGTTGACCGTGAGAGCTTGCCATGGGCTAAGTTGGGACTCCCCTGCAGGGATTTGAACTTTCAAAAGCCGTACCCGCGGTTATGGGCAGATGGGAATTTGTTAATGTCCGGTTGTAGATAACTTGAACCTTAATTTAATTAAAATGAATCAACAGTGTGAGTTGCCGTGATGGTCTCTTCTCGGCGGAGTCCGGGAAGTGAACACGGTGTTGGAGTAATGCTTGTCGCAGGTTGCCCCTAGTTATTCGACCGTGCCTTGCCTCCTCTTCTCGCTCTCTTTTGCGAATAAGATAGCCACCATATATGCTAGTCGCTTGCTGCAGCTCCACATATTTTACCTTGCCTAACATATTAAGCTTAAATAGTCTTGATCGCGAGGGTACGAGATTGCTAAGTCCCTGTGGCTCACAGATTACTTCCAAACCAGATGCAGAGCCTGATGATTCCGCTCCAGGTGACGCGCTTGAGCTCAAGTGGGAGTTCGACGAGGACTCTCAACGATACTACGTGCCTTTCCCTGATGATCAGTAGTGGTGCCCAGTTGGGGGTGATCGGGACTGTGTCGCATGTTGGGTTATCTTTTATTTTGGCGCCGTAGTCGGGCCATGAGTGTTTGAATGTTGTAATGCTATTTATGTACTTTGATTGATGTGGCAAGTGTAATCCAACTATGTATCTTCCCCTTTTATTATTTATATTACATGGGATGTTGTGATGATTGCCTAACTTGCGACATTGCTTTCAATGCGGTTATGCCTCTAAGTCGTGCCTCGACACGTGGGAGATATAGCCGCATCGAGGGCGTTACAAGGAAGCCAGGTACCAGGCGGCATGTGAAGCCCGTGATGCCGCCTGGAAAAAGGAGGCGGCAGAGCTTTGGGGGCGGGCAAATCATTGTGCCGAGGAGGTGTACGAAGACGGGTACTTCACGAGGAAGGTCTTAGGTGTTGGGCGCCTCGTTGCTGCGTGGAGGTGGGTTGATAAGCTCCGGCGTGCCACCAACGAGGAGCTCCGGTGGGCGCCCAACGAAATGGCAAGATCGTTCACGCGCGTCTGCCATAAACTAATGAACAATTAATATAAATATATATTATGAGTTCCATTTTCTATCTATTTTTGTATACTAATTTGAATCTAGCTGTTATCATCCACATATACAGAATGGAAATCGTATATACACACATTGAAACAGAACATATAAGAATGGAAAATAGAGTACACACAATGAAACAGAGAAATAAACAGAGCAATACTATGATGGTTGTGAATAAATAGCTATCCACGTTGAAACGACTCAACAAATTAAAATGCGTCCATGAGGACCAGTAGCCCTTGCGTACGGTAGCTCTTGGCTCTGCCTGAACTCGTGCAGTCGTTCGTCCAAGCGGTCGACACGCTCGCGGTACATCTGGAGCGCGATCTCGAGCTCTAAGTTGGTTATTTCATCGGAGATCACCAGCTCGAGGATGCGACGGCCATGTTTCTCTACTGCGCCTAGGTGGACACCTAGGCCACGGAGGAGGTCGAGCCTACGGACCAGCGTGTTGGCATCAAGCGGGGCCACGGACAAGGCGAACGGCAGCACCCATGCGAATGGCTTGGCGGGCGTCCGGTGCAAGTATGGCGCAGCCGGCCTCTGGTGCAAGTACTGCGCTGAGGGCCTCTTCCCACTCCGGGCGAGGAATGGGGGCACTGACGGGACATGTACCCAGCTGCGACGCCGTGTCGACAGGAGGCAAGCGCCGATGGATCCACTCTTGATGTGCGGCGCGCCGCGCCTCTCGCTCTGCGGCGCTCCAATGTTCTCGTCGTGCGGCGAGCCGCAACTTATCGGCGTGGACGCGCCTAGCTTGCTTTGCGGCACGACATCGATCATGTTTTGTAGCGAGCTATAGCCTGTCGGCGCTGACATGCCTATCTTGATCCATGGCGCTCAAGCGCCATGCACCAAAGGTTTTCTCAACCCTGGCGATGACGCGCATCACGGTGTCGTCCATCGCGTTGCCGGGGAGCGCCTCGGCCTCGACGGGCCGTGGTGCCTGCTCGTTTTCCTTGTCGACGAGGTTGATGGCAGAGGCGGCGCTTTGATGGCAGTGGTTGATAGCTTATGATCTACGAGGGTACATAGACAACACTCTCCCTCTCGTTGCTATGCATCACCATGATCTTGCGTGTGCGTAGGAATTTTTTTGAAATTATTACGTTCCCCAACACCGCCTGGGGACTGGGTCCTGTTGACATAGAGCACTTAGCTACCACGAGAACTAAAAGGGGGAACCGTGCTAGAGCGGGATACGCAACTTCAACGCCATGCTAAGGAGGATAGCATTAAAACAAAAGCTTTACAGTTTTTTACATACCCCCACGAGGCTTGTCACAATTCTGTGAAGGGAAACAAAAGAAGAAAACCTCAAAGGACCTGGCCGCTGGGTATCACCGGCAACGCCGAGCGGACACCGCTACCGTGCTCCTGGCATGGCGAGAGCTCGGCGGCACGTAGCTGTCGTCACTGAACTCAGGAGAATTGCTGGGCTAAGGAGAGTCGCTAGATTCCCAGGAGTCGTCGCTGCTGCCGGAGCGCTACCGGCGAGGCCGGAGGTGGGCTCGATGCTCACGGCCATGCCACGCGGGCTGCTTCCCCCGGGGCAGCACTCCAGCCGTCGACCCTCCTCGTCGAGTACCTTGAAGAACAATGTGGAGGCTCCATCGTACTCGAAGTGGATCGCTAGGGCCCCTTCTGGACGACAGGCACGGGCGACCTCACCCCATCCGCAGGTCATGAAGAAGCCGCCCACGGGGACGACCTCGACCTCCGCCCCCATGGCCAGGCTATAGCACCCGGTGTGCTATAGTCACAGCTCGAGCGGCCCCCTCGGCGGCATCTCCTCGGTGAAGAACCTCGAGAACTGGATCCACATGCGCAGTGGCATTGCCGCCCACACCACGAACTCGCGCAAGCTGCCCTCGGCATGAGTTCGTGGGCCGGCCGGTCGAATGACTTCGGCCTGTCCACCGCGACTATGAACCACGCGGGCTGGGCGTTGTCGCCCTGCGCGTGCGTATAGGGGAAGCAGGAAGCCAGGCGGAGGCCGGTCATACCAAGGTCGCCTCACCTCTCGTCCTGCGCCGGCATCGTAAGGATGGTTGAACCTCTTCTTTAGCGGAAGCGGCTCAGGCTCCTCCCGAGGAACTTTTCCCTTCTCCACTGCCGAGAATGTCCTGATCGCCGCCATGGATGATACGACAAGACGAAGAGGAAGAAGAAGAAGTGGGCGGCGAGAAGATGGATATGAGCAAGGGGGGCTCCGCCCCTCCCCTCATTTATAGCCGGAGGGAGGCCAACCGCCGGCCTCCATGATCCCATGCAATGATGGTTTTTCTCTGCATGCAGCAGAGTCTAGTCAAGTCGAACGGTTGCCGAGGCCGCATGGGGAAGCAGAGGCACCCATGTCCCATCAAGCGCCATGCATCAACCAAGGCCGCATGTGGTTGGGGCCCGCGGTGCTCCGCACTTGCCTTTTGGCTTCGCCTCGAAGCCAAGTTCGAGCGCGCCTTGGGCCGGGGGGCTACTGTCGGTGTTCTAGGAACGGCGGTACCCAGACTTGCATGCCTGCGGCCCATGACGTGGCTCCATCGATGGCCTGGTACGGCCCATCTTTGGCGTTAACAACCCAAGACCCTCGCGAGGGGCCAAGCCTCGTGAGGCGGATGACACCAAGACCTCCACAAGGAGCGGCCACCCCAGGCTGGCTCACGAGGAGCGGAGATTCCTATGCAAGTCCCACCTTGCGAGGTTTCGATGACATGAGCGATGACGACCAAGGCCAGGCGGGCGCCAGCGCGCGTAGAGTACGAGTTTCCTCTTTGGTGCTAAGGAGGAAAGCGCAGGCGCGGAGTCCCAAGGAATCAGCCAAAGGTTTCCATTCCGATGCAACAAGACCAAGACCGCCAGGACAGCAGGATGGAGGTCATCGCCGAGCCCACCACGGCGTCACGACCAGAGGCTTTTGCAGGCGAAGACTACTTTTGTCAGGATAGCATGTACTAGTTGCCCCCCTTCGAATTTGGCCGTTGTGGGATCCCTTCCCGCCTTCATTTGGGAAGAGGACCAAGGCCACTATAAATAGGACATATCCACCACCATAGGGAGGAAGAGGATCCATTCCACCCCGATCAGCTGACCAGCTCACTTGAGCTCAAGAACACTCCTCCTCCTGAGGTTGTTCTCCCACTATACTAGTTCATCCTCAGCCCCATGAGGCCAATCCACCACAGAGCAGGAGTAGGGTTTTACACCGCAAGGTGGCCTAAACCTGGGTAAACTGTCGTGTCCCCTTTCCTATGAGTTCATCAAGCTAGGCCATGAGATAGGCGAGTAGGAAGACTGGGGAGGTTGAGTTCTTCGCACGCACCCGAGAGTTCGAACCTCTCAAGGGTCTACGGAACCCGAAATCCGACAGTGGGCGCGAGTGAATTCGGGCAAGGAGGGCGTGTTTTGAAATAGTGGGCACAAGCTATTTCGGGCGAGGAGGGTGTGTTTTGAAATAGTGGGCGCAAGCGATTTCGGCCAAGGAGAGGGTGTTTTCCCGCCCATGGTTTATGAATTATTGTCATTTTGGCCGAGGAGAAGGGGCGCGCTTGGATGAAGTTACTGACCTACCCTCGATGTACACGGGCCAATTGATTTGTGTCCCACATAGGCCAGTAATTTCGTGTCTCCCATTTATTTACTCGAGTGAATTCCATCGAGCACAGGGTGTTTAGCGATTCATTCAAATTTTGGGAGAACGAGCATCCACGTCTACCTTACCAAGTCGATTCGAATCAAATCTTGAAATATTAGCTTATCACTTCTTTTTTAGATGGTGAGATGATGCTCGGGGCTAATGTGTTTTTACATGCTTGTTGTGAACGATTTACTATATGACAAATAGTTGACCCACTCAAAAACGGGAATCAAACCCAAAATGAAATATCTTGATTCAATGAAATAGCTCGTTCACCAGGTCAAAATAGTGAACTAAATCCAAAATTGAACACCTCAATTGAGTAGCATGTTGTATTATTCTAACACCCACAATGCGGCTATATCTCCCACGTGTCGGGGCACGACTTAGAGGCAAAGCCGCATGGTAGGTTTGTCCCAAGAGGGGTAATCTTCACACAATCCCATGTACTGAATAAGAAAGGGATAAAGAGTTGGCTTACAATTGCCACTTCACACAAATACAAGTTAAACATACATCATCTAGAATACAAACAAGGTCCGACTACGGAACCAAAATAAAAGAAGACAACCCCAAATGCTAGATCCCTGAGTTTCCCAACTGGTCTCCACTACTGATCATCCGAAAAAGAAACAAAACAACGATCAAGATCTTCATCGAGCTCCCACATGAGCTCAGTTGCGTCACCTGCACTAGTATCATTGGCACATGTAACAGTTTGGAAGTATCTGTGAGTCACGAGGACTTAGCAATCTCACACCCGCGAGATCAAGGCTATTTAAGCTTATGGGTATGAAAGGGTAGTGAGGTGGAGCTGCAGCAAGCACTAGCATATATGGTGGCTAACATACGCAAATAAGAGCGAGAAGAGAAGCAACACAACGGTCATGAACTAGAAGTGATCAAGAAGTGATCCTGAAACTACTTACGTTCAAGCATAACACAAGACCGTGTTCTCTTCCCAGACTCCGCCGAAAAGAGACCATCATGGCTACACACGCGGTTGATTCATTTTAATTAAGTTAAGTGTCAAGTTCTCTACAACCGGACATTAACAAATTCCCATCTGCCACATAACCGCGGGCATGGCTTTCGAAAGTTCAAACCCTGCAGGGGTGTCCCAAATTAGCCCATCACAATCTCTCACGGTCAATGAAGGATATTCCTTCTCCCGGGAAGACCTGATCAGACATGGAATCCCAGTTACAAGACATTTCGACAATGGTAAAACAAGACCAGCAAGACCGCCTGATGCGCCGACATCCCGATAGGAGCTGCACATATCTCATTCTCAGGGCAACACCGGATGAGACATCCTACGAGTAAAACCAAACCTCAAGTTTCCCCGAGGTGGCCCCGCAGTCTACTTGCTTCGGACCAACACTTAGACAAGCGCTGGCCCGGGGGGTTAAAATAATGACGACCCTCGGGAGCGCGGCTCCCAAGGGAAAAGTACAGGTGGTGGTGAGGCAAATGGTAAAACCAAGGTTGGACCTTGCTGGAGGAGTTTTATTCAACGCGAACTCTCAAGGGGTCCCCATAACTCCCAACCGTGTAAGGAACACAAAATCAAGGAATTTAACACCGGTATGACGGAAACTAGGGCGGCAAGAGTGGAATAAAACACCAGGCATAAGGCTGAGCCTTCCACCATTTACCAAGTATATAGATGCATTAATTAAATAAGAGATATTGTGATATCCCAACATATCCATGTTCCAACATGGAACAAACTTTAGCTTCACCTGCAACTAGCAACGCTATAAGAGGGGCTGAGCAAAAGCGGTAACATAGCCAAACAATGGTTTGCTAGGATGGTGGGTTAGAAGCTTGACGTGGCAATATGGGAGGCATGATGTAACAAGTGGTAGGTAGTGCGACATAGCGATAGAATGAACAACTAGCAAGCAAAGATAGAAGTGATTTTGAGGGTATGGTCATCTTGCCTGAGATCCCGCAAGGAAGAAGAACGAGTCCACGAAGAAGACAAACGGACATAGTCGAACGGATCCCCCCAACTTCGGAACGAAACCGAAGCTAATGAGAGAAGCAACCCGAAAAGAAGCAAGCAACATAGTAAACAACCATCACATAAACATGGCAGGATGCACAACCAACTATGATGCATGTCCGGTTTAATGAGGCATGGCATGGCAAGGTGCACAAACAAAACTACAAATTAAGTGGAGCTCAATATGCAATGAGTTGCATATTGATGAACCACCACATGACTTATTTAGTTCGATCTCGTTTATGTACCCAACAATATTAAATGTTGATTAACATGGCAAGAGGTGAAGCAAATGAAAACTACCTATCTAGGCAAGTTTAAATGAGGCTGGAACAACAAACAACAAGTCCGGAAACTCCTCATGTGCATAATTAGGTTTGGTACTGTTCCGTCCTAAAGAATATTTTAGAGTTGTTAAACATGCAAGATGAGTGCTACATGTTAGACTAGGCATTTTTCTACCCCATTTACATATAAAGTTGGTGAGGTTTGGACCTACGGTTATTTAGTTATGAAATAAATCTTTTTAGCTTATTATTTAAGCAAATGAATGCAAACAGCAGTTTAAACATTTTAAACATGCAAGAAAGTTGGAAATTATTAATCTACACAAAATTCTAAGCATTTTACATATATAATTTATTTAGATCCGATGCACGATTAGTGAGTTATTATATGCATGAAGTTTAGGGGCTAATCTGCAAAACTGCAATTCCCTAGAAAATAGACAAATTCGCAGATCTGAAAAAAAAAAACTACACTGGGCAGAATCTGGGTGAGCGTAGGATAATATGCAGCGCCCAGGGCGTCACATAACAAACAGGGATGGGCTGGCTTGTGCTCACCTCGCGGGCCTTGGGGCCAGCGGATCTGGTGGGCTAAGGCTGCAGCAGGACACGGGCGACCGGGCCTTGGGAGGGGCACAACCCATGCAGGCAGAAGTCATGGTCAACACGGCCACAAGCAGCGCTGGCGTTCGTCTCCCCTAGACGAGCAGAGGCAACGGCGAGGCAGGGGACAGCAGCTGAAGATGCGGGTCTCCAGGGCGGCGGATCTGGTCGGGAAGGAAGCAAGTCAAGGAGGTGTCGTGGATCCATCAAGGAGCGACGAACGGGCGGCGGCCAAGGAGGGCGACGGGTTCCTGTCGAGGGTGGCGTTCTCCGGCAAGGCACCAGATCCAGGCTGCTACGAGGGAGCGATGGAGATGGCGGGGCGACTCCATGCGGCGGCGGGGCTTGGTCGGCATGAGCATCGAGGAAGGAGCTCCGGCCAGGCTCCATGGCGCTGCGGCTCCTGCGTGAAGAACAAGAGAGAGAGGGAACTGGGTGAGAGAGAGAGAGCAACGAGGGAGAGAAGGGAAGGAGAAGGCCGGAAGGGAGGCAGGGGCGCTCAGGCCTGTAGAGCTCTGGCGACGCAGCTTCTCCAGCTGACTGGCACGATCAGGAGAGAATTTTGGATCGGGGGCGCGGGCGCGTGGTTGGCCTGGTGCTGAAAATGAGGGACGAGACCAGGTGGGGGCGGGATGGATCCCGAGAGAGTGGCGGCGGGGATGGGAGTGATGGGACAACCTAGTGGTCTAGGGTTTCATCTGCTTTATATATCACAGATAGGGGTTGGCTAGGGGCTAGTGCTAGGGATTGGTCTAAAAATGGACAAGAAGGTTTGTATATATAGGAAAAAGTGGAGTTTGTATCATCCGATCGAAATCAGACTGTCGAGATAAAATACGCTTGGGAAGTTCAAATAAGAAAACGGAGACATTTTATAGATGTTTGGGGATGAACCGGATCCAACGGTGACGACTGTGCGGGTCAGGTTCGGGACAGTTTCGAACATGCGAGAGGGGTCTATGCTCTGTGCAAAGAGGGGTAGGCTGGGCCTAGGTGGACTGTGAAGAAGGGCTTGGGCTGAGAGGAAAGAGGGGGGGTGCAGCCCGGCGACTGTTTCCGGAGACCGAAAATGTCTGACGATAGACCGACTATACTGCCGCTATAGTTATCCGTTGGGGCATCAAACGAACTCCGAATGCGATGAAACTTGGCAGGCGGCCTACCTACACCATAGCAAGACCGCACACCAACTTTCAACCCATTCCGAGAACATTTTCCGACCACTTATAAAATACTATTTTGAACATGCCACGGGCGCGTGCGAGTGTGTCTGGGCTCAGAACGGACAACAGACGAAACTGGGGGAACTCGAATGGATGCAAGTTTTGAAAACACGATGATGCGATGCACATGATGACATTACAAGATGCAACACGCAAGCGAATGACATGGCAACGACAGTGCATAACTGGAAGACACCTGGCGCAACAGTCTCGGGGCATTACAACACTCCACCAGTACAAGAGGATCTCGTCCCGAGATCTAGGATGGCACCGGAGGGAAACGAAAGAGGAAGAGAAGAGGTAAAACTAAGTTGCTTCTTTTACATATGAGTGAAACCAAATAACCTTGAGAGGTTGAAAAAATTGAAAGAAATAATACAACGAAGATAAACAAAGTTGAAAACACTCTGTTAGAAAAGAGGAACAAGGAACCTTACTAGAGCCTTGTAGGTTGAAAGACATAAGAAAAGGGTTGCAATAGACAATAAGTACATGCAAGCACTCCGGTTGAAACGAGATGTACAAAGAACGATATACATCAATTACGACAACACTTCGGTTAAAAATGGAAGGCATAGAATATGAACTTGGCAAAATGAAAGCACTTGGATGAGATTCTGGTTAAAAGAGGAATGATAGCCACAACACTCTGGTTAAAACAAGATAGAGAAGGGAAAAGAATGGTGTAATTTGGGCAGCACTCCGACTAAAAATGGAAGGACTTGAACATGAACTTGACAAGATGAGAGGGTACTTGAAGAGGTCAACAACACATTCCCTCCGGAACTATTGAAAGAATGGCACAAGGTGTAAGAAAGATTTCATACGGCACTCCGGTTGAGAAGGGAGGCAAAACTAGATAAGATGAGAGAGCTGGAATGAAAACACAACACTCCGGTTAAATGGACCAGAAAGGAAAAGAATATGATCATGATATGACAAGATGATGGTTCGAAGAGAGCAATATGACAAAGCCTCCGATGAAAGAATAGAATATAGATCAATGAAAGAAAATGAACGGAGAAGAAAATGACAACTTCTCCCATAATTGAATTAGAAAGAGCATCCTTACAAAGATGGATTGAATAGAGTTGTTGGAAGAATCAACAACGAAAAGAATAAGCTTGATATGGTCTTATGGAAAACTTCTCAAAATTGAGGCGAAATTCTGCCAGTACGGAAACAATGGATTGGATTTATATCAACAAGGAGACGAGAAACTTATTTCACCGAGAGGATACATGAAGAACTTGGGTCATTTATAAGCACCATAAATAGCAATAATCCTTAGGGAAAGCTTTAGGTGAAATATAACCCAAGATAACTCCAATGAAGAGATTGATGGGTTGCAAAGGATCTCATGAATGAATTTAAAAATGATGGGTTTACAATATGTCATTCCGGACAACTTGTGAATCATGAAACACGAAGTGAAATCGTCAAGAATGACATAACACCACCTCAAAAGATAAGGGAGAAGGGATTGAACTTTGAGATGCAAGATGAAGAATACTTGAACTCCTCAAAACAAGACATGTGTTGAACACCATGTTTATTTTAGAGTATAGCTTGGCGGGACAATTGAAGAATGAAAGGAATCCTTAACGAACCACGATGTAGAGCCTCCATGAAGAAATCCGGTAACAAGATGATGATAAAAAGAAAGAGAAGTTGAAAACACAAGGTGAAGCCTTGTAATGATTTAGATGGATCTATGTGGTGATAATGCAGAAAACTTAGCACTCCGGAAAAGAAAAGATGAAGCATCTCGGACCAAGAATGTGATATGATGAACAACTCCGGAAAGAAGAAATTAGATCACTTGGATGAAACAATAATAAGAATTATGTTATGCGTATCCTTCATCAGTTTGGATTGATGACAAGCAACTGATTTGGCATACTACTTATTCTCGTAGAAAGGATTTAAGATAGATATAGCGCAAACTTGACAAAGGTCTTCAACGAACCACCGGTAGGATTTGGAAAGCACGAATGCATTGATATGATAATGAAGGAAGAGAAATCTTGAACAAACCACCGTAAGAATTTAAAATGAAAGTAGCAAAGGCACAATTCACCGGGAAGAATTGGAAAACGAAAGATGATACTTGAGGGAATTTAGATACATGAGAACGAAGAGATCACGAGCCGATTATAGAATACTTGAATGATGCACCGGTAAGATTTGGATAACTAGAGTTGAAAGATGGAATGAATAATATTTGAAAAGAGGGACTTCGGAGGAAAGAAATGGAAACAACTCAAGAAATGCTCTGGATGGGTGAAAAGAATTCTCGCAATCAAAAACAATTATGAGAGGATGGCATAAAGCTAGCACCATGAATCTTTGGGATAATGGGTAAGTATTTAAGAGGAACTCCTCTTCGGTCTTCAAATCCGAGAATGACGACGAGAAACACCACCACAAATTATTGAGATACTCCGGGAGAATGAATAATGAAGAAGTTGAGCCAATGATGAAAAGAATTTGAAAGATCTTGGAGAAAAAATATGACTGATGATAATTCATTCTTACGTCAAACTTGGAGAATAATTTGAGAGTAGCTCCGGGAAAATAGAAGAGTCGGGTAAGATCCTGGGAAAAGACCTATCAGTTAGGGCCCACTCAAAAGAACTACCGTTCAACGATTTAAAAGGAAGATTGCTCCGGTTGAATTAAATGGCTTGAATGAGATAACAACCTCGAAATAGGTTGAACGGATCTTAAATGAAAAGACGAGCCTTCTGAGATATCTTCAGCACTCCAGAAAAATTAATGGCGAGAAGTGGATGATTAAGAGGTGCACCGACATGAGAAAGCATATGAAACAATGAAAGGAATATGATCAACACCGAAAGCTTGATTTGAATCCACCAGAGAAGATAAAAAATGAAGAATGATGAACTTGAAGCTCCGTTAGTATCTTCCTGAGAATCACCGGATAAGAATATTGACGGAAAAGGATGGAGAAAGTTCACATGAATAAAATGGATACTTGATTAAGATATATGAGTCCTTGAACAAAAGGGTGGGCAGGTGGGAAAAACAAAGACAACTTGGGGACGGATGGAACAAATAACATTGAGAAGACTTTGAGTTGATCTTTGCGGATGTTGAAAATGATAGGATCCACTTGAAGAGAAAACACGTCGGTTGAGAAGAAATTGAGAGGACAAACTCAATGATCAAGAAGGATTAGTATCCCCAAAGAAATATGAGAACACCGCTTAGAAAGAGACATGGAATCAACATTTGACATTGAAGCAACTCGAATACCACAACAAAAACAAAACAAAGGATTTGCCTTTGAGAATAAGCCGGAAACAAACATATGATAGATCCCATATCGTATCATGTGCCTGTTGGAAAGATATCCTACGATATACTTGAATTCCCACTTATGAACTCCCGAAACTTTCTGGTTATGCAATCAGGTGCTGGGGATACAGGGGAAGCATAATATCTCACCCAAAACTAACAAATCCTACATCCAGTTGTATCAATCCTTCAACACATAACCAAGAAACCTTCGGAAATCATTTGCCTCAACCTTCGAAAAGCATTCGTTATACGAGTTATGGCAATACTCCCAAACTCCCGCCCCAGTACTGGGTGGCGTTGAGGTTATCTCACCAACAACTGCATAAAGGAGATTTTCGATGTCGGCGAACTCAGGTATTCCCGAACTGCAATGATAAAATTGTGACGACAACACCTCGGAGCTCAACTCCTCGGGACACTGCCACAACCCCTAAATGTCAGGAGGCACCAAGAACAATGTTCTTGTCACAAAACCATCAGAACGATTCCAAGATACCCATGTGATCCTAAATTTTTTTCGTGAAATTTGAGAAGAGAAGAGTCAAAACTCTACGTCAGGAAGCCTCACCAGAGCGACGAAGGGACCGAGGAGTAAAAAGAATCCTACTCTCCGATATATATAATCCTATAAGACTTAAAAACATTTTTCTAGACTCAACAACGCCAGCGATTCGATCAAGCAGGGGGCTCCTAAGTCGGGGAAGGCTCTGATTACCAACTTGTAACACCCACAATGCGGCTATATC
This sequence comes from Triticum aestivum, assembly GCF_018294505.1. Lineage (NCBI taxonomy): Eukaryota > Viridiplantae > Streptophyta > Magnoliopsida > Poales > Poaceae > Triticum > Triticum aestivum. The sequence goes on from NC_057812.1 coordinate 321,341,810, forward strand.
TCCCACGTGTCAGAGCACGACTTAGAGGCATAACCGCATTGTAGGCATGTCGCAAGAGGGGTAATCTTTACACATCCCATGTATTGAACAAGAAAGAGATAAAGAGTTGGCTTACAATCGCCACTTCACACAATACATAAATATAGCATTACATCATCCAGAATACAATCAAGGTCCGACTACGGAACCAAAATAAAGACAACCTCAAATGCATAAGGTCCCCGATCGCCCCAACTAGGCTCCACTACTGATCGTCTGGAAAGGAAACATAGTAACGTCCTGAATCCTCGTCGAACTCCCACTTGAGTTTGGTCGCATCCCCTTTACTGGCATCATCGACACCTGCATCTGGGTGGTATCGAGGTTATCACACCAACAACTGCATTAAAGAGATTTTCGATGTCGACGAAACTCAGGTATTCCAGAACTGCAACAATAAAATTGTGACGACAAAACCTCGGAGCTCAACTCCTCGAGACACTTCCACAACCCCTAAATGTCAGGAGGCACCAAGAACAATGTTCTCGTCAGAAGACTATCGGAACGATTCCAAGATACCCGCGTGATCCTAAAAAAATCGTGAAATTTGAGGAGAGAAGAGTCAAAAACTTCTACGTCAGGAGGCCTCACCAGAGCGATGAAGGGACTGAGGAGTAAAAAGATTCCTACTCTCCGATATATATAATACTAAGACTCAAAACATTTTGTTCTAGACTCAACAACATCAACGATTCGATCAAGCAGGGGGCTCCTAAGTCGGGGATGGCTCTGATACCAACTTGTAACACCCACAATGCGGCTATATCTCCCATGTGTCGGGGCACGACTTAGAGGCATAGCCGCATGGTAGGTTTGTCGCAAGAGGAGTAATCTTCACACAATCCCATGTACTGAATAAGAAAGGGATAAAGAGTTGGCTTACAATCGCCACTTCACACAAATACAAGTTAAACATACATCATCCAGAATACAAACAAGGTCCAACTACGAAACCAAAATAAAAGAAGATAACCCCAAATTCTAGATCCCCGATCGTCCCAACTGGACTCCACTACTGATCATCCGGAAAAGAAACAAAACAACGATCAAGATCTTCATCGATCTCCCACTTGAGCTTAGTTGTGTCACCTGCACTGGTATCATCGGCACATGCAACTGTTTGGAAGTATTTGTGAGTCACGAGGACTCAACAATCTCACACCCGCGAGATCAAGACTATTTAAGCTTATGGGTATGAAAGGGTAGTGAGGTGGAGTTGCAGCAAGCACTAGCATATATGGTGGCTAACATACGCAAATAAGACTGAGAAGAGAAGCAATGCAATGGTCGTGAACTAGAAGTGATCAAGAAGTGATCCTGAAACTACTTACGTTCAAGCATAACACAAGACCGTGTTCTTTTCCCGGACTCCGCCGAAAAGAGACCATCACAGCTACACACGCGGTTGATTCATTTTAATTATGTTAAGTGTTATGTTCTCTACAACCGGACATTAACAAATTCCCATCTGCCAGATAACCGCGGGCATGGCTTTCAAAAGTTCAAACCCTGTAGGGGTGTCCCAACTTAGCCCATCACAAGCTCTCATGGTCAACGAAGGATATTCCTTCTCCCGGGAAGACCCGATCAGACTCGGAATCCAGTTTACAAGACATTTTGACAATGGTAAAACAAGACCAGCAAGACCGCCCGATGCGCCGACATCCCGATAGGAGCTGCACATATCTCGTTCTCAGGGCAACACCGGATGAGACATCCTACGAGTAAAACCAAACCTCAAGTTTCCCCGAGGTGGCCCCGCAGTCTACTCGGTTCGGACCAACACTTAGACAAGCGCTGGCCCGGGGGGGTTAAAATAATGATGACCCTCGGGAGCACGACTCCCAAGGAAAAAGTATAGGTGGTGGTGAGGCAAATGGTAAAACCAAGGTTGGGCCTTGCTGGAGGAGTTTTATTCAACGCGAACTATCAAGGGGTCCCCATAACACCCAACCATGTAAGGAACGCCAAATCAAGGAATATAACACCAGCATGACGGAAACTAGGGCGGCAAGAGTGGAACAAAACACCAGGCATAAGGCCGAGCCTTCCACCCTTTACCAAGTATATAGATGCATTAATTAAATAAGAGATATTGTGATATCCCAACATATCCATGTTCCAACATGGAACAAACTTCAGCTTTACCTGCAACTAGCAACGCTATAAGAGGGGCTGAGCAAAAGCGGTAACATAGCCAAACAATGGTTTGCTAGGATCGTGGGTTAGAAGCTTGACATGGCAATATGGGAGGCATGATATAACAAGTGGTAGGTAGCGCGACATAGCGATAGAACGAACAACTAGCAAGCAAAGGTAGAAGTGATTTCGAGGGTATGGTCATCTTGCCTGAGATCCCGCAAGGAAGAAGAACGAGTCCATGAAGCAGACAAACAGACGTAGTCGAACGGATGCTCACAACTTCGGAACAAAACCTAAGCTAACGAGAGAAGCAACCCAGAAAGAAGCAAGCAACATAGTAAACAACCATCACATATACATGGCATGATGCACAACCAACTATGATGCATGTCCTGTTTAGTGAGGCATGGCATGGCAAGGTGCACAAACAAAACTACAAATTAAGTGGAGCTCAATGTGCAACTAGTTGCATATTGATGAAACACCACATGACTTATTTAGTTCGATCTCGTTTATGTACCCAACAATATTAAATGTTGATTAACATGGCAAGAGGTGAAGCAAATGAAAAATACCTATCTAGGCAAGTTTAAATGAGGCTGGAACAACAAACAACAAGTCCGGAAACTCCTCATGTGCATAATTTAGGTTTGGTACTGTTCTGTCCTAAAGCATATTTTAGATTTGTTAAACATTCAAGATGAGTGCACCATGTTAAACTAGGCATTTTTTACCCCATTTACATATAAAGTTTGTTAGGTTTGGAGCTACGGTTATTTAGTTATGAAATAAATCATTTTAGCATGTTATTTAAGCAAATGAATGCAAACAGCAGTTTAAACATTTTAAACATGCAAGAAAGTTGTAAATTATTAATCTACACAAAATTCTAAGCATTTTACATATATAATTTATTTAGATCTGGTGCACGGTTGGTGAGTTATTATATGCATGAAGTTTAGGGGCTAATCTACAAAACTGCAATTCCCTGGAAAACAGACAAATTCGCAGATCTAAAAAAAATACTACACTGGGCCGAATCTGGGTGAGGGCATGATAATATGCAGCGCCCAGGGCGTCACATAATAAACAGGGATGGTCTGGCTTGTGCTCACCTCGCGGGCCTTGGGGCCAGCGGAGCTGGTGGGCTAAGGCTGCAGCAGGGCACGGGCGACTGGGCCTTGGGAGGGGCGTAGCCCACATAGGCAGAAGTCGTGGTCAACATGACCACGAGCAGCGCTGGCGTTCGTCTCCCCTGGACGAGCAAAGGCAACGGCGAGGCAGGGGACGGCGGCTGGACATGCGGGTCTTCAGGGCGGCGGATCTGGCAGTAAGGGAGCAGGTTAAGGAGGTGTCGCGGATCCGGCAAGGGGTGACGAACGGGTGGCGGCCAAGGAGGGTGATGGGTTCCTTTCGAGGACAGTGTTCTCTGGCGAGGCACCAGATCCAGGCTGCTGCGAGGGAGCGATGGAGATGGCGGGGCGACTCCATGCGGCGGCGGGGCTTGGTCGGCACAAGCGTCGAGGAAGGAGCTCTGGCCAGGCTCCATGGCGCTGCGGCTCCTGCGTGAAGAACAAGAGAGTGAGGGAACCGGGTAAGAGAGAGAGAGAGCAACGAGGGAGAGAAGGGAAGGAGAAGGCCAGAAGGGAGGCAGGGGCGCGCAAGGCAGCGGAGCTCCGGCGACGCAGCTTCTCCAGCTGACTGGCACGAGCAGGAGAGGATTTTGGATCGAGGGCGCGGGCATCTGGTTGGCCTAGTGCTGAAAACGAGGGATGAGACCAAGTGGGGGCGGGATGGATCCCGAGAGAGTGGCGGCGGGGATGGGAGTGATGGGACAACCTAGTGGTCTAGGGTTTCATCTGCTTTATGTATCGCAGATAGGGATTGGGTAGGGGCTAGTGCTAGGGATTGGTCTAAAAATGGACAAGAACGTTTGTATATATAGGAAAAAGTGGAGTTTGGATCATCCGAATGAAATCAAATGGTCGAGATAAAATAGGCTTTGGAAGTTCAAATAAGAAAACGGAGACATTTTATAGATGTTTGGGGATGATCCGGATCCAACGATGACGACTGTCCGGGTCGGGTTCGAGATAGTTTCGGACACGCGAGAGGGGTCTATGCTCTACGCAAAGAGGGGTAGGCTGGGCCTAGGTGGACTGTGAAGAAGGGCTTGGGCTGAGAGGAAAGAGGGGGAATGCAGCCCGGCGACTGTTTTCGGAGACCGAAAACGTCCGACGATAGACCGGCTATACTGCCGCTATAGTGATCCGTTGGGGCATCAAACGAACTCCGAATGTGATGAAACTTGGCAGGCGGCCTACCTACACTATAACCAGACCGCACGCCAACTTTCAACCCATTCCGAGAACATTTTCCGGCCACTTATAAAATACTATTTTGAACATGCCACGGGCGCGTGCGAGTGTGTATGGGCTCAGAACGGACAACGGACGGAACTGAGGGAACCCAAACGGATGCAAGTTTTGAAAACATGATGATGCAATGCACATGATGACATGACAAGATGCAACACGCAAGCGAATGACGTGGCAACGATGGTGCATAACTGGAAGACACCTGGTGCAACAGTCTCCGGGCGTTATAATTATAGTACTCCATGAACATGTTGAAAGTCAAATTATTGAACCTGTTTGATACGCATATCTATGTTCATGTGTGGATTGCAGACCACATGTTCTCCAATTCAAATATTTCAATGCAAATTTATATTGAAACATGGTTTATATCAGTCTTTGATGCATAAACATGACATCCCCCTCTCCCGTACTCATGTTCTCTCTCTCTCACTAACAATCTTCAATTCTATCGCACGCATCCAAACGCAAACCTTGTCGGTCCCTCTCCCTCTCTCTATCTCTCTCTCTGTGGAGGGGGGTTCTTTCTAGTTTGCATGCACACACCATGTATAGGTCTCTCTGGCACACTATGTATGATTCTCTAGTCCAAGCTAAATATCTTGGGTGCACTCATCGTACGCACACAAATTACCTAGCTCGTTTCCCGGAACTCTCTCACGCACCACTCTGCCGTCTTGGAGCTTGTCCCACTCTCTCTCTCTCTCTCAAACTCTCCTTCTCCCTGGGTCACACATACACATCCATATCTCACTTGCAGTCAATAGACCCATCTAAAATTCTCTCTCTCCCTCGTTCTATCTCCATCTCACACGCACACACACACAATCTCACACCTAGATTAGTATGATTGTCTCCCACTCAATTTTAGGCACACGCAGTCCCCCTATGTATATGACTAATTCTTAGTCTCCAGTGCTCTCAAATCCATAAAGATCTCCAGTGCTCTTCCCTCTCTCTCTCAAATTCTTAGTCTCCAGTGCTCTCAAATTCTTAGTCTCCAGTGCTCTTCCCTCTCTCTCTCTCTCTCAAACTCTTCATCTCCCTAATTCCCACAAGCTTGACGCAGTCTATGTGCACAGTGAAGATCTTGGCAATGAAATATATTGGCCCCAATCTGGATCAAGTTGTTGGATTCCTTACATGCTTTTCATGCACGGAGAAGCTACTCATCGAGTTGAAACTTCTTTCCTATTAGTAAACAGTAATCACAACGTAGCTCAATTTTTTCGTAATTTTCCCAAATTACGATGACAAGTGTAGTGTTCAAAACTGCATCTACACACTGCATCGAAAGAAATGTTTTTATTATTTTTTCTCACATGATCATCTGCATCATTTTTTTGTTGTACTACTAGTAGCCTAGGCTAGTCATAGTTGCAAGGAACTTAGACTAGTAACTCTATGGTTAGCATAAGAGCAAGTACTACCTCCGTCCTGGTTTACTCTTCATATTTTGTAGTATCAAAATTTGACCATATATTTAACTGACAAAATGTAAATGCATGTCACTAAAAATTATATCATTGGATTCGTATTTGAACATGATTTCAAATGGTACAATTTTTGGTGACATGCATTGGCATTTTCTTAGGTAAATCTATGGTCAAAATTTTACACTAATACGAGGTAGTACAAAAGTGGGCTATAACGACCCTCCACTATGTAGGCAAAAACACATGCCAAATTCACTTCTGATGCATTTGGCATAGATGCCCCTCCATTTATCACCTGGTGCCCCAATCCGGATCACCTACTTTGCTCCGGTGCCAAATTAACTCACGCAATGAAAAAACACTTGCGTGGGAGAGGGAGAGGACTGAGGCAATAAAAACACTTGTTTGGGAGAGGGAGAGGCTGGTGTAGTTGGTTTGATTGATTTGTTTATACATGTGGGTCTATGTGCATAGCGGTGCCAACTCTCTCACATCGCTAGAGCGGTGCCAAAATCTTTTGATTTGACATCGATGCGTATTATGTGGCATACTTTGGAGAAATATGGCATCGGCCACATAGTGGAAGGCAAAAAATGCCCAAGCTCTTCACATGCTCCTAGGTAAATGAGAGGAAAGAGAAAGAGAGAGAGAGACTGAAAAAATATCACTAGCCCTAGAGCCAACCCTATCGTATGAGCGAATGATATTGGTACCTCTTGATGACACTGCAATCTTATATAGCCAACTGCTCTAATATGTTCTCTTCTTTTGAAGATAAAAAAAGACCCGAAAGTGAAAAATGTGTTGCACTATAACAATCCATTGAGTGCCTTGATCTCCATCTTACAGAAATTGATTTGATCGACAACCGAGGCCGCACATCTGAGATTAAATTGGCCAGGTTCTTTGTTTTGGAGGCAAGTGTGCTCAAGCAAATGAGGTTTGGCGTTCTATGGTGCAACATTGAATGGCGTGCTGATCACTGCAAGTGTCTAAGCCTAAATGAAAAAGTCTCCGCAGAAGCTAAATTTGTTTTTGAAACATCAAGTCGCCAGAGACTCAAAAATTTATTTGTCCATTAGTGACTTGTCAGGGCGGTGGATTTTAGTTTGTACGATAATGGTGCATCCACCTAAAGTAATGAAAGTTCTTATGTAAACTTCCTAATAGTTCCCTCTTCGTAGGTGCAGCATTACTCCTAGCATTTGTAATATCAGTTTGAAACTTGTAATAGTACGACTATCCAGCAGGAGATACTATGTTATGATAAATGTTCGCGTGCATAGGTGCGGCAATGATATACCCATTACTCGAGTACAATATTTATTATTACCAGCAAGAGGCCCATGCATTGCACGGAACATCAGGATGCATTTATACAAGCTCTTTATCTTGTGGGAGACGAAGATGAACGAGGGAAGGCCTTATCTGCAAATTTAGAGAGGGGTGTGGGTATCTTTTTGCAAAATTGCCATAGTTTGCTTTCTATCAATTAGATATAGATCGGACGGTCTCTATTGCAGGATGGCAGGCACACCATCATCACGAACTCGGTTTTTTATAAGAGTTTCACTATTTCTCTATACTACTCCTATAGAAACCCGAGGGCTCCTTTGATTCAAGGGAATTCTATAGGATTTTTGGAGGACTGAAATCCTTTGAAAATTTTCCTACGTTTGTCTTTTGATTCATAGGATTGAATCCCATAGGAATTTTTCCAATGGAATCTTTTGTACTATATTTCATAGGAAATCTAACATCCACTCTAACCTCTTTTTACAATTCCTTTGCTTTTCCAGTGAAATCAAACGCTTCTTGCTAATCCTATAGGATTCAAGTGGGCATGCCACTCCAATCCTATGCTTTCCCTATCCATGTATTTTTAAAATCACGTGAATCAAAGAGGTCCTGAGTTGGTGATGATGGTGTGCCTTCCATGTTTCACCAATAGCCGTAGGATCTAGATCTGACGCATACAAAGCAAACTGCTCCAGTTTTTCAAAAATATGCCCGCACTTGTTCCCTATTTACAAACAACTCCTTATCTCTCACAATCAGCCTTATCTCTTCCCCACCACATCTAGAAGGCCATGGAACAATCTGGCGTGATGGCCGCTGCCAGCGTCGTCCACCCCCAATCTTGGTGTTCCGTGCAATGCACGGGCATCTTACTCGTATAAGAAAAGAGTAGAGATACCCGTGGCAACACACGAGAAATTATGTTGAACATGGCTAGTTGTAAGCAGGCTAGTCTTTTCTGGCACCGTTTCCAAGGAGGTGTGTGCTTGAAGGTATATCTTTAGATCTTGCAATTGAATCTTTTAGTTTCTTGTTTTATCACTAGTTTGGTTTATTAAAAGAAAACTACAAAAAAATGGAATTGAGGTTGCATAATATTATTGATCATCTTTATAATATCTTTCTTGAAAATGATGGTTCGGAAAATTGTGCTCAATTGTTAGAAGAAGAAGTGAATACAATATTTGTCACAAAATATTTGAATGATGAGCATGATTGCAATATGGCTAGTATGAATTCTTTGAATATCTATGATGCTAATGTTATGTAAAGCCATAAGCTTGGGGATGCTATATTTGATCAAGATGATATTTTTAGTCCCCCAAGTTTTAATGAGAAAAATTATTATGATGATTGCACACCTCCTATTTATGAAGATTATATTGATGAAAGTGGATTCAGAGAGGTCATGACTTTATTTAATGATGAATCCACCATTTTGGAAGAGGTTGCAATTGATTATGACAACAAAGTTGCTATCTATGATTATTATGGTGATGACATGTATGCTATATTGAATAATGATAACCATGAAACTTGTCATCATGATTTTAATTTTCAATCCCATGATAGTTATTTTGTTGAGTTTGCTCCCACTACTATTCATGAGAATAAATTTGCTTATGTGGAGAGTGAGAAAATTTCTATGCTTATGTATCATGAAAAGAATGCTTTATGTGATAGCTATTTTGTTGAATTCATTCAAGATGCTACTGAAAATTATTATGAGAGGGGAATTCATGCTTTTACATATCTCAATAATACCGAGTTTCCTCTCTTTATGTTGAAAGTTTTGAAGTTGCATTTGTTTTGCCTTCCTATGGTAGTTGATTCTTGTTCCCATAAATTTTTTCCTCACAAAATCCCTATGCATAGGAAGTGGGTTAGACTTAAATGTGCTTGCCATGTGATTCATGATTCTCTCTTTATGTTTCAGTTCTTATCTTTTATGCGAGCATCATTTAAATCATCATGCCTAGCTAAAAGGCATTAAAGAAAAGCGCTTGTTGGGAGACAACCCAACACTTTTACCTACTATTTTTGTGTGTTCGCATGATTATGCTACTGTAATTATCATGTTTTATTGCTTTTGTTTCAATAAAGTGCCAAGTAAAGCCTTCGGGATAGTGTGAGTGATAGTTGATTTGATCTTGCTGAAAAACAGAAACTTTTGCACTCAGGAAAACAATTCTCATTGTTAACAGAAGAGTGATAAAATACTGATTCTTTTCGTGGAAGATTAATAGACTAATTACCCAGGTTTTCCTATTTTTACAGAATTTTTGTAGTAGAATAAATATGGTTGGAGTACAAATTACTACAGATTGTTTTGTTTTCGACAGATTCTGTTTTCAATGCATAGTTTGCTTGTTTTCTAGTTTCTATGGCTTATATTGCCCAATATAAATTGCGGAAATTATATGCTAAAGTAGTCATTGTGTTGAAACAATTATGAATCTTATCTTTGATAGTACCAAAGTGAAATGGTTTGCTCTTTATCGTACTAAACTATCTCAAGAAGTTCCGTTAAGTTTTGTGTGATTGAAGTTTTCAAGTTTTGGGTGAGATGTTGATATGAGGAGAATAAGGAGTGACAAGACCCTAAGCTTGGGGATGCCCAAGGCAGCCCAAGTTAATATTCAAGGAAGATCCAAGCAACTAAGCTTGGGGATGCCCCAGAAGGCATCCCCTCTTTCGTCTCCAACATTATCAGTAACCTCACTTGGAGCTATATTTTCATTCGTTACATGATATGTTTTTTGCTTGGAGCATCATTTTATTTTGTTATAATTTTCTTGCTGTTATTGATAATTATTTTTTGCATGTTTCTTTTCAATAAAAATGCAAAGGATAGCCTTTACCATGCTTATTTTGCAAGTCTATAAGTTGTTGTTTCAAAACAGAAAGTTTGTCGTTGTTGCAAAAATTCCCTAGAAAAGTCAGAATCTGATAAAATGCTGATTATTTTGCACAATAAGCTCTAATAAATGATCTACAGTGTGGTAAGTTTTCATATTTTTGGAGTTAAATAAGTACTAATACTCTTGCATTCTTTACAAACTATACTATTTTGGCAGATTGTTGTTATGTTTGCATATGTTTGCTTGTTTAATGATTCTATTTGAGGATAGGAGTATTAAATATGCAGAGGCATTTAGTATGCAATGTTGAATAATAATTTTAGTGATTTGCTATAGTATAGAATGATAAGGTTTTTGCATTGGTTTATACTAACTTATCTCAGGAGTTCTTGTTGATTTTTGTGTGGATGAAGTTTTTAAGATTTAGGGAAACCTTGATTTAAAAGGAATTAAGGACACACAAAAGCTCAAGCTTGGGGATGCCCAAGGCACCCGAATATAATATTTCAAGAAGTCTCAAGCATCTAAGCTTGGGGATGCCCCGGTAGGCATCCCACCTTTCTTCTTCAACAATTATCAGTTAGTATCGGTTAAGCCTAAGTTTTTGATTCTTCACGTGATGTGTGCTATTCTTAGAATTTCATTTTGTTTTGCTTGATATTTTAATAAAATACTTAGATCTGAAAGTTTTTAAATAAGAGAGAGTCCTCAAATAGCTACCCATTTACATAACTACTCGCTTGATCTTCACTTATATATTTTTGGAGTAGCTTGTCATTTACTCTTGTGCTTCACTTTTATCCTATGAGTAAATTGTTGAATGAATTGAATATCATGAAGTTGAAATTATATCATGCCTAGTGGTAGCTTCACATTGGGTTTAGAAAGTGAAATCTTTTGAAGCTTGACAGTCACAATATTGGTCATACAAGCAATTCATGGATAATTAGTATAAGGAAGAGAACTTTCACATGAAAATACACTATCTTGGAAATCTTTTGTGGTTGTGAGCCCCCATCAAAATATTATATGCCAAAATTGTTGACATGGACAAGGAAGACGACGTAATGGTTTATGTTTGTTCATATTCACATAGAAGTTATATTGTCATAGATCCTTCAACATGTGGTGCTTTCCCCCATCCTTGCTAGCCAAAAATTCCGCACCAAGTAGAGATACTACTTGTGCATCCAAAAACCCTTAAACCCACATCTTATTTTCAAGAGTCCACCATACCTACCTAAGGATTGAGCAAGATCCTTCAAGTAAGTTGTCATCAGTGCAATAAGGCAATAAAAATTGCTTCTAAAAGTGTTAGATCATTTAGTGTAAGAGAAAATTGAGCGTTGTACGAACTTGTGATGGCAAAGAATAAAAGCGACATACTGCATAATAAAGGTTGCTATCATAAGGGGCAATATAATGTTACGTTCTTTTTCACTAAGGGGTTGAGCATACAAACAAAAAAGCGCATGGCAACCTCTGCTATCCTCTGCGAAGGGCCTATCTTTTCCTTTTATGTATTTACTTTTATGCAAAGAGTCAAAGTTCTTCTCTCTATTCCTTTTTATTTTTCTCTTTTGGCAAGCATCATGTGGTGAGGAAAGATCTAGGCACATATATCAAGTTGGATATGGGTAGCATGAGTTATTATTGTTTACATCACCCTTGAGGTGAATACGTTGGGAGGCGAAATTATAAGCCCCTATCTTTCTATGTGGACGGTTTGAAACATTTTGCTCATGTGTATGCGGTGAGTATTAGCAATCATAGAAGACTATATGATGGTTGAGTATGTGGAGCTCTTACTTAGACTCTGTTGAATATGTTGAATTACAATTGCTTGGTGACTGAGAACATATGTTGTTGAGTTTCAAGAGAATTCATTGTTTGAACCTTAACAAGTGAATTGGTTGCTACTATAACACGAGGAGTTTTATAAGAAAAAATTGTTGTTATGATGCTAGGAAAAGTGATTGAAATTGTCAATGATCAAACTTATGCACTTTGCTAGCATTCACACTTCATAAATTATTTCTTTTATCATTTACCTACTCGAGGACGAGTAGGAATTAAGCTTGGGGATGCTGATACGTCTCCAACGTATCTATAATTTATGAAGTATTCATGCTGTTATATTATCATTCTTGGATGTTTCACAATCATTTTATAGCAACTCTATATCATTTTTGGGACTAACCTATTGACCCATTGCCCAGTGTTAGTTGTTGTTTTTTGCTTGTTTTTTACATCGCGGGAAATCAATATCAAATGGAGTCCAAACACCACAAAACTTTTTTTGGATTTTTTATGGACCAGAAGACCACCACCTGGGGGTGCCCCGAGGCGGGAACAACCCACCAGGGCGCGCCTGCCAACCTTGGTGGGCCCCCACACCCCTCTTTGCCCTATAAAATCCCAAATACTCCAAAAACCCTCAGGGTTAACCTAGATCAGAAGTTCTGCCACCGCAAGGCTCTGTAGCCACCGAAAACCAATCTAGACCCTGGTCTGGCACCCTACCGGAGAGGGGAATCATCACTGGTGGCCATCTTCATCATCCCAGCGGCCACCACGATGAGGAGGGAGTAGTCCACCCTCGGGGTTGAGGGTTTGTACCAGTAGCTATGTGTTTAATCTCTCTCTCTCTCACTCACTCTCTCGTGTTCTTGAGATGTCATGATATTGATGTATCGCATGCTTTGTTAATATAGTTGAATCATATGGTATTTTCCCCTCTCTATCTTATTGTGATGAATTGAGTTTTTCCCTTTGAGATTTTGTTGTTATCGAATTGGATACTTTTATGGATTAGAGAGCACTTGATATGTGTCTCACATATGAATACTCGTGTTGACAATGGGGTACCATATTGATTCACTTGATATGTCTTTTGGCATTCAACTCACGGATTCCCGTGGTGACATTGGGGTAATCTATGCATAGGGGTTCATGCACGTTCTCGTCTTTTGTTTCTCTGGTAGAAATCTTGGGGAACTCTTTGAAGTTCTTTGTGTTGGATTGAGTATTATGAATCTAAAATTATTTGGTGTTATTTTAGTATGAACTCTTGGATATATCGATTAGAAAGAATAGTTTCGAGGTGGTTTCGTACCCTACAAACTGAAGGAAATATGCCCTAGAGGCAATAATAAAGTTGTTATTTATATTTCCTTATATCATGATAAATGTTTATTATTCATGCTAGAATTGTATTAACCGGAAACTTAGTACATCTGTGGATACATAGACAAACAGAGTGTCCCTAGTATGCCTCTACTTGACTAGCTCGTTTATCAAAGATGGTTAAGTTTCCTGACCATAGACATGTGTTGTCATTTGATGAATGGGATCACATCATTAGAGAATGATGTGATGGACAAGACCCATCTGTTAGCTTAGCATAATGATCGTTTAGTTTTATTGCTATTGCTTTCTTCATGACTTGTACATATTCCCCCGACTATGAGATTATGCAACTCCCGAATACCGGAGGAACACTTTGTGTGCTATCAAACGTCACAACATAACTGGGTGATTATAAAGATGCTCTACAGGTGTCTCGGAAGGTGTTTGTTGAGTTGGCATAGATCAAGATTAGGATTTTTTACTCCGTGTATCGGAGAGGTATCTCTGGGCCCTCTTGGTAATGCACATCACTATAAGCCTTGCAAGAAATGTGACTAATGAGTTAGTTGCGGGATGATGCATTACGGAACGAGTAAAGAGACTTGCCGGTAACGAGATTGAACTAGGTATGATGATACCGACGATCGAATCTTGGGAAAGTAACATACCGATGACAAAGGGAATGACGTATGTTGTTATGCGGTTGGACCAATAAAGATCTTCGTAGAATACGTAGGAGCCAATATGAGAATCCATGTTCCGCTATTGGTCATTGACCGGAGATATGTCTCGGTCATGTCTACATAGTTCTCGAACCCATAGGGTCCGCACGCTTAACGTTCGATGACGATTTGTATTATGAGTTATGTGTTTTGGTGACCGAAGTTTGTTCGGAGTCCCGGATGAGATCACAGACATGAAGAGGAGTCTAGAAATGGTCAAGAGGTAAATATTCATATATTAGAAGGTAGTATTCGGACATCGAGATGGTTTCGAGTGATTCGGGTATTTTTCCGGAGTATCGAGGGGTTATCGGAACCCCCTGGGGAAGTATTGGGCCAACATGGGCCTAAGGGAGAGAGAGGGAATCCCACGGGGGGTGGCCACGCACCCCCCTCCTTAGGGGTCCAAATAGGACAAGGAGGAGGGGGCGGCGCCCCCCTTCCTTTTCCCTCCCCCTCTCCTTCCTATTCCCTCCGGTGGAAAAGAAAGGAAAAGGGGGAGCGAATCCTACTTGGACTAGGAGTCCAAGTTGGACTACCCCCATGGTGCGCCCCTCCTAGCCGCCGACCTCTCCCCCTCTCCTTTATATAAGTGGCCAGGGGCACCCTAAAGGCACACCAAGATTTCTCTTAGCCGTGTATGGTGCCCCCCTCCACAGTTTACTCTTCCGATCATAGCGTCATAGTGCATAGGCAAAGCCCTGCGCAGATCACATCACCATCACCGTCACCACATCGGCGTGCTGTCGGAACTCTCCCTCGACCCTCTACTGGATCAAGAGCTCGAGGGACGTCATCAAGCTGAACGTGTGCTGAACACGGAGGTGCCGTATGTTCGGAACTTGGATCGGTTGGATCATGAAGACGTTCAACTACATCAACCGCGTTAACATAACGCTTCCTCTTTCAGTCTACAAGGGTACGTGGACACACTCTCCCTGTCTCGTTGCTATGCATCTCCTAGATAGATCTTGCGTGATCGTAGGATTTTTTTGAAATTGCATGCTACATTCCCCAATAGTGGCATCCGAGCCAGGTCTATGTGGAGATGATATGCACGAGTAGAACACAATGAGTTGTGGGCGATATTAGTCATACTGCTTACCACCAACATCTTACTTTGATTTGGCGGTATTGTTGGATGAAGCGGCCCGGACCGACATTACATGACCGCGTTCATGAGACTAGTTCTACCGACGTGCTTTGCACACGGATGGCTGGCGGGTGTCTGTTTCTCCAACTTTAGTTGAATCGAGTTTGACTATGGCCAGTCCTTGTTGAAGGTTAAAATAGCACACTTGACGAATAACCGTTGTGGTTTTGATGCATAGGTAAGAATGGTTCTTGCTAGAAGCCCGTAGTAGCCACGTAAAACTTGCAACAACAAACTAGAGGACGTCTAACTTGTTTTTGCAGGGCATGTTGTGATGTGATATGGTGAAGACGTGATGAGATATAAATTGTTGTATGCGATGATCATGTTTTGTAAAATTTATCGACAACTGGCAGGAGCCTTATGGTTGTCGCTTTATTGTATGAAATGCAATCGCCATATAATTGATTTACTTTATCACTAAAAGGTAGCCATAGTCGTAGAAGCAATAGTTGACCAGATGACAACACGATGAAGATCAAGGTGTCAAGCCAGTGATGATGGAGATCATGACGGTGCTTTGGAGATTGAGATCAAAGGCACAAGATGATGGTGGCCATATCATGTCACATATTTTGATTGCATGTGATGTTTATCTTTTATGCATCTTATTTTGCTTAGTACGGCAGTAGCATTATAAGATGATCCCTCACTAAATTTAAAGGTACAAGTGTTCTCCCTGAGTATGCACCATTGCTACAGTTCGTCATGCCGAGACACCACGTGATGATCGGGTGTGATAAGCTCTACGTTCACATACAACGGGTGCAACCAGTTTTGCACGTGCAGTATACTTGGGTTAAACTTGACGAGCCTAGCATATGCAAATATGGCCTCGGAACATTGAGACCAGAAGGTCGAACATGAATCATACAGTAGATATGATCAACATAGTGATGTTCACCATTGAAAACTACTCCATCTCACGTGATGATCGGACATGGTTTAGTTGATATGGATCACGTGATCATTTAGATGACTAGAGAGATGTCTATCTAAGTGGGAGTTCTTTAGTAATATGATTAAATGAACTTTAATTTATCATGAACTTAGTACCTGATAGTTTTTGCATATCTATGTTGTTGTAGATCAATGGCCTGTGCTATCGTTCCCTTGAATTTTAATGCGTTCCTAGAGAAAGCTAAGTTGGAAGATGATGGTAGAAACTACACGGACTGGGTCTGTAACTTGAGGGTCATCCTCATTGCTGCATAGAAGAATTACGTCCTGGAAGCACTGCTAGGTGCAAGACCCGCTACAGGAGCAACTCCGAACATTATGAACGTTTGGGAGAGCAAAGCTGATGACTACTCGATAGTTTAGTGTGCCATGCTTTATGTCTTAGAATCGGGACTTGAAAGACGTTTTGAACGTGATGGAGCATATTAGATGTTCCAGGAGTTGAAGTTAATATTTCAAGCAAATGCCCGAGTTGAGAGATATGAAGTCTCCAACAAGTTCTACAACTGCAAAATGGAGGAGAATAGTTCTGTCAGTGAACACATACTCAGAATGTCTGGGTACCATAACCACTTGACTCAGCTGGGAGTTAATCTTCCTGATGATAGTGTCATTGACAGAGTTCTTCAATCACTGCCACCAAGCTATAAAGGCTTCGTGATGAACTATAATATGCAAGGGATGGAAAAGACAATTCCTGAGCTCTTCACGATGCTAAAGGCTGCGGAGGTAGAAATCAAGAAGGAGCATCAAGTGTTGATGGTGAACAAGATCACTAGTTTCAAGAAAAAGGGCAAAGGGAACAAGGGGAACTTCAAGAAGAACAGCAAGCCTGTTGCTGCCCAAGGGAAGAAGCCCAAGTCTAGACCTAAGCCTGAAACTGAGTGCTTCTACTGCAAAGGGACTGGTCACTGGAAGCGGAACTGCCCCAAGTATTTGGCGGATAAGAAGGATGGCAAAGTGAAAAGTATATTTGATATACATGTTATTGATGTGTACCTTACTAATGCTCGTAGTAGCGCCTGGGTATTTGATACTAGTTCTATTGCTCATATTTTCAACGCGGAACAGGGGCGACGGATTAAACGAAGATTGGCTAAGGACGAGGCGACAATGCGTGTGGGAAATGGTTCCAAAGTCGATGTGATCGCCGTCGGCACGCTACCTCTACATCTACTATCGGGTTAGTTTTAGACCTAAATAATTGTTATTTGGTGCCAGTATTGAGCATGAACATTATATCTGGATCTTGTTTGATGCAAGACGGTTATTCATTTAAATCAGAGAATAATGGTTGTTCTATTTATATGAGTAATATCTTTTATGATCATGCACCCTTGATGAGTGGTCTATTTTTGTTGAATCTCGATTGTAGTGATACACATATTCATAATATTGAAGCCAAAATATGCAAAGTTAATAATGATAGTGCAACTTATTTGTGGCACTGCCGTTTAGGTCATATTGGTGTAAAGTAGATGAAGAAACTCCATGCTGATGGGCTTTTGGAATCACTTGATTATGAATCACTTGATGCTTGTGAACCATTCCTCATGGGGAAGATGACTAAGACTCCGTTCTCCGGAACAATGGAGAGAGCAACTGACTTATTGGAAATAATACATACTGATGTATCCGGTCCGATGAGTGTTGAGGCTCATGGCGGGTATCATTATTTCTGACCTTCACAGACAATTTGAGCTGACATGGGTATATCTACTTAATGAAACATAAGTTTGAAACATTTGAAAAGTCCAAAGAATTTCAGAGTGAAGTGGAAAATCATCGTAACAAGAAAATAAAGTTTCTATGATCTAATCGTGGAGGTGAATATTTGAGTTATGAGTTTGGTCTTCATTGGAAACAATGTGAAATAGTTTCGCAACTCACGCCACCTGGAACACCACAGCGTAATGGTGTGTCCGAATGTCATAACCGTATTTTATTAGAAATGGTGCGGTCTATGATGTCTCTTACCGATTTACCGCTATCCTTTTGGGGTTATGCTTTAGAGACGGCTGCATTCACGTTAAATAGGGCACCATCTAAATCCATTGAGCTGACACCATATGAACTGTGGTTTGGCAAGAAACCTAAGTTATCGTTTCTTAAAGTTTGGGGTTGCGATGCTTATGTGAAAAAGCTTCAACCTGATAAGCTCAAACCCAAATCGAAGAAATGTGTCTTCATAGGATACCCAAAGGAGACTGTTGGGTACACCTTCTATCACAGATCCGAAGGCAAGATATTCGTTGCTAAGAATGGATCCTTTCTACAGAAGGAGTTTCTCTAGAAAGAAGTGAGTGGGAGGAAAGTAGAACTTGATGAGGTAATTGTACCTACTCCCGAATTGGAAAGTACTTCTTCACAGAAATCGGTTCTAGTGATGCCTACACCAATTAGTGAGAAAGCTATTGATGATGATCATGAAACTTTAGATCAAGTTACTACCGAACCTCGTAGGTCAACCAGAGTACGGTCCGCACCAGAGTGGTATGGTAATCATGTTTTGTAAGTCATGTTACTAGACCATGACGAACCTATGAACTATGAGGAAGCGATGATGAGCCCAGATTCCGCAAAATGGCTTGAGACCATGAAATCTGAGATGGGATCCATGTATGAGAACAAAGTGTGGACTTTGGTTGACTTGCCCGATGATCATAATGTTACTGTCTACAAAGCTCTACTTGTTGCGAAAGTTTTTCGACAAGTTCACGGAGTTGACTACGATGAGACCTTCTCACCAGTAGCGATGCTTAAGTCTGTCTGAATCGTGTTAGCAATTGCCGCATTTTATGATTATGAAATTTGGTAAATGGATGTCAAAACTGCATTCCTTAATGTATATCTTAAAAAGAGTTGTATATGATGCAACCAAAAGGTTTTGTCGATCCTAAAGGTGCTAACAAAGTATGCAAGCTCTAGCGATCCATTTATGGACTAGTGCAAGCCTCTCGGAGTTTGAATATACACTTTGATAGTGTGATCAAAGCATATGGTTTTATACAGACTTTTGCAGAAGCCTGTATTTATAAGAAAGTGAGTGGGAACTATGTAGCATTTCTATTATTATGTGTGGATGACATATTGTTGATTGGAAATAATACAGAATTTCTGGATAGCATAAAAGGATACTTGAATAATAATTTTTCAATGAAAGACCTCGGTGAAGCTGCTTATATATTGGGCATCAAGATCTATAGAGATAGATCAAGACGCCTAATTGGACTTTCACAAAGCACATACCTTGATAAAGTTTTGAAGAAGTTCAAAATGGATCAGTCAAAGAAAGGGTTCTTGCCTATGTTGCAAGGTGTGAAGTTGAGTCAGACTCAATGCCCGACCACTGCAGAAGATAGAGAGAAAATGAAAGTCATTCCCTATGCCTCAGCCAAAGGTTCTATCATGTATGCAATGCTGTGTACCAGACCTGATGTGTGCCTTGCTATAAGTTTAGAAGGGAGATACCAAAGTAATCCAAGAGTGGATCACTGGACAGCGGTCAAGAACATCCTGAAATACCTGAAAAGGACTAAGGATATGTTTCTCGTTTATGGAGGTGACAAGGAGCTTGTCGTAAATGGTTACGTCAATGCAAGATTTGACACTGATCCGAATTACTCTAAGTCACAAACCAGATATGTATTTATCTTGAATGGTGGAGCTGTAAGTTGGTGCAGTTCCAAGAAGAGCGTCGTGGCGGGATCTACATGTGAAGTGGAATACATAGCTGCTTCAGAAGCAACAAATGAAGGAGTCTAGATGAAGGAGTTCATATCCAATCTAGGTGTAATACCTAATGCATCGGGTCCAATTAAAATCTTTTGTGACAATACTGGAGCAATTGCCTTGGCGAAGGAATCCAGATTTCACAAGAGAACCAAACACATCAAGAGATGCTTCAATTCCATCCATGATCAAGTCAAGGAGGAAGACATAGAGATTTTCAAGATACACACGAATCTGAATGTTGCAGGCCCATTGACTAAGCCTCTCTCACGATCATTACTATGTAATCTAGATTATTGACTCTAGTGCAAGTGGGAGACTGAAGGAAATATGCCCTAGAGGCAATAATAAAGTTGTTATTTATATTTACTTATGTCATGATAAATGTTTATTGTTCATGCTAGAATTGTATTAACCGGAAACTTAGTACATGTGTGAATACATAGACAAACAGAGTGCCCCTAGTATGCCTCTACTTGACTAGCTCGTTTATCAAAGATGGTTAAGTTTCCTGACCATAGACACGTGTTGTCATTTGATGAACGGGATCACATCATTAGAGAATGATGTGATGGACAAGAGCCATCCGTTAGCTTAGCATAATGATCGTTTAGTTTTATTGCTATTGCTTTCTTCATGTCTTATACATATTCCTCCGACTATGAGATTATGCAACTCCCGAATACTAGAGGAACACTTTGTGTGCTATCAAGTGTCACAACGTAACTGGGTGATTATAAAGATGCTCTACAGGTGTCTCGGAAGGTGTTTGTTGAGTTGGCATAGATCAAGATTAGGATTTGTCACTCTGTGTATCGTAGAGGTGTCTCTGGGCCCTCTCGGTAATACACATCACTATACGCCCTGCAAGCAATGTGACTAATGAGTTAGTTGCGAGATGATGCATTACGGAATGAGTAAAGAGACTTGCGGTAACAAGATTGAACTAGGTATGATGGTACTAATGATCGAATCTCGGGCAAGTAACATACCGATGACAAAGGGAATGACATATGTTGTTCTGCGGTTTGACTGATAAAGATCTTCAAAGAATATGTAGGAGCCAATATGAGCATCCAGGTTCCGCTATTGGTCATTGACCGGAGATGTGTCTCGGTCATGTCTACATAGTTCTCGAACCCGTAAGGTCCGCACGCTTTACGTTCGATGACGATTTGTATTATGAGTTATGTGTTTTGGTGACCAAAGTTTGTTCGGAGTCCCGGATGATATCATGGACATGACAAGGAGTCTCGAAATGGTCGAGAGCTAAAGATTCATATATTGGAAGGTAGTATTCGGACATCGGAATGGTTCCGAGTGATTCAGGTATTTTTTTTCCGGAGTATCGATGGGTTACCGGAACACCCCGGGGAAGTAATGGGCCAACATGGGCCTAAGGGAGAGAGAGGGAATCCCGCGGGGGGTGGCCGCGCCCCCCTCCTTGGCAGTCCGAATAGGACAAGGAGGAGGGGGTGACGCCCCCCTTCCCTTTCCCTCTCACTCTCCTTCCTATTCCCTCTGGTGGAAAAGAAAGGAAAACGGGGGTGAATCCTACTTGGACTAGGAGTCCAAGTAGGACTCCCCCCCATGGCGCGTGTGACACCCGGATAATTAGGCTATAGAAAAACTCTACTAATGATGCCACGTCACCTCCGTTATTGTTGATAATCCCTCGTTGGTTCAAATCCCGTTCAATTTCAAATTTAAATAAAGTCAAACAATTAAAGTTTTCAAAAGTCAAAACTAAAATGTTCTTGTTATGACAAATAATTCATAAGATATATTGGTGGAGAAACCAACTCTTTATAAAATGTTTAAATGCACTAAACTAATTAAATCAATAGCTAAAACCATTAATTAAATGCCTTTTATATTTTGAAAATTACTGACTACATTATTTTGGGATGAAACCTTTTGTGGTTGTGACATAAGTTGTAACATCAATTTAGGTGCCACTTTGGTCTTTTATTAAAACTAAGATAATTAGGAACTAAATGATAACAGGAAAGAAAAATAAATAAAAAGAAAATGTTGCAAAGAAAACAAAAAAGAAAAGAGAAAGAAAAGGGAAACAACCATCCCTTGTCCCACTGGGCTTGGCCCACTACACGTTGCCAGCCCACCTAACCCCCCTCATGCCTAACCTCTCGCTACAGTGGGAGGCAGGGCAACTGTGGCGTCCATCCCACGACCATGGCCACGTGCCAGCCATCCGCCACATCCCCGGCGACCCACAAAACCCCCCCTGCGACCACTTTGCTAACCCTAGTGCCCCATTCCCCTCGCTCGTTCCTCCCCCTCTCAGATTCGCTCGCGCCCGAGACATAACCGCCACCACCTCGTCGATCCCGCGGCCGTCGACCTTCCCTCGTCGCGCCAAGGCGTCCTGGAGCTGCGCCACCTTCCCCTGCTTCGACTACTAGCATCGGCTCAAGCTAGAAGGCCCCGAGCGCTCATCATCGGGCGTCTTCCCTGCGTCCGGTTACCGCTTCCTCGTCTCGGATCTCCTCCCTCAGCGCTCCCCCGGCCTCCCGAGAACGTCATCGAGGACCGCTATGAGGCCCTCGTCCGATTCCACTTTGTTCCCGTCTACTTTATCATCGTTTGGCGCCGCTACTATCGCGCCCGCGCTCGCTGCGCCTGGCCTGCACCCTGGGCTCCCCTGGCTTCACCTTGCCCCGTGTGCCACGCCACGGCCACGGCCGCATCCACCAGCGCGCCTGCCCGCGCGTCGGCCGGTCGCCGAGCCCTTGCCCCGCCTAGCGCCGCTGCCTCCCGCGTCTTGCCTCAGCGCGCCCGCGGCTGTTGCTCCCGGCCGCTTGCGCTGCTGTTGCTCATGCCATTACTGCCTACCGCTTGCTGCTGCCACCGCTGCACTACCTAGCTGCTGCTGTTCCCTGTTGCCTACTGGCGCTCTCGCTGGTCGCTGCTGCTTGATGTTCCGGCTGCTGCTATCGCTCCTCTGTTACTAGTGCATGCTACCGCTGGATACTACTGCTAATGGCCATGGCCAAGTGTGTGTGTGGTATGTGCGTGTTGTTTATGTGTGTACGTGTATGTTAGGGCCGACCCAGTTCCCAGTTAGTAGTGCGAATTATTGTGTTTTGTGATGCTTTGGTTGCTCTGTTATTTATTGTGCTCCCCCTCTGTTACTTCTTTCTGGTAGACCCCGAGACTGCCGGCGACCCCCGATCGACTACGGTGTTGACGACCCCTCATTCTCGGCTGAGCTTCCAGGCAAGCCCCCCCTGATCACCAGATATCGCCTACTCTTCTCTCTACTGCTTGAATTAGAGTAGTGTAGCATGTTACTGCTTTCCGTTAATCCTATTCTGATGCATAGCCTGTCATTGTTGCTACTGTTGTTACCCTTACCTGCTATCCTACTGCTTAGTATAGGATGCTAGTGTTCCATCAGTGGCCCTACACTCTTGTCCGTCTGCCATGCTATACTACTGGGCCATGATCACTTCGGGAGGTGATCTCGGGCATATGCTACATACTTTATACTGTTATATTACATATGATACTGTTCGGATGTGGGGGCTGAAGGGGCAGGTGGCTCCATCCAGGTAGTGGTGGGCCTGGGTTCCCGACGGCCCCCGACTGTTACCTTGTAGCGGAGCGGCATGGCAGGTTGAGACCACCTAGGAGAGAGGTGGGCCTGGCCCTGGTCGGCGTTCGCGGATACTTAACACATTTTACGAGATCTTGGTATTTGATCTGAGTCTGGCCAATGGCCTATACGCACTAACCATCTGCGCGGGGACAGTTATGGGCACTCGACGTCGTGGTATCAGTCGAAGCCTTCATGACGTCAGCGACTGAGCGGCGCGCGTCGGGTTGGACTGGAACGCCTACTCTTGTACAAGGGAGGCTAGGTCTGCTCATCGGCCGCGTACGCAACATGCAGGTGTGCAATGGGCGATGGGCCCAGACCCCTGCGCCATAGGATTTAGACCAGCGTGCTGACCTCTCTGTTGTGCCTAGGTAGGGCTGCGACGTGTTGATCTTCCGAGGCCGGGCATGACCCAGAAAAGTGTGTCCGGCCAAATGGGATCGAGCGTGTTGGGTTATGTGGTGCACCCCTGCAGGGAAGTTAATCTATTCGAATAGCCATGATCTTCGGTAACAGGACGACTTGGAGTTGTACCTTGACCTTATGACAACTAGAACTGGATACTTAATAAAACACACCCTTCCAAGTGCCAGATACAACCCGGTGGTCGCTCTCTAACAGGGCGACGAGGAGAGGATCGCCGGGTAGGATTATGTTATGTGATGATACTTGGAGGACTTCAGTCTACTCTCTTCTACATGCTGCAAGACGGAGGCTGCCAGAAGCGTAGTCTTCGACAGGATTAGCTATCCCCCTCTTATTCTGGCTTTCTGTAGTTCAGTCCACCGATATGACCCTTCACACATATACCCATGCATATATAGTGTAGCTCCTTGCTTGCGAGTACTTTGGATGAGTACTCATGGTTGCTTTCTCCCTCTTTCCCTCCTTTCCCTTCTACCTGGTTGTCGCAACCAGATGTTGGAGCCCAGGAGCCAGACGCCACCGTCGACGACGACTACTACTACTCGGGAGGTGCCTACTACTACATGCAGCCCACTGACGATGACCAGTAGTAGTTTAGGAGGATCCCAGGCAGGAGGCCTACGCCTCTTTCGATCTGTATCCCAGTTTGTGCTAGCCTTATTAAGGCAAACTTGTTTAACTTATGTATGTACTCAGATTTTGTTGCTTCTGCTGACTCGTCTACGATCGAGCTCTTGTATTCGAGCCCTCGAGGCCCCTGGCTTGTATTATGATGCTTGTATGACTTATTTATGTTTTAGAGTTGTGTTGTGATATCTTCCCGTGAGTCCCTGATCTTGATCGTACACATTTGCGTGCATGATTAGTGTACGATTGAATCGGGGGCGTCACAGCGCGCCCCTCCTGGCCGCCGGGCTCTCTCCCCCCTCCTTTATATATGTGGCCCGGTGGCACCCCAAAGGCACACCAAGATTTCTCTTAGCCGTGTGCGGTGCCCCCTCCATAGTTTATCCTCCGGTCATAGCGTCATAGTGCTTAGGCGAAGCCCAGCACAGATCATATCACCATCGCCGTCACCACGCTGTCGTGTTGTCGGAACTCTCCCTCGACCCTCTACTGGATCAAGAGCTCGAGGACGTCATTGAGCTGAACGTGTGTTGAACACAGAGGTGCCGTACGTTCGGTACTTGGATCGGTTGGATCGTGAAGACGTTCGACTACATCAATCGCGTTAACATAACGCTTCCGCTTTCGGTCTACGATGGTACGTGGACACACTCTCCCTGTCTCGTTGCTATGCATGTCCTAGATAGATCTTGCGTGATCTTCGGATTTTTTTTGAAATTGCATGCTACGTTCCGCAACACAAACGATTTCTTCGTATGTTCGCTGCTAGATAGGAACTTTGGAGTGATTCTTCATTGCACGTTGAGGGATGGTTATATGATCCAATTATATTAGCACTATTGAGAGGTTGCACTAGCGAAATTATGGACCCTAGGCCTCATTTTCAAGCATTGCAGTACCGTTTTGGTGCCTGTTTACTAATAGCTATCTTGTTGTTTTTATTTATTCAAAATATAAAAAATATTTCTACCATCAATATTACACTTTTATCACCATCTCTTCGCTGAACTAGTGCACCTATAAAATTTGCCATTGTATTGTGTGTGTTGGGGACACAAGAGATTTCTTGTATTTGGTTGCAGGGTTGTTTGAGAGAGACCATATTCATCCTACACCTCCCACGGATTGATAAACCTTAGGCCATCCACTTGAGGGAAAATTGCTAATGTCCTACAAAACTCTGCGCTTGGAGGCCCAACATGAGTCTACAAGAATAAAGTGGCGTAGTGGACATCAGCTAGCTCTACAGCCATGATGATAGTGACTGCACATGGCGAGGCTGTCTTTGGTATGCCGAACACGGTGCGTACACTCAGGTGTC
The DNA here is from genome assembly GCF_018294505.1 of Triticum aestivum. Classification (NCBI taxonomy): domain Eukaryota; kingdom Viridiplantae; phylum Streptophyta; class Magnoliopsida; order Poales; family Poaceae; genus Triticum; species Triticum aestivum. The sequence goes on from NC_057812.1 coordinate 321,367,657, forward strand.
CTCTCCGGCGCAGGGTCTTGTCACTTCACTCTGAGGAGCAGCACATAATAATTTGACCAACGGGTAGTATAGTACTACTACATTGGTATTACTATTACTATGTGTAGTTTGCATTATAGTTGTAGAATTATGGCTCGCGGTTCCACCTTTGTTGTTGAAATTGATTGACTATTATTTATCTGGTTTAATCTTTATGATTGACATGATCGTCCTCTAAAAGTGCAAAGAAGGATTTGTGTCCTACTGCATGCTAACAATACTCTCTTGCTAATGCTATGGATGATGAGACTCACGTGCTTTGATCCAAAGGTTAGAATTGCATCACGCTCTTCTTGTTTCCGAGAAACCCGAACTTCAAAATGTTTGGGATAGTTATGTGATATTCTTGGAACTGAAAATTATTTTCAGAAACAAACAAAGGTCAAAAGATATATGGTATATAAAGAAGTATTTTGTTTGCAAGTCTAGTGAAGTGTTAAACTATGTGTAAGACTAAAATATGTAAGATCCGGAAGAACACCAGTCATGAGTTGATGGTGGGAACTTAAAGAGAAAGAACAAAACCAAAGAATGTAATGAGACATACATGCCTAGGGAAGTTTTGCGGCTCACACCACTCTTGAAAAGTTAGATAATTCTTCTGTTGAGTGGGAGAAATATTGAAAGTAAAACTATAAGAATTTTAGAGGCAGAAGGAAAGGAAGACTAGAATGTCCAGCTCAGGTACGAATGTCATACAAGTTATAAGATGCGGAGTAAGTCGGTCAAGTAAAGTGTAATTCTTGAGATATGTGATTAAATTGTTAAAAACTAAATTCTATGGGAATTGTGGTTAAAATTTGATCACAAGGATACCGACTCGATTGCATGTTGTTATGAATCGATGCAAAAATTACTATGACCTAATGACCAAGAAATTAATGAGGTTAAAATATGTGTTGAAAATTTTGTAATTGTTATAATACTGTTTTCATCAACATATTACCTCTGAATTAATTTCCATAATTCATTTTAGAGTTGTGTACACTCTCGCCCATTGCATAGAAGTTGCAAGGAGGTTGTTCATAAGAGAACAATAGTTGTTTGATGTAATGAATAGAAGGTCCATACTCCTATTCTAAATAGGATGTAAGTTACGAATATTGATAATAGAATTGAATATCCATAACACTGACGCTAAATGTCACAAGACTAAAAAAATACCACATATGTGTGGCACTGGATTTAATCACATTGGAGAAACTCTATAGTGATGGATTTTGCAGCCATGTGATTACGAATCATCACACACTTGCAACTTTCGTCCAAATAGTGAAGTAAACCTTTCGCCCAAATAGTGAAGTAAACTAAAATACTATTTACAGGCCATAAAGAACGAGCAACAAAAAAAATTGGAAATATGCATATTGATGTATGTAGTCCAATAAGGATTGTTGCAAGCAGTGGATTTATCTATCTTCAAGGATGACTTAAGTAGATATTTATATTTACAAATTGGGACATAAATCTGGATCTTCTGAAATGTTTGAAAATATTTTCAGAATGAAGTAGAAAATATTGTAACAAGAAAATTATGTTTATATAATTGGATTGCAGAAAAGAATATTTGAGTTACAAATTTAGCGAATGTCTGATGAGCTATGAAAAATATATTATAGCTTCCACCTCCTAGAAACACTACTAAGAGTAGAGTGTTTTGAGTAGATGTAATCAAACTATGTATGACATGGTGCGATCAAAGATGACATTAATTATTTTGCCAATATAACTTTAATGTAATGCTTTAGAGACTATGCCTTTTACACTGAAAAGACCGCCATCAATTTTTTCAAATAAGTGCTAATTTGTAGGTTAGTCCAAATGGTTGGGTATTCCCCTATCACTACGATGAGGCAAAGTGTTTTGTCACAGAGTGCAAAACTTTTGAAGAAAATGTTTTTTTGCAAAATGGTGACTGGGAGGACAGTGCAATTCGACAAGATTACAGAATCTTCGTGATCAGATCAAAGAAAAGAAACACTAGAGGTAGTCCTAAAATTTCTTACTGCGACTGATGCAGAAGCCTCTATATAGGATATAGAGACTTTGGTCGAGCGTCCAACTGAACTATATAGGTTTGAAAATTTGTACAGACCTTTAGGGTATGCAGACAAAATATTGTTGAAACAAATAATGAACCTATAATACACAGAAGTGTTGATGGGCCCTGACTCCGGAATTGGCTATATGCAGAAATAATCCAAGATAGTATCCATACACATAATTCAAGTTTAGAACTTGATAGACCATCTGAAAGATTTAAGGTCTAAAGTGTAGTGATGGATCTATAGATTGAAAAAGATAAACATGTTTTATAATGCTTGACTTCTTGCAAATAGTGTATGACAAGATCAAAGAGTTGATTATGATGAGATTGTGTCATCATAGTAATACTTAAAGTCAGTTTGGTAAACTAGCAATTACTAAATATTTCAGTTATGAGATATAATAGGTGGTTGTCAAAATGATTCCCATCAAATGCAAATAGACCCAAGGTTGTATATTCAATACGGTCTAAGGTAATTTTCCCAATCCATAGGAAGCTAGTAAGTGTGAAAACTTCAAGAGATCCAGTAATGATCTAAAGCAAGCATAGTGGAGTTGGAATCTTTGTTTTGATGTATTGATCAAATAATATGATTTCATCGGTAGAAACAAAGATGTTTGTATTTACAAGAAAGTAAGTGGAAGCATGATAATATTTTTAAACACTATGTACGCATGACAAATTGTTGATTGGAAATTATATAAATTTCTTGACACGCATTAAGATTTTATTCAAAATAGTTTTTCAGTAAAGTACTTAGGCAATATAGCCCTTGGATTAAACATAATAATCTATCCAGATAGTAGTGTCTAATCGGGCTTAGCCAAAATACATATTGCAAAGTACTAAAGCGGTTTAGTATGAAAAACGTCAAGAAGAGTTTTCTTGTCAAAGTCACATGGAAGGAGTTCTTTGTAAGAACTGGTATCTTGAAATATTGATGAGTGAAATGCATGATTTCACTTGTGTTAATTCCATGGTATGTAAATGACCTCATAAGTCTAGTACTCCATGTAAGTTGTGAGTAAAGTTACCAGAAAGGTCAACTTGTTGATCATAGGACAATAGTTAATATGTCGTTGAGTACAAATGACATGTTTCTCTCATACGGAGAAAATGAAGAGATTGGCATAAGGAGTTTACATCAATACATGCTTTATGTAAGTAGTACATCGACAAAAATATTCAATCGATGCTCCAAGAGAATTTTGATTTTGGCTAAATGATTTGTGGTGGCATAGTAAGTTGGAATTGATCCAAGAAAGTTACTGTGGTAAATTATATAACAGAAGGTTCATTTTAGAACTTAATATGGTTTCTAGATGATTGCGCAAATAGAAGACTATTCTCATATAGTGGTTCTGTGGCACAATCTAAGGAATCAAAGGTCTTGTAAGTGATTCAATATATACTAAGCTTGTTTCACATAAATTATGAATTCATGTGAAAGCATGACGGGTGCATATAAATGCAAATGATACACACGGATCTGAAGTTGTCAGATTTGAATCGACCCATGACAAAGTCTATACCACAAGCAAAGCATGGACTGACACCGGATTGCCATTGGTGTAAAAGTTAAAAGAGCTAACTAGATTATTTACTCTAGTGCAAGTGGGAGACTATTGGAAATATGACCTAGAGGCAATAATATTTATATTATTATATTTCCATATTCATGATTAAGAGTTTATATTCTATGTTATAACTCCTATGATCCTAGAATATGCAATTCAGTGGAAAACTCATATGCATGTGTGGAATGATAAATGGTAAATTAAAGGTTCCTAGTCTCACCTCTAAGACTAGCTCAAGTGTTGTTGGTGATCATGTTTTCTGGATCTTAGGATATAGCTAAGTGTAATGATAGTCTTGAAACAACATTGAGATTATGACGTTGGAATAACGATCATATTGAATCGACCCAATCTTGTTTGTTATGAATTGAGTTAATATCATCTGAATTCAATTCTAATAACATGGGGTGTTAACGTTGATATTTCTCCTTATACCATCGGAGTATCTTGGTCACTTCCTACCATACGGTGAGCTTTGGGGTTGCTCAAACGTCAGGTGTAACACAGTGATCATAATGACAACTTACAGGTTCATTGGAAAGTTTGTCAAGTGACCAGATAGCTCGAGAGAGGGATTTTATCCTTCGACGATGGAGAGATATTCTTAGGACCCTCTCGGTGTGATAGCATCTATCATCGTCTGGCTAGACACATGTGACTTCGTCACGGGGATGCCAGAACACAATAACAAGAAAGAAGAATAAAACCGGTAACGAGGATTTTGGTATAACAAGCATAGTGATGACTCGGGAGGATACTAATGCATCCCAGATTTTGTGAAGTATCGCAAAGCAAAGGGAACATCACATGATAACCAAAGGTTCACTCAAATATCATTCGTGTGCTCATAGGGACAGATATGGATGTCCACGGTCCTGCTGCTGGTCATTGAACAAACGGTTTCATTCACGTCCATGAGTTACCTAACCTACGGGGTCACCAGCTTAAGGCAATCATGATCTGCTGAGTGTTAGTAGGACGGGAGTCATGAGAATATATTTGTGGAATTGTTTCATGAATATTCGGAATAGTTCCGAGAAGATCCGGAAGCGTTTTGGTGTCATCAGAAGGGTTTTAGAGAGTATCGGGTAATACTGGGTATTGCTGATAAATTATATATGTGTGGAAAATGTTTTCGGATATGTTAAAAATATATAATTGTCTAGAAGTATTTAGAACATTTTGTATTTAATTCAAATATCGACGGGCCTTAAAAGGCCATGAGATGGGAGGAAACTTGGGCCCAAAGGGCCCAAGTAGGAATGCGCCCCCTTTCCGTGTGGGTGGACTAGGTGAGGAGTCCTACTCCTCCCCCTTGGCCGGCGCCACAAGGGGGGATTTCCCCCCTTGGTGGCTGCCCGCTCCTCCTCCAACTTATATATACTAGAGGGTTTTTCTTTATTGTTATATATAAAAGTTTTGGAGCTTATTCTAGTTCTAGTTCTAGTTGGTCCTAGCTGACAAATTAAAGCTAGGCTAATCCTCTTGCCCTCATAATTATAAGCCCATTGTGGTTCTAATCTCCTCCCTCTAATTCTCCAGCGATGATTAGCTCTAGAGGGCGAAGCGCTGCCGGATCGTCAAGGTTGGACGTTTGCAACCAAGTAGGGAGGTCGTGCTTTCGATCTTCGATTCGAGGGGTCGTTCCTGAGTGGTACGGGGGACTCCAAGTACGATTTGCATGGACACATTCTTTTTCCGCTGCAACTCAGTGACGGTAACAATCCTGATCCCAATCCGTTATGCATCTTCATATTGATCTTGGGTGATCGTAGGTGCAGAAATTTTTGTTTCTACTATGTTTCCCAACACATCTCACATGTCATATTCATGTGACATGAAAGCTGTAACATCCCAAATTTTCAATTTGGAATGTTATACAATAGATCATCATTGAGTATCATATTTTATTGCATTTTGGTTGATCCTAGAAATTTCACGCAACTCAAGGACCCTCGGAGAGAGTTGGGGATTTCATTATTTTCATATTTGAGTATTCTCAGATTTTGAAAATAGGATCATTTGATTTTATTTATTTTATCTTCAATTATTTCTATTATCAAAATATGAGAGAGGGAATAAAATGACTTTCCCAAAATAAGGAAATATTGAGGATTTAATAATAAAATCAAATAAGATTTTATTTTGGTTTTATTTGCTATTTTATTTGAATTTAGGAAAAATATGCGTTTTTCAAAATTGCATTTAGGCCCCAAATAAATGTTCATCTTGTGCGGCTTGATTTTAGAAGCCGGGGAAAATTTATTTCGAGATTTTTCAAGTCCATTTAGTATTTCTTTTGTTTTTTCTGAGCGTAATTATTTAAAAAAATGTCCCAAACGACCTACGGGCCGTGTTAGGCCCGGACTCCTCCGGGGGGCTTTATATAGCACCGCCCCGAGCCCCAGCAGCCCACCCGAGCCGCGCCCCAAGCCCAAGTCGTCGCCGCCGCCTAAACCCTAACCCTAGCTGCCGCGCCGCCGGAGCCCCACCGCTGACGAGGTCGAACCGCCACCACCCACCGGTTTTTTTAGAAAACCGTTGGTTTTCACCGGTTTTTTCGGTTTTTTTAGATTCGTTTTTTTTATAGATCGGTTTTTTTCTCTTGGTTTAGTTAATTAGTGAGCGTTCGCTCGTTCGTTCGTTCTAACAAACGCGTTCATCGTTTAGATCCAGATAACGAACGTTCGTTCGTCAATCTGTTTGTCGTTTTTCTTTTTCTCGGATTAAATCCGCAATTTTTCTGGTCGCGATTCCTGATCCGGTTTTCGTTTTAGTATAACTTTTTGCTCGTTTATCGGAATCATGCGATTCTAGCGCCTGGAGTTTCGTCTCGAACCCCTCTTTCCGTTTAACCAACTCAAACAGGTTTTTGCCTCTGTAAAATTTGACCTAGATCCAAATTAGTAAACGAAGCTTGTTTCTTTTGCCGTTTGTCTTTCGTTGCTTCGTTCGATTTGATTCTTTTTGCCAACCGGAGTTCTTAAGTTGAACTTTCTGGTTAGATCTCTTATTTGAGTTTTACCTGTGCATTAGTTGAGTACTTATTGTGTGCTTGTTTGTTTGCAATAGAGTACCCGGAGTGCGCCGCTTGCTACTTCGAATCGCTAGGTTTTGCGGATCATGAGCAAGGCAAGTGACACTTTGATCATACTTCCTATTACCCAGTTTTTATTGCATTAGATCAATCCTCACACATTGCATGATTAGGATCTAACTAAATTGTGGGTTAGGGAAGTAGATGAGGTAGTACCTATTACCTGTTATTATCAAACCTTTGGGAGTTACTTCTACGTTTGCTTATTATGCCATGCTATGCTAGTAGACGTGGTTTGGGTGAGTGAAATCCATGAGAGATGTGAGATTGTTAAATTAATGGTTTATCTATGGTGGCAACTTAAATACACATCTGGGTGGATTGAGGCACCTGGGTATTCCAGCGATTGCCTGTTTTTCTTTTGGACTGCCACCCAGGCTCAAAGGGATCATGAAATTATTCATACTAGAAATTTCCGTGTGCAGCCACAAGCTACTATGGGCTCTAGCATAGTTGACTAAGTTATGCGAACTCTTACAGTGGTAGACTAGCAGATGTAGGGGAAAGTAGGTGTAACAGTCTACCCGTTTGTACGGTGTGAGTGCTTCTGAAAGACTATGTCTCGGTCACCCGTTTCTCAAACACCATGTAGTGCGAGAATCCCAACGGGGGAGATTGAGTCTTGTGGGGAAAAGTGCGCAAACCTCTGCAGAGTGTATAAACTAATCATGGTTAGTCGTGTCCCCGGTTATGGACATCTTGAGTATCTAGTACTTGGATTATCATGAGAATCTCATCATGTTACTCTAATTAATTTTGTTGGGTTTTAATGATGATGTTTAATTGGGATTGAGAGGGTGTCTACACTCTCAATGTTTAACAACCACCTTGATAGTTAAATAAAATTTATTCCTTTGTAGTAGGGAAAAAATGGCTTTACGCAAAATTGTAACCATAGAGCTTTCCACCAGCCAAATATGCATGTAGTATAGTCTTGTTCATTCATTGCTCTCTATGTGTTACATTGCCAGCATATTCCATGTGCTGACCCGTTTCGGGCTGCAATGTTCATGTTGCAGACTTTTCAGACGACGAGTAAGGTGCCTTTAGGTCATGGTTCTATACTCAGTGATGCCATTGGAGTTGATGGACTCACTTATCTTCCAAGCCTTCCGCTGTTATCATTATTAGATGGCCTTAAGCCATATTTATTGTAATAAGTTCTCTTTTGAGACACTCGATGTAATAAGTGTGTGATTGCTACTCTGTTATAAATCCTTCAAGTACTGTGTGGTTTCATCATTACTGATCCAGGGATGACACCGGAGCACAGAGATTGGACCGTTTGAATGAAGTGAATTGTTTGCTTTTGCCTCATGTGCATATGGGTAGTGTTTTCTCTCTAGACCCCTCTCTATTCTTAAATCTCATCTTTTCTAAACCCTCAGATGCCTCCGAGACGTGACCCCGGATTTACCTTCCCACCGGAGCTCACTCAGTTGATCCAGCAGCAGAACACATTGATGCAGTTGCTAGTCCAGAATCAGAATCAGGGGAACAACAACAACAACCCACCACCACCACCTGTTGATCACTTAGCCCGTTTTCTTAGGCTGAATCCATCGGTGTTTTCCAGTAGCACCAAGCCGATAGTAGCAGATGATTGGCTCCGTAAGACAGCAAGGGAGTTGACCACGGTAGGATGCACAAATGCAGAAAAGGTGAAGTTTGCCGCACATCAGCTTGACGGACCCGCAGCATCATGGTGGGAGAATTTCACCGCCACTTTCCCTATCGATACTATCACATGGGACCAGTTTCAGCAGGCTTTCCGTACTACCCATGTTTCAGCAGGAGCTATGGCCATGAAGAAGCGTGAGTTTCGCAACTTGCGCCAAGGAGGACGGACAGTTGGCCAGTGTGTGGCGGACTTTAGTAAGCTAGCACGTTATGCCCCAGATGACGTTGCTACGGATGCAGCTAAGCAGGAGAAGTTTTTGGAAGGAATGAATGATGAGTTGAGCATGCAGTTGATGGTAGCAACCTTCAACAACTACCAGGAGTTGGTAGATCGTGCTCTCGTGATTGAAGGGAAGCAGCAGCAGATTGAGAATCGCAAGAGGAAGTATGGACAAGGGAAGTACAATGCAGGAGCTCAGCAGAAGCCACGTTTTACCCCTAGACCTGGAGGACATTTTCAGCATACCCATGGAGGAGGTAGCTCCCACAATCATAATGGCCCCAAGAATGGTAATGTGAATGGAGGAAGCAACGGCCAGAACCGTACCAACCCATCAACCCCAGCCAAGAGAGACCTGAGCCAAGTCACTTGTTTTCAATGCCAGAAGACCGGACATTATGCCAATGAATGTCCTGAATCTCAGAATGGAAATGGCAATGGAAGCTCGGGAAAGAAGTCGAACCCTTTCAATAGGGGACAGGTGAACCACGTTAACGTGGAGGAGGTTGAACAGCAGCCGGATGCAGTAATCGGTAAGTTTTTGGTTAAGTCATTTACTGCAATCGTTCTTTTCGATACGGGTGCATCACATTCATACATATCAAGGGGATTTGTGGATAAGTATAACATGCCCACCAAAGTTCTTAGAACACCCATGTTAGTAAGCTCACCAGGAGTGGAGTATGTGGCTAGTAAGGGATGTTTTCAAGTGCCATTGAGTATTGGTAGGCATGTGTTTCCCTCAGATTTAATCATTTTGGAATCACAAGGTTTGGATGTAATTCTGGGTATGGATTGGCTGTCGATGTATGGAGGAAACATCGTTTGTGCCAGTAAGTCAATTTTGCTTACCATCCCAGAAGGAAGAAGGATCAAGTATGTATCCCGGCATGTGCCTAAAAGGACTCAAGTAAATTCGTTAACAGGATTTGTACAGGAGGAAGTACCAATAGTGAAGGATTTCCCTGATGTATTTTCCGAAGAGTTGCCAGGCATGCCACGGATAGAGATATTGAGTTTTTGATTGAGCTTTTGCCAAGCACAGGGCCAATATCTAAGAGACCATATAGGATGCCCGCAAAGGATTTGGAGGAGATTAAGAAGCAGATTAAAGAGTTACTAGACAAAGGTAATATTCGCCCAAGTTATTCTCCTTGGGGATCGCCAGTACTTCTAGTGGAGAAGAAGGATGGATCGTTAAGGATGGTTGTTGATTATCGAGGATTGAATGAAGTAACCATCAAGAACAAGTACCCACTACCGATGATCAATGATCTGTTTGATCGATTACAAGGAGCTAAGGTGTTTTCCAAGATCGATCTGCGATCAGGATACCATCAGTTGAAGATTCGAGAACAGGATATACCTAAGACGACTTTTACCACCAGGTATGGGCTGTATGAGTACACCGTTATGTCATTTGGACTGACTAACGCCCCTGCATATTTTATGAACATGATGAACAAAGTATTTATGGAGTTTTTGGATAAGTTCGTCATAGTGTTCATTGATGATATCCTGGTTTACTCAAAAAATGAAGAGCAGCATAAGGAGCATTTGCGTTTGGTATTTGGTAAGCTCAGAGAACATCAGTTATATGCCAAGTTTAGCAAATGTGAGTTTTGGTTGAAGGAAGTTGGATTTCTCAGACACGTTATATCCGGAGAAGGTATAGCAGTAGATCCCACTAAGGTTGACATTGTGACAAATTGGGAAGCGCCAACAACAGTAGGAGAGATCCTGAGTTTTCTTGGACTTGCAGGATACTACCGGAGATTCATTGGAAATTTCTCGAAGATTGTGAAGCCTATGACGGAGTTGTTGAAGAAGGATACCAAGTTCATATGGACCAAGGAATGTGAGGCCAGTTTCCAGGAGTTGAAGAAACGTTTGGTTACATCACCAGTATTGATTTTGCCGGATCAGACCAAGGATTATGAGGTGTATTGCGACACTTCACGTCGAGGACTTGGAGCAGTGCTTATGCAGGAAGGAAGAGTTGTTTCCTATGTCTCCACAGCTTAACCCTCGTGAGTTGAATTATGCCACCCATGATTTGGAATTAGCAGCCATAGTGCATGCGTTGAAGACTTGGAGACATTTTCTCATTGTAAACCATTGTGAGGTGTACATGGATCACAAGAGTTTGAAGTACATTTTCACGCAGAAGGAGTTAAATCTCAGGCAAAGGAGATGGTTGGAGCTCATCAAGGATTATGATATGAGATTGCATTATCACTCTGGAAAGGATAATGTAGTAGCCGATGCGCTGAGCCATAAAAGTCATGTCAACACCCTAATGACGGGAGATTTACCAAGGGAATTAGCCGAAAATCTTCATGAGCTATGTTTGGAGATAGTCCCGAGAGGCTATGTAGCAGCATTGGAGATTCAGTCTACTTTGATGGATAAGATCAGAGAAGCTCAAAGGACTGACAAGGAGATTGCTTCTATTAAGGAGAAAATGAGCAAAGGAAAAGCTAAAGGATTTCGTGAGGATGAGCACGATACCTTATGGTTTGAAGACCGTGTTTATGTGCCTAATGATTCGGAGATCAGGAAGTTGATTCTGCGAGAGTCCCATGATTCACCATATTCGATTCACCCAGGAAATACCAAGATGTATTTGGATTTGAAGGATACTTTCTGGTGGACCGGAATGAAGAAGGATTTGCGGAGTATGTAGCAGTTTGTGGTGTATGTCGGAGAGTAAAGGCAGAGCATTAGAAGCCAGCGGGATTGCTACAGCCATTGCCGATACCCGAATGGAAGTGGGATAAGTTAGGCATGGATTTTATTATAGGACTTCCCAGAACGCGTTCAGGCTATGACTCGATTTGGGTTTTAGTCGATCGTTTGACAAAGGTAGCTCATTTCATTCTAGTAAAGACTACCTATACTAGTGCTAAGTTGGCCAAGATATACATGACCAGGATCGTATGTCTGCACGGAGTCCCAAGGAGCATTGTATCAGATAGAGGAACCCAGTTTACCTCAAAGTTCTGGAATCAGTTGCATGAAACTTTGGGTACCAGGCTAGAGTTCAGTACAGCTTTTCATCCGCAGACAGATGGACAGACCGAGAGAGTCAATCAGATTTTGGAGGATATGCTGAGAGCTTGTGCGCTAGATTATGGATCTAGTTGGGACAAGAATTTGCCATACGTAGAGTTCTCTTATAACAACAGTTATCAATCCAGTTTGAATATGGCCCCTTTCGGAGCCTTGTACGGAAGGAGGTGCAGGACCCCATTGTCGTGGGATGAAGTTGGAGACCACTAGTTGTTTGGACCGGATCTAATTAAAGAGTCTGAACAGAAGGTGAAATTGATTCGCGATAGGCTCAAGGTAGCCCAGTCCAGGCAGAAGAGCTATGCAGATTCTAAACGCGAGGAGACAGTCTACAAAGTCGGAGACCGAGTTTATCTTCGAGTATCTCCACTTCGAGGAGTTAAGCGCTTTGGAGTAAAGGGAAAGCTAGCGCCACGCTTTGTAGGACCATACAAGGTTTTGGAGCATATGGGAGAAGTAGCTTATAAGTTGGCATTGCCCAAAGGATTGTCAGGAGTTCACGACGTGTTCCATGTTTCCCAGTTAAAGAAGTGCCACGCGGAGATGGCTGATATACCGCTGAGAGATACAGTGCCGCTGGAAACGATTCAGTTGGATAGTTATTTGACCTATGAGGAGAAACCAGTCAAGATTCTTGATTATGCCAGCCGAGTCACCCGCAGCAAGGTTATCAAGTTTTGCAAAGTTCAGTGGAGCCACCACACGGAGGATGAAGCCACCTGGGAACGAGAGGAAGAATAGGGTTCTAGCCATCATATTTTATTGCATTTTGGTTGATCCTAGAAATTTCACGTAACTCAAGGACCCTCGGAGAGAGTTGGGGAATTCGTTATTTTCATATTTGAGTTTTCTCAGATTTTGAAAATAGGATCATTTGATTTTATTTATTTTATCTTCAATTATTTCTATTATCAAAATATGAGAGAGGGAATAAAATGACTTTCCCAAAATAAGGAAATATTGAGGATTTAATAATAATATCAAATAAGATTTTATTTTGGTTTTATTTGCTATTTTATTTGAATTTAGGAAAAATGTGTGTTTTTCAAAATTGCATTTAGGCCCCCAAATAAATGTTCATCCTGTGCGGCTCGACTTATAAGTCGGGGAAAATTTATTTCAGGATTTTTGGAGTCCGTTTAGTATTTCTTTTTTTTTTACTGAGCGTAATTATTTTAAAAAAACGTCCGAACCGACCTACGGGTCGTGTTAGGCCCGGACTCCTCCGGGGGGCGTTATATAGTGCCGCCCCGAGCCCCAGCAGCCCACCCGAGCCGCGCCCCAAGTCCAAGCCGCTGCCGCCGCCTAAACCCTAACCCTAGCCACCGCCAGCCGCCGCCGCCGCCTAAACCCTAACCCTAGCCACCGACAGCCGCCGCCGCGTCGCCGCTGCTGCGCCGCTGCCGGAGCCCCGCCGCCGACGAGGTCGAACCGCGTCCACCCGCCGGTTTTTTTAGAAAACCATTGGTTTTCACTGTTTTTTTTGGGATTTTTTATTCATTTTTTTAGATAGATCGGTTTTTCTCTCGGTTTAGTTAATTAGCGAGCATTCGCTCGTTCGTTCGTTTTAACGAACGCGTTCATCATTTAGATCCAGATAACGAACGTTTGTTCGTTAATCTGTTCGTCGTTTTCTTTTTCTCGGATTAAATCCGTGATTTTTCTGATCGTGATTCCTGATCCGAATTTCGTTTTAGTATAACTTTTCACTTGTTTATCGGAATCAGGCGATTCCAGCGCCTGGAGTTTCACCTCGAAACCCTCTTTCCGTTTAACCAAATCAAACAAGTTTTTTCCTCTGTAAAATTTGACCTAGATCCTGATTAGTAAACGAAGCTTGTTTCTTTTGCCGTTTGTCTTTCGTTGCTTCGTTCGATTTGATTCTTTTTGCCAACCGGAGTTCTTAAGTTGAACTTTCTGGTTAGATCTCTTATTTGAGTTTTGCCTGTGCATTACTTGAGTACTTAGTGTATGCTTGTTTGTTTGCAATAGAGTACCCGGAGTGCACCGCTTGCTACTTCGAATCGCTAGGTTTTGCGGATCATCGGCAAGGCAAGTAACACTTTGATCATACTTCCTATTACCCAGTTTTTATTGCATTAGATCAATCCTCACACATTGCATGATTGGGATCTAATTAAATTGTGGGTTTGGGAAGTAGATGAGGTAGTACCTACTACCTGTTATTATCAAACCTTTGGGAGTTACTTCTACGTTTGCTTATTATGCCATGCTATGCTAGTAGACGTGGTTTGGGTGAGTGAAATCCATGAGAGATGTGAGATTGTTAAATTAATGGTTTATGTAAGGTGGTAACTTAAATACACATCTGGGTGGATTGAGGCACCTGGGTATTCCAGCGATTGCCTGTTTTTCTTTTGGACCGCCACCCAGGCTCAAAGGGATCATGAGATTATTCATACTAGAAATTTCTGTGTGCAGCCACAAGCTACTATGGGATCTAGCATAGTTGACTAAGTTGTGCGAACTCTTACAGTGGTAGACTAGCAGATGTAGGGGAAAGTAGGTGTAACAGTCTACCCGTTCATAAGGTGTGAGCGCTTCTGAAAGACTATGTCTCGGTCATCCGTTTCTCAAACACCATGTAGTGCGAGAATCCCAACGGAGGAGATCGAGTCTTGAGGGGAAAAGTGCGCAAACCTCTGCAGAGTGTATAAACTAATCATGATTAGCCATGTCCCTGGTTATGGACATCTTGAGTATCTAGTACTTGGATTATCATGTGAATCTCATCATGTTACTCTAATTAATTTGTTGGGTTTTAATGATGATGTTTAATTGGGATTGAGAGGGTGTCTACACTCTCAATGTTTAACAACCACCTTGATAGTTAAATAAAATTTATTCCTTTGCAGTAGGGAAAAATTGGCTTTACACAAAATTGTAACCATAGAGCTTTCCACCAGCCAAATATGCATGTAGTATAGTCTTATTCATTCATTGCTCTCTATGTGTTACATTGCCAGCATATTCCATGTGCTGACCCATTTCGGGCTACAACGTTCATGTTGCAGACTTTTCAGACGACAAGTAAGGTGCCTTTAGGTCGTGGTTCTATACTCAGTGATGTCGTTGGAGTTGATGGACTCACTTATCTTCCAAGCCTTCCGCTGTTATCGTTATTAGATGGCCTTAAGCCATATTTATTGTAATAAGTTCTCTTTTGAGACACTCGATGTAAGAAGTGTGTGATTGCTACTCTATTATAAATCCTTCAAGTACTATGTGGTGTTAGCATTACTGATCCAGGGATGACACCGGAGCACAGAGATTGGACCGTTTGAGGTCTGGTCGCTACAAAAGCTAAACATATTCTCTTCAATATATACCAAAACTCCGTATTGATTCGAGAGGATTTTTGTCCTTAGTATTTTCTCCTCTTATTTATTTGATCGGAAGTGAATATCAATCTCTTATGCTTATAATTTAACTATTGAAAATAGATGGTCTAGCACATATAGTTAATTTCCTTTTCTAATAAATTAACAATGAGTGTGTGGAAGACTTATGATCATCTCATAAGTGAACATGCCCTACGAATTATAGGAAGCTATCATCTCATATGCTTCTCATGCAAAGTGATGGAATCAACATCAAAATATACAAAGCTCATCGGAAGGGAGTCTTCCCTCATTTATGAGGAATTAAGGAGTTCAAACTTTAATGACAACTAGCGAGCTAATATCAACTTGTAGAAAAATGAAGACATGTAAGTAAAGGGTTTTTTGTAATGAATCGACCTCTTGAGAACACCTCAAAGGGTTTTGTGCCCTTTGAGACTTTTGAACATTCACGTCTCAAGCTAGTTTTTTGGCCTAGCATTTTCATCAGAAATGACAACATTTTCCTCAGATGAGGGGTTAGTGGCCACAATAGTAATAGATACATTTCTTTTGGTAGCATTAGAGGTGTCTGTAGTAGAATCAGCATTGCCACACTCTAAGAATTTCAATCAGGGTGGCATAAATCCATCAGGGCGAGCCTTAGTTTCTTTGGCAAATAAAGAAGAATTATCCTTTTGAAGATCATCATAATACTCTCTCAGTGATTCAGTATCTTGTTTCCTTTTCAGGAAATCATAGGTGGTATATCATAATCAAATAAGATAGAATCATAACGTATGGATAGTTCCTCAAAAGTTGATAAAATAGCAGCATGCTCACTTGTCAACGCTTATTTTTTCTCCATCTCTTTGACCAATAAACCTTCAAAGTTCTTGATTGTTTTCTCGAGTTTTTTTAGAGAATCTTGTTGAATGTTTGCAATTCTTTTGAGCTTGACATAAACATCCTTCTGCATTATGGGATATGCATGTTCCCTTCAAGCAGTATTTTGAATTGTTTGTTGACACGGACAAAGTAATGGAAAACCTCTGAAAGAATTTCCATATTGACCTTGGACAAATAAGAGTTCCGAATCGAATATCTTTAGAAAGAATATCTTTTGTCTCATGGTAGTCTTCTCTAGTCCCTTTATGAAACTTTTGTCATGAAGCAATATGCAGGTACTTCATCATCACTTGATTCAATATCGAAGAAATTCAGCTCATGTGTAGAAGCACGAGCGATGCAGACCACACCAATAACTGACTCATCATCAGATTATTCTTCTTCGGTAGAGTCGGGCCCAGAGATTTCTTCATTAGAATCAATTTTCATCCCCATGTACGTAGCTGTCAGGTGAGAGATTTCCTTCATCTTTGAATGATATTCATTAAAATTCTCGATGAGGATGTTGATGTAGAGCATTCCTCATTTATATTAAAACTGCAGGCTGACTCGGGCTCTTCAATCTTTGGTATTGACAGAGTTCCACTAACTACTAGCTTTGATTCCAATATCCCACATTGTGTTGTCTGAGATAAAATCCACAAACATTTTAGACTTTAAACATGAGATATCTCATGGAGGCTTTGGTTTGGATGTGGACGAAGAATTGTGCCCTGGGAACTTTCCCTAGTATAGGCTTTTCTGTCAGACACAATTGACGTGTTCGCCTAGAAAATGAAGCTCTCTATTGATACTTTCAGGGTATTTGAATTTCAGCCTCGTCACTAAGAGCAAGATTCTCGGGGGAATTGAGGTCAAATTTACCCTTTTTTGTTTTTCCTCCTAGTCTTCATGAGAGATTAGAATTTCCATGATATCAGCGGAGCTAAGACTTTAAAAGTCAGATCCTTATTTAATCATCATGATGAGGGTGTCGAGGGATTTGTCTGGGGACTGGAGCAATTTTGTCATGACATCATGATCGGAAATGTTCTCAGTGTCGAGATTTTACAGCCGATGGACAATGCTGCTCAGGCGATCAAAGGTTTCCAGAGTGCTCTCATTTCTGAATCTTTTCAAGTGAGTGAACATGGCGCGAAGTATTATATTGCGTGCCTCATTTTAATTTGGAGCACCTTCCTAGACCTTCTCAATATTGTTCTAGATTTCTTTCGCAGATTCAAATCTTCCTAAACGAATGAACTGTGTCCTGGAGAGGAAATCCAGATTACATCGTCAGATTAGGATAGAGTTTCATAAGTTTCTTCTAGAGTGGAGTGGGGAAACCCGGTATCTCAATAATGTGTCCATTTTCCATTGCCACATATCATCATTGATAGCTTTCAAAGGGATCTTCATCTTCTCTTTCCAAAACGGATAATCATTTCCATAAAAGATAGGAAACTTCTCCATAGACTCAAAATGTAATACAAGCGACTCATAACCTACAATTATAGGGGATCGCAATAGTCTTCGAGGGTAGTATTTCACCCAAATTTATTGATTTGACACAAGGGGATCCAAAGAATATTTTTAAGCCTAAGCAGTTGAGTTTTCAATTCAACCACACCTGAGAAATCAATTCCTTGCAGAAATTTATTTATAGCACAATAATGTGATAGTAGTGATAGCAATAGTGATAAAGTAGCGGTAACAAAAGTAGTAGTAACAAGTTTGTAGCAAGTAGAGCAATTGTAACTTTAGTAGAGTTGATAGCAGTAAAGCATAGGTATGGATTAGCGATGGGATTTTCGAATGAAATTCAATATGTAACTACCACAACCTAAAGCGATGCACAATGGCTCAAATTCATGAATCATATGTAGGCATGTATTCCGTATATAGTCATGCGTGCTTGCGATAAGAGACTTCATGACATCTTTTGTCCTACCCTTTTATGGTAGCGAGGTCCTAATGGAAACTAAGGGTAATTAAGGCGCTCCTTTTAATAGAGAAGTGGAACAAAGCATTAACACATAGTGAATACATGAACTCGTCAAGTTAAAGTCATCCCCATCGATATCTCAATCATTGTCACCTTGGGGTCTAAGGTTCACAACAATAACAGGTGCATACAACTTGCAAATATGATCAAGAACACAAATATATTCGTGAAAACATAACATGTTCAGATCAGAAATCATGGCACTTGGGCCCTAGTGACAAGCATTACGCATAGCAAAATTATAGCAACATCAATCTCAGAACATAGTGAATACTGGGGATCAAGCCCTAACAAATTGACATGATTACATATGAAATTTCATCTGACCCCATCTACCTCCAGTATGCCTGCAAGGGGATTACTCACACATCACTACTGCAGGATGGTCCAAATGCGACAGTCGAATCAGAGACCCTTCGACGAAACTGTGTGCGATGCATCAATCACAAATAGTGATGCAATAAAACTGTCAAAAAAGATGCAAAACGTTTGCGATGGTGGTGACATTAAATACGGTTCATATTGGAGTTGCTTGTGTGATGAGTGGCAAATGGTTAATCCAGAATAACTATTTGCGATGATGTAGGAAAACAGAAATGGGCAGCCATATGAGGGTGGGTGCGATATACGGCATACAGTTCACTAGGATGAACTGTGTGTGATTAGGCAACACAATAGAAACGGTTCAAATGAACAAGATGTGTGTGATACGCGGCAAATAGGTCCATAATCAGAAATGTGCGAAGACCAATAATAACACAGATGATTGATGCTAATAAGCCATGTGATTTGCTCCGTATACAGAAGAATAACATATATATATGTGTGTGTGTAACTGAAATAAACATACAATTACATAAGTGACTATACAGATCATTCGCACACAACTCAATAAACAATTGTATGCATTCTAAACTAGGAGAAACGATCGTCTAGTCATCTACTTCTTGTGACGCTCCCGGCACTACTCTGTGGCTCGATCCCTCGTCTCGGCCAGGAAGAAGACACTCCCTCATATCAACGATCCGCATGTGCATCTCGTAGCTTGTGTACGCGTCCTTGGCCGCGTACTTGATGTGTTGTTCATCCAGTCTCTCATGCCAGACACTGTGCCATGCGTCCATGTCCTTCTTGCTCGCATCCTTCATATTCGCGTAGTAGGGGTCGATGATGGTCGAGGCGAGGTCAACCAAGGAGTTATGTTTGTTGTTGTTGCTGCCCCAGACCTTGTAGTGGTCCTGGATGTTGACAAGATTCTGGCATTTCAAGCCCAAAACCTTGAGCGCTTTTAGATTGTTGGCAGTGTCCACCATAGCGAAACTATAGTCGAAGTTGTTGATAAACCTAGAGAAACGCTCGCAAGGCCTTGTGGCCAGGTGGTAGTGTTAGACAAGGACATCATGTCGCACGCACAACTAGGCGACAGAAACCTTCTGATCATGCCCGGCACGACCGATGGTGTACTCGAGGTCGAAATTGACCACTTGGTACTTGTCCTCGTCAAGCAACTGCTCCATAGTTTGGATGGAGCTCTCCATCAAGACCGGATCATTCGTGTACATCACCGAGAGGACCTTCCCCCTCATGTGGGTGTACACTACGTGATGCGTGGTGAACTGCCCGCCGTTGTTGTTGTCGGCCGCTGGGACTGCAATTGGAGCCACAGGGAGCGCCATTGGAACTGCTGGATGACCTCTCTGTATGTGTCATTGTTGGTGTGCTTACTATGTCATGTGGCGCAGGACATGAAGGTAAATGGCCGCAGGAATAAATGGTGGCCGAGCAGCCTAGATTCTCGGCGCGTCCGCATGGCAGTTTTTGCAGCAGGTAACTGCATCGTTGTGTCGCGCTCGGCGCAACCGCATGCACACGAACGTGTGTGGTCATGTGTCGGCCCCAAACAGTGCCAGCGTGCGTGGAGGGACGAGGGTAGAGCGCCTGGGGGACGCGAGAGCAGAGCGCGTGCGGCAGGATGCGAGTAGAGCGCGCCGCGACCGCCTCAACCGTAAGCAACCACACGCATAGAGCAGGTGCACACAGCAAATGGTCATCTACAAGCCGGCCGACAATTGTTTCGTTGCGCAGAGAGCGGCCGTGTGCTAGTACCGCCGTCTTGGTCTATTAGTCCCCAAATATATTATGTGCCATATTTTGACCTTAAATTTAACCAACAAAATGTTAATGCATGTTACAAAAATTATATAATTGGAAACTATGTTCAAATATGAATCCAAGGATATAATATCTAGTGGCATGCATTCATATTTTATTAGTTAAATCTATAGTCAAAATTTAGCACAAAAATACATAGACGACTTATAAACCAGGACGTGTGTAGTAGGTAATTTAATCCCAAACATTTTTTATTTCATTAACTGTATGTGTACGTGTCCTTTCGTCCTCCTCTTGCACATCTTGACACCCCGCTACCACAGACGGCTTAGAGCGCAAGCTTGAGCAGCGAGCAGGGGCGTTCTTTTGGCCAAACGGTGGTGAGCCCATTCCCGCGCAACCATGCAGGTTCCCGCACAAGCTTCCCTCCCGAGTCGGTGAACTCTCCCAAAATCTCAATGCTTACCAGCCTGCTATATAAACCCTCATGGCCGGTGAGTCATGCATCGCATTTTCCCCTCCCTCCATGTAGCTTATCTCGTCTGCTTCTCCCACAATTACCAATGGCACTGGTCCGTCGTCTCGCTCAGCCACTCTGCCATCACCAGAGGACAGCTGCAGCTGGGAGGCTACACCGCGGTGGCGGAGCAGTCCCTGGCATAGTGTAGTGTGCGTGGCGTCCTTGTTGGGTGTGAGCGGAACACCCACCAGATGCTCCGTTGCCGCTGCCCGTCGACAGCTGTTGCCGGATGCCATTGCCGCCACCCGACCATATGCCGTTGTGGCTGCCACACCACCGTCAAAAGCCAGGGCCATCGCCCGCTCCACCGCCGCGGCCCAAAGGCGGGAGGTGGCCATCGTGGCTACCACCCCACTGCCGGCCACCATGGCCATCACCCGCTCCACCGTCGCGGCCCTAAGGCGGGAGGTGGTGGTCGTGGCCGCCACCCCATCATCGGTTGCCGTGGTCGCCAGCCCACCTTCAACCATCGGGGTCATCACCCACTCCACCACCGCCGCCCGAAGGCAGGAGGCAGAGGTGGAGGCTCGCACTTGCATCAGCGACCTTGCGCACTACACCGAGTTCCTGCAGGAGGAGGAGGAGCGCCTCGTCGAGCACGCAAAGAGCCATACCGCCGTTGTGGCCGCAGCGCACGCCACCGCAGAGGCGAGGAATCTGGAGATCTACGAGGAGAACCACCACTTCGAGAGGGGTCATCTGGAGAGGCGGAGGGCGATCGAGGTGAGCGTCGCTGAAGGTGCAGCAGCGGCAGGCACCGTATTGCAGTTGTCCAGCTCATCGGTAGGCTCCTCCTCCTCTGCCTCTTACTGAGCGTGCTCGGCAGAGAAGAGGCTGCTAGAAGTAGTACAAAGCCCCTCCGTAGTAGTAGTAGTATTTAGGGGCTATTTTGTTCAGTTCATCTGACTATAGATGTGGTGAAACTGTACAACGTACCTAAAATTAGCTAGTATATATAGTTGAACTAGCTATTTCAATACGTGGTTGGCAACAATTGGGGAAAATTTTGGTCGATTCAGCTATCGAGTTGAACTGTTTGTATAAAGAACGACTACTTAATCTATGAATGAAATCTATTCTTAATTGCTGAATTTTAGTTGCAAAAATTAGATAGTGCTAGTGATTTTTAGCTGCATATTTTGACAAATCGCAGTGTTACAAGGTTGACAAATGGCAATGTTACTAGATCAGCAAATGTCAATCTTTCCAGTTTGACAAATGGCAGTATACCCAATATGATAGATGCAAATCTTACCAAATTGTCTGTACGTGGTTGCACACGGGTCATCCAAAACAACCGTTTGCGTTGAAGGGATGTACAAATCTGCTCGGCACATTTTCTCTTGGCTTAGTGCCAAAGTCTGGCTTTGCATACCATATTCAATTTGAACCGTTTGTGTTGAAGAAATGCACAAATCCTGCACTCTGAATTTTCCCTTGACTTACGGGGGAAGAACATAGCTCTCACTTTGCATACGGGTGTTCTATCTAAAACATTTTCAATCAAGAGCTGCACAAATCCTGCTCGGCACATTTTCCCTTGGCTTCCTGAGGAACCTGTCGGTTTGCACACGGGTGTTCTAACTAAAACGTTTGCGATGAGTGTTTTATATTTAAAAACCATTGACATTTTTTTCAAAACAAAATCATTTGATAAGTCTGTACATTAAGAGAGAAAAATGCAAGTTCGTTCAAACCATAAATTCATTCAGCCACACTAAGAATTTATATTCATACGATCAAGATCTAGTATTAAACCCAAAAAAATATTTTCGGCGATGGCAGAGGTGGCGTGCCATGCCGGTGTTGTTGTTGTCGTCCTCCGGGACGCCGTTATTGAAGTCTTCAAGGCAGCACAGAATGTTCTTCACTTGGAAATCAAACATCATGTCGTCGCGCGATCGACGGGCGGGGCATGGGAGGACGGCAACTTGCGGCGCTGCGAGGTAGCGGTCGACGGCGGCGTCCCATGCCGCTGAGGGGGGAACACACGGGCATAGCTTGGTGGGTGCAGGCAAAGGCACGGGGACAAGCGCCGCAGTGGGTGGAGGGGCGCGCACGGGCATGGGCGCTAGCACTGGCATGTACACGAGCTTGCGTGGGTCCACGGAGACCTCGCTGACGCCCGCGGCTTCCAGCTCTGCGATAGTGCTTGGTGACTAGCCCGTCAATGCTATGGGAATGGTCGCTGGTGCAGGCACGGGGATGGGAGTTGGCACGGGCGCGGGGGCAGCAACCGCCATGGCCATCTCGTTCATGGCCATGTCCATGAGGCCCCATTCCTCCTTATTTTCTATCTCCTCCATCTCGGATTCCACTTCACTAAACTTGAAGACTAGTGGCAAATGATCCTTCTACGCCATGGCTTCGGTGGAGGTCTGCAGGAGGGAGGGGAATGGGAGGCGAATAGTAAGGCCGCCCGTATTAAACAGCAGCTCGGGCGCCATTAATGGAGAGGATGTGAGCAAGGCGGGCGGCCATGGAAGTTAAAGGGGTCACTTCCAAGTGAGCCTGCGTAGCGTACAGCTCGCACGCTTCCCGGTGAGCCTATGCATTGGAGGACAGCTTGCACGCCTCTCGGTCAGCCTGCGCACTGGACTGCGCTCGCAGGTCTCCCGTTCGGTCAAGCAGCTATCCGCACGGCACCTCCTATAGCCATTAAAAGCCAAACATATGGCGTCACTTGAATGGTTAACAGAATGCACATCATTTAAATTATACAAACTTTTGAGATGCTAATGTGGCAGCTATTTGTTCAAAATGCCTTTGTTGGCTATTATTCGAGTGCACCTTCTCTCAAAATGGACACGAAAAATACCACAGCATGTCGGGTGCCATTCCATGATAGCATGCCAAGTTTCATGAATTTCAGACGAGTTTTGGATTTACTAGAATTTAAAAACAAATTATCTCAATGTTTTGCCGGCAATCAATAGTGCCCTGGTGTTTGAAATTCATTCTGTCAGGACCCCGACTCCATGCCACATCGATCTAGCATGTAACACCTCATATCACTTTGCGGCCTCACGCACGGTATTCCCACGGGTGTCGCCTTACCTTTGCCCGGGACCGTTTGCGCCTTTTGGCACACGTATATGACAGTGTCGCTAGCATCCATATGATAAGGAGCCCGGGCTGACATGGCTAGTCGTAAACCCAAAGTGGCACAAACTTACAGGGACAGGCATCCATGACCCAGCATCGAACGTGTCGGTCATCAGCGAGTGAATCCAGGCTGTAGCACTGGGCTAGCAAGACTCCGGTGAACCGGGCTGTAGCGGGCTAACAGGACTCCGGTATTCATCGCGTGACATTTCCCCGAAGGGACAGACACAGGAACGAAGAAGGACACATGCCGGCCAGCCTAAGTGTTCCGGAGCAGTAGCAAGCTACCATGGCTCGGTGGAAAACACTAGGAGACATTTCCCGGTAAGAGAGGCTACTAAAGATAAACAACTAGATAGTCAGATCCCACACATACCAAGCATTTCAATAACATACACACAATATGCTCGATATGTGCAAATACAACATGGCATCACAACATGACTCTATGACTCAAGTAATTTATTCATTAGGCTCCGAGGAGCGAGATATTACAAACATGGGTCTTATGACCCAACAATCAGAGCATACAAGTCAAAGCACATGCGGAAGCTTAACATGTCTGAGTACAGACATCTATAAATGAAAAAGGCTGAGAAGCCTGACTATCTACCAGATCCTGCCGAGGGCACAAGATCGTAGCTGAGGTAACAAGCTAAACGTCGAAGTCCACGTGGAACTACTAGTGAGACTGAAGTCTCTCTGCAAAAACATAAAATAGGCAAACGTGAGTACAAATGTACCCAGCAAGACTTACATCAGAACTAACTACATATGCATCATTTTCAACAAGGGGATGGTGGGGTTTAACTGCAGCAAGCCAGCTTTGACTCGGTGGCTATCCTAAACTACGACTGCAAGCGACTCTTTTGAGGTGGTGCACACGAGTCCACATATTCACCATATCAATACACCACTATGGATCCGCTCCCGTCTCCCTACGAGAACGCCATCCATAGCACTCACGCTTATCTTGCGCATTTTAAAGTATCCACTTTCACTTGTCTATGAACTGATATAAGCAACCCAGAAGTCCTTTTCCGCGGACACGGCTATTCGAATAGATCATATTAACCCTGCAGGGGTGTACTTCTTCACACACGCTCTCACCACTTACCGCCGTTTACACGACATGTACTCGGCAACCTTCAAGCGGAAGCCCAACGTGGGTGTCGGCCACGGCCTGCCTAAACACTCAAGTCCCTAGTCCAGGTTTATCGCCTATTCGGGTTCCATCCATGAGGAGATCCGGCCGGAGTTTCGCTCACAGCCCCAAACGATGTGAACAGGGTTCCGTGACACCAAACGGGCGCCCGGTTTACCCGGCCACGTGCCTACCGCATCACAGCCCACCCCTACGGTCAGCGCTGCGCACGGCCTCCAGCATACTACAAACACCAGAAACTACTTGCAACTCCTGGACAGAGGACAAGGGTGATCAAGAAGCCGAGAGGGTCCATTGGTTTCGGGCCCAATGCGTGGTAGTAGCTGAATCATGGATCACAAACACAGAACTCAGTTCCTGAGGACGGCTGCAATGAGACAACCCACCATGTACTCCTACATGGCCTCTCACCGCTACCTTTACCAAATCGTATTCACACACTTAGCTCACACACAGTAGGACATGTTCACACACCTCTGATTCATCCCGGATGAATCAGACCTGACTCAACTCTAAGCAGTAGCAGGCGTGACAAACAAGCATGAATGAGTAGGCACAACAGGGCTCAAACAACTCCTACTCATGCTAGTGGGTTTCATCTATTTACTGTGGCAATGACAGGTCATGCAAAGGATAAAGGGGTTCAGCTACCGCAGCAGGTAACAGATGAATCGTTGTTGTCCTAATGCAGTAAAAGAGAGCAGGAGCGAGGGAGTGGGATTGTATCGGAATGAACAAGGGGGTTTTGCTTGCCTGGCACTTCTGAAGATAATATAGTTCTTCATCGGTGTCATCGATCTCGTCGTCGGAGTCACGTCTATCGAGAGGGGACAAACACCGGCAAACAAGAAAGAACACAATCAATGCAATGCACAATATGATGCATGCTATGACATGGCAATATGAATGTGTTTTGGGCTAATGCACCTAGCTATGATTTAAATGAAGTTGGTTTGAATACAAGATTCAAATTCAAACTCCATATGTGATTATTCAAATGCCATTTAATTGATTTGTGCTAAACAGCAGCTATAAGTTGTTCTAACATGCATGAAAATGGTACAAATGGATTCCTTGAATTTTTCTGATAATTTTTCATATATAATTTATTTAATTTGGAGTTACGGTTAATTTTCTATGATTTATAGAAGTTTTAGCTATTTTCTGAAATTATTAAATCATTTAAGATTATTTAAATTCCAGGAAGGAATTATTGCGTCATCATGACCTCATAGTGACGTCAGCAGGTCAACAGGCGCCGTCCAGGTCAAACTGACCTGTGGGACCCATATGTCAGCGTCACAGGTTAAACAGGGGGGTTTAGTTTAGTTTAATTAAAGATTAGGGCACTAGGGCCCACATGTCAGTGTCAGCAGGGGGGTAATTAAATTAAAATAAACTAAACTAATTAACAGGGGGGCTGGCCCCACCTATCATCGACCCAGGGGGGGTCAAACCCCTGGTCAGCAGGGCCTAACCTGCCGGCGGCTTGACGCCGGCGAGGCCGAGACGGCGGAGGCCTTCGGATTTCTTGCTCCGGCGGCCAAACGGGCGGATGAGGGCGTCTACGTGGAGCTGGGACTCGCCCGCATCCATCTGTGCAAACGGCAGGGGCTGAGGTGGCCCGAGCTCACCGGAGGCAAGCTCGCGGCGGTGGCCGGAGTTCGGGCGAGGTCGGGGTTGGCGTTAGGGGGCACGGGAGGGGAAGCTGGTGTGTGAGTTAGGTTCCTGGTGAGGTGTGGAGCACGTTGACGTGCTCGGTAGCTAGCTCCGGTGGCTCTGGCCTTGTCCGCGTCATCGCCGGCGGTGAGGAGCTCACGGCCCCGGTGAAAAGGGCGGCTAGCGTGCGGGAACGAGCGCGGGGAGGAGGGGAAATGGAAGAGGAGCTCACAGCGGATCCGGTAGAGGCAACGGCGAGGCCGGGGAGGGGCTGGAGCTCGCGAATCCTCGGAAGTTCGCCGGCGGCCGAAGGTTGGGGACGAGCTCCGGGAAGACGCTACAGGGCTCCCGCGGTCGAATGGGTTGGTGTAGAAGACGCAGAAGGCGATGGCGGTTCCTCTGAACTCATCGGAGAGGCACGGGGTGGACGGTGGACGGTGGCCGCGGTGATGCTCGTCGGCGGCGACGGGTGTGTTCGGTGGCTGCGCGCGAGAGAGCCAGAGGAAGAGAGGAGCTCGGGAAGAGAGTGAGAGGCCTGGGGGGGTGCGTGGCGTCGCGGACGGGGTCCAGGGCGACGAGAGGAAGCAGGAGGTGGCCAGGGGGAAGCAGGAGGTGGCCGAGGCCTCTCGGGCGCGCGTCACGCCTCGCCTCTGTTCGTCCTCCTGGCAAAGGAGGAAGATGACAAGGGGGGGGGGGGGAAGGAGGTGGGCTGGGCCGGCCAGATGGGCTGGCCAGCTGGGCCGGCTACAGGTAAGTGGCCCAGGTAGGCTTCTATTCTTTTTATTTTTTTCTTCTGTTTTGTTTTATTTAATTTATTTTGCCACTGTTTTGAATTTAAAATAATTCAAACAATGCCAAAAACTCCTCTGAATATTTTATATTGCTAAATGGACTTTTCCAAAAGCTTATAAAATATATCATGGGTATTTGAAATTATATTCTAATTATATGAATATAATTCAAATTCAAATAGCTAATGAATTAAATCCAAAGTCCCAAAAATAATTCCTTAAAAATGTTCAATATTTTGGTTGGGACCAGAACCCTTACCAAAAATTATCAAACATTTAAGAAGAGCATTTTGGAGCAATGAATGAGATTTCTAGGGTTTTTGCCCCTCTTTTATTTAAGTTTTTGAGGCTTCCAAAATTCCCTCAGTTCAAATTTTCAGAATTTAAACATGATGCACACATGAGCTAGCCTAGAGCACTACCAGCAGCTAGGGATGTGACACATTCCCATTTCTTGCATGGGATCTAAGCATGCGTCCAATGATACACATTTCATATGTCAACCCATTTTTCTGCACTGGAGCATGTGCATGTAGTTCAAATTTGAATTATGCACATAAAATGCCTAGAAACCCCAATTAATGTATAAAAATGTCCAAGCAAACCCCAAAATTGGCACAACACTCCTGTCGTTCTATGTTAACACTAGAGAAAAATTCAAAGCAAGAAGAGGCAACGTATATCGTTTCATCCCGAAAGGTGGCACGTTCTCTACCAAAACCATCAGGCTTGTTGTGAGAAGTCTCTGGTTTACGAGAACCTTATACCCAAACCTGCCCCAAATGGGACAAATTTTTTACCATAGCATGTTGATGCTGCTCCATGATAGCATGTCAAGTTTCATGAACTTCAGACGAGTTTTAGATTACTAGAATTTAAAAACCATGTATCTCAATGTTTGCGGCCGAGCGATGGTGGCAAGGTGTTTGACATTCATTCCCATTTCTTGCATGGGAGCTAAGCATGTAGCCATGGACACATATTTGATTTTTTCAAACAATTTACAGGCACTGGAACATGTGTTTGTAGTTCAAATTTGAACTATGCACATAAATGCATAGAAAACTCAGTTAATGTATAAAAATGTCCAAATGAACCCCGAAAATTTCCTAAAATTAACACAACACTCATGTTGTTCTATGTTGATACTAAAAAAATTGGAAACAAGAAGAGGCAACGGATATCGTTTCGTCCAGAAAGGTGAAACATTCCCTACCATAACCATGAGGCTTGTTGTGAGAAGCTCTGGTTTGTGAGAAGCTTATACCCCCAACCTGCCCCAAATGGGACAATATTTTACCACGACATGTTGATGTCGTTCCATGCTAGAATGTCAACTTTCATAAATTTCAGACGTGTTTTCGATTTACTAGAATTTAAAAACCATGTATCTCAATGCTAGGGGCCGAAAGACGGTGGCGAGGTGTTTGACATTCATTCTCATTTCTTGCATGGGACTTAAGTGTGCAACCAAGGACACACATCTCAATTTTGAACCCATATATATGCACTAGAGCATGTGCATGTAGTTCAAATTTGAATTATGCACATAAATGCATAGAAAACATAGTTAATGTATAAAAATGTCCAAGCGAACCCCAAAAAATGACACAACACTCCTGTTGTTCTATGTTGACACGAGAAAATTTTTGAAAGTAAGAAGAGGCAACAAATATCGTTTCGCCCCCCAAGGTGGCACGTTCCCTATTGAAACCATCAGGCTTGTTGTGAGAGAAACTCTAGTTTGCGAGAAGCTTATACCCAAACCTGCCCCAAATGGGACAATATTTTTACCATGGCATGTCGATGTCGTTCCATGATATCATGTCAAGTTTCATGAATTTCAGATGAGTTTTTGATTTACTAGAATTTTAAAACCATGTATCTCAATGTTAGCGGTCGAGTGACAGTCTCAAGGTGTTTGACATTCATTCTCATTTCTTGCATGTGACCTAAGCTTGCAACCAAGGACACACATTTGATTTTTGCAACTCGTTTTTATGGATTGGAGCATGTGCATGTAGTTCAATTTTGAATTATGCGCATACATGCCTAGAAAACTCAGTTAACATATAAAAATGTCCAAACGATCCCCAAAAAATTCCAAAATTTAACACGACACTCCTGTTGTTCTATGTTGACACCAGGAAAAAATTGAAAGCAAGAAGAGGCGACAAATATCGTTTTGTCCACAAAGGTGAACGTTTCCCTAATGGAACCATGAGGTTTCTTGTGAGAAGCTCTAGTTTGTGAGAAGCTTATACCATAACCTGCCCCAAATGGGATAATATCTTTTATCCCAGCATGTTGATGCCATTCCATGATAGCATGCCAAGGTTCATGAATGTCAGACAGGTTTTCGACTTACTAGAATTACAAAAGCAAGTAACTCAATGTTTGCCGGAGAGCCACTGTGTCATGGTGTTCGAAATTCATCCCATTTCTTGCATGGGACATAAGTATAAACCCGTGGACACGTATATGATTTTACAACCCATGTTGGTGCATCGGAGCATGTGCATATAGTTTAATTTTGAATTGTACACCTGAAATGGCTAGAAAACCAATTTAGTGTATAAAATGTCCAAATGAACCCTGAATAATTCCAATTTTTTTATGACACAGATATAGTAGCATGTTCACTAAAGATAAAAGTTCTAGCAATTCAAACACCCACCATTGCCGCTGTGACCCCATTATGTAATTCAAATCAAGATGAAAAATCAAGTAGATCGCACACAGTTTATTATCACCAACCGTGTGAGATGCAATACAAAATATCTTGGAGCACCGTCGGAGTATAGTACGCCTATGGCTTAGGCAAGAAGGTGCGTCGGCTACAGTCCATAGTCGGCGTGTCAAGCACACTAGCTCGCTCCCCAAATAGCATTTCATTGTTCAATCATCGCCGGTGAAAGATGGGGACGTGGACCCGCGTTGTGAGGGCAACTTCAACGGCCCACTCCAATGAGAGCGCGGCTGCAGCCGCCGTGCGCATGCTAACAAGCTGCATGAGCGAGGCCGCATCTGCGACCAGGCGGCCAAGGCAGCCCGAACAGCCGTTGTTGCTTCTCGCGTGCCGGCAGCAACATCTGCCTCGGGGATAGCAACTGCCGAGAGTGGCACAGCAACTGTCCATTCCAAAGAGGCAGCCTTAGCCCTGATGGAGGCCGCCCATGACCATGTCATGGATGCCCACGCTTAGCTCGTGGCGGTTACCGCAGAAATCAAACAAAGCTTCTCCGACAACGGCCGGCAACCCACGGCCGAAGAGTTGGCAATCTCCGAGAGCATTCGAGCAGTCGTCAGTTTCTCCGCCGCATACCTTGCCATGACGGAGCCCGTCCAAGCCCAGATCTCGGCCGCCCATGCCCAGCTCGTGGTGGCCTTTTCCAAAGAGATGGTAGACGCGAATGGCGAGATGCTTGCCGAGTATGGTGCAACGGATGCCATGGAGCCCCTTCCCCAGGAGACCGTCGGGTGCGAGCTGGAGATGGAGGAGGAAGAGGAAATCGATGAGTAGCAGCCGTAGTAGTACTCTTTAGTTTGTTTAATTAAGAGTGATGGTCTTTAATTTGTTAGAGTAATGTTTAGGTCAGCTAGCTCTATTTAATTGCTGAAGTTGCTCGATTAAGACATGTGGGTGTGTTGTAGTCTCCTTTGTGTACCCAAATTATGAAATGACGTGGATGTCCACTGTAACCAGGGAAATTCGAATCAAAATTTTTGATGTTCGAACTCATCACACATAGGTTAAGCTATCTGAATCGTTTGTGATGTTCACATATTGTACACAATTTTGAATAAGGGGCCATGTCTGTTGACACTTTGCGCGCCAGTTTTTTCACTGCACCGAGTCAAAACTTTTGGCTTCCGCGGAAATATCTACTTCCCCGCCCCCTCCCCCATAACAAAAGCCACATTCCCCCTGTTTTCGCCTTCCTTTCCAAGTTGAAACCTTCACTCCTTGCTTGCAGCGCCGCCTCCTCGCCGGTGATCCTCCTTCACGCTGCTCGGCCTCGTCTATTCAGGCGGTAATCCACACCCGACCCCCATCCTCCTCCTCCTTCCACATCCCACATGCCCCGATCGCCGGTGCGGCACCTTCCACCCAAATCATCGACCCCTCCACCAAATAAGCGCCGCCCAAAGCCATAGTGCACGCAGTATAGGCAAGAGCTCAAGGAGCATTTGGCAGCGGTAAAGAAAATCACGACTGCACGTGCGGATGACGTCGCGATGGCTGCCATTCGTGTCGACCCCCAGATCTTGGAGCAGCACCTCACCGTCGAGGCCACCGTCGACGCCTCGCGCGCCGACGCCAAGACGCGGTTGGCTGCTATGACAGTTTGTGGTGTTTTCTCGAGGACCCGTTGTCACTATAAGGACCCATGTTCAGTTTGCTAGCTACACCGGTTAAGCATGCTCGATTTACTCATTGCATGTGCTGCTCCTGCCTTTCCTTAACAAATTCTAGTGAATTGTGCTATCTAATTTTACCATCTAATATGTTGCTCTAGTGTATATGTTCTATATGCCGCACAATGTGGTGCTCAATTTTTAACTATTTGGTTAATTAGTTGCCGTCTTTAGTTAACTATTAGGTTCAATTCTGCAAATGTGATGTTCAATTCTTCAGGCTACAATTTTGTATTGTCTTCCATGTGAGAAATAAATCGAATTTATCTTTACAAAATACATGAGAAACAAATATAATTGCTATATTTCCAAGTTGTCAAGCATGCTTGGTTTGGTTAACTGTCTGATCTTCTAGTATGTCATACATTGTGCAATGTGGTGCTCAGTTAATGTTTGGTTCATTTGTTGTTGTGTTTAGTTAACTGTTTGGTTCAATTCTGCAATGCGATGTTTAATTGTTGAGGCTGCATTCTATTATTGTATACCATGTGAGAAATAAATCGAATTTAGCTGTACTAAATACATGATAAACAAATACAATTGCAATATTTCCAAGTTGTTAAGCACGCTTGGTTTGGTTAACTGTCTGATCTTCTATTAGGAGTATGTTATATTGTGCAATGTGGTGCTCAGTTAACGTTTGGTTCATTTGTTCTGGTGTTTAGTTAACTGTTTGGTTCAATTCTGCAATGCGATGTTCAATTGTTGTGGGTGCATTCTGTTATTGTATACCATGTGGGAAATAAATTGAATTTGGTTGTACTAAACACATGAGAAACAAATACAATTGCTATATTTTCAAGTTGTTAAGCATGCTTGGTTTGGTTAAATTTTTGATCTTCTATTAGGATTATGTTATCTCTACTCCAAATGAAGGAGTTCATTATCGTTCCGTCTCGTACCCCTCCCCCCTCGAAATATACCTCCACCAGCTATCTATCCCGTCCCCACCGATTTTTTATCTCCCCTGCAAAACCGGTGGGCATAAAACCAGAGAGAAAAACACAAAAATCATGCTTTCCTAATGTATCCCTCACCACGCTTTCCTAACGTATCTATCTATAATCTAATCAATCTATCAATCTATATTCAAAATAGATATGTCTCTGGCCA
This sequence comes from Triticum aestivum, assembly GCF_018294505.1. Taxonomy (NCBI): domain Eukaryota; kingdom Viridiplantae; phylum Streptophyta; class Magnoliopsida; order Poales; family Poaceae; genus Triticum; species Triticum aestivum. The sequence continues at coordinate 321,400,507 of NC_057812.1, forward strand.
CGCTTTCCTCCATTGTTTGGACGGAAACTGATCTTGTACGATTACTACAAATAAATCTATCAAAATTCCATATACATAACAGAATTTTTGAAGCACAGCGTGTCGTTGTTGAAGATGCGTGCCTGAACGATACCAGTGAATCTACATAGTCGTTTGGTTTGGTTTGGTTTTGTTACCATCGATATCGATACAAGGAAATCACCCCTGCCGGTCGAAGGAAATCACCACGATTTGATCCCGAGTCTGGACCACCTCCCCGCTCCTTTCCCCTCCCTACTCTCCACGATCTGATCTAGATCCTCCTCTACACCCGACCCGAGCACCCCCATCTTCCCCTCCGACCCTCCCTTCCATAGCCGCAGAGCACCTTATTGGTCGCCCTCCTCTTGTCCCCTCCCACCACTTCCCACCGTTGGTCGCCATGTATGATGGGCCGGCGAGGAGGACAAGGTAGAGCATGTCGCAGAGATGAAGACCACTTTGGCCGTGCTACCTTTGTAGATACCATGCATCATGGTGGGGATGGGGTGTTACAGCCCCTGCCTAGAGCTCAACTCCATCCCAGCGATGATGGTGACATGCTACCTACCAGTGACGATGATGACATGCCATGGTCCAACTGCCTCGACCTCGACAAGATATTTCGATGTCCATCGCCGCAGGCTACAACCCCTCTCCCCGATTCACAACCGCGAGTTGAGGAGGAGCACCATCAACTAGCTTGATTGGGTGTCCACTTGGATAGGAAAGAAGATGGAAGTACGTGACCATGGTAGCTACTGTTGAATTTAGGTATATACATCACTGGTGCGCATTGGTCCTAAACAAACAATTTTTAACCCCTTTCCGCGATCGCATTTGGAACCGTCGCCAAGTGAGTGTGGGTGATAGGGGGGTCCTTCCCACATGACCCAGAAACCAACTGGGATAGGGAGCCTTGATGCATACAATTGTCCCTATATAACTGTTTTGAATATCTGGAATATCCCAAATGCTTCATCCTTGCTACTCGTTTGTGCTTGCATTGCCATCGCAGTTGGAGTTTTGTGGTTCTGCCTAAAACCAGGCAGATTCCAGGCACTGGAGTTTTATGATGCCTGGCACATCACAAACAGTTCATGATTATAAATCGTGTACGATAGGTAGACAATCACACACATTTAGTTTTCCCGCACCGTATGTGATAGTGTTTGACATCACACACACTTTGCAAACGGTAACTGTGTGCATGATTGCACATGTTTCCTCTCTGTGAACTGTCTCGGATTATGGTGTATATCACTAACATTTGTGTTTTACCAACCGTGTGTGCCGTAATGACCTGCACAACGTAATTTCGCCCTAATTTAATTGCTGCTATTTCAAATTGTACCTAATTTAAACTTGAAAGTAGGCTATAGCTTTATTCATATCCATCAGGTTCAAACAACTAATGCATTATTCGATTCACAGGTAGATATGTTTAAGAATTACATAAGCACAAAATAAAGAATGATGTACCAGGGTTCTATACTTGTACTATTACAGATGGTAAAGAAAAAGGTGACAGACATTCCAGTTGCTGAACAAGGTGAAGCGGAATGGCCCTATTGTGCTCTCCTGGATGCAAAAGGCATGCAAGACTCTAGTCCAACCCCTTGTGATGGCCGTCCACCAATCATGTAGTTTGAGAGGTAATCTTGAGTAAACTGCTTCAGGGTCCACTGCAAAAGAAAAAAGATTCAGATATTTTCATCTAACACAACTCATTACGGGCAGTAAAAAGAAGGCTACAGGGTTGTTACTTACCATCCCGCGGTTCACTCTTGTCTTGCATAAAGTGTAAACAAATAGTTAGATTGACATCTTTTAACCCATTTTAATAACAATCTTTATCAGTTTCCTCACTTGATGCTGGTTCATGAATATCTCATTGCCCCATACGCAGAAAGGGTCGAAGTGTGGATCTTTGGCAATGATATATGTACCTAAAAGCACCAAGTTAATATTAGAAGCTAAATAACAATTGAAAAATGATGTAGTACAACACTCCATCCATCCCATTATATAAGATTTTATTACATGTATGTCTAGACATCATCAAAAGATTAAGGTAACACTCTTCCTTGTTGCTATGTAGCCTGGGATTGCATATTTAGTCATTCGGTACAATGCATGTTGCTAAACAACAATTGAAAAACGAAAAGGCATATTAACTGCAATATCCTTAACAGCAACCAAATATCGTAATTCATAGTGGTATTGTTGAAACTGTTATTGATGAAATTGAACTGCACGGCAAATAGTCGCACATATAGATCATCACATTGTGAAGAACTGAAATGAACAAGTCATAAGGACATCTCTAGGTGATCCTCAAAAAGTTAAAGGATTGAAACCCTTAGTGGATATATATATATACCAGGAATTTTTGGCCTTTTCTAGTCGATCCCCTAAACTTAAGCCTGTAAACTTCAATTTGATCAAGTTCAAAGCAGGTTCAACCGAAAGTAGCATGCATTCAAACATAAACATAGATAGTTTTGCATAACCGAACATAAAACATAAATTTAAACTAACCTAATCTACTTTCTATCAAAGTAGAGGTCGAGCCAATCCTTCCTCGTCATGCACGGTGTGCCGCGAGCCGGGTCTGGGCTAGTACCGTCATCAGGGTCATTGGGGAAGGCACTCATCCACTTGTCAACGTTGATCTCCTCGTCCTCGAGGCCCACCTCAATGCCCTCCATGCCTCCGTTGTCGTCGCCTTCGACCTCGTCTTTAGAGGAGAGCGCGATAACCTCACCGCCGTCCTCGCTGCCTTCGACCTCGTCATCAAAGGAGAGCGCGATAAACACAATTTGGTGTTGCTACGAGAGTATTGTCTGTTATTGCGTGAGTTGGTTTCGCCCTTGCTTTCATTTTTTTCAATTCTATTTGGTTTTCTTTGACTTCATTATTGTTTTATTTATTGCTTTTTGATTGTTATTTTGATTGCTAGTATTGTTTGCTAGGATTATTTCTTATGTGAGTATAATGTTTTACTATATAGATTTTCTCGGAGTGACGAATAGTTTATCAAAGTTTCCGAGACCGTTATTATCTTCATCAAGTAATACCAGGCAAGTTCACTCTGACCATGTTATTCATACCTATGTTTTATTGCATTTAGTATCACCCTACATAGTCCCTCCTGTAGTGTTATTGAATCTTGTAGTTGAGTAGAATGCATGAGGTAGGAACCCATCTCCCTGTTACCAAGCCCGGGACGTTATTTATTTTAATGCTACGCTATAGTAGATGGGGTTGGTATGAGTGCTCGGGAGTGGCGTGAGAATGGAGGACTCTACGTCAATGACGACTACTTCATGATGGCATCGGCAAGGACTGCATCTTCATGACCTCAAGACCTCAAGATTTCGAGACAAGAATTCAATACACACTAGTGGGTGAAGGACGGTTGATGGGCACGCTGGAGAAACCAGTGGATGGTCGGGATGCATGGAGAAGCGCCATGACATCTTACGGAAAGCTTTACCCAGACTCAAAGAGACGGATGAATACTTCATGCCCAGAAGCTTACCTGTGCAACCGCAAGTCACTATGGGCTCTGGCTTGGTTGACCTTAGTTGTGACTCTGGCTGGAACGGTGCTAGCAGATCTAGAACTATGATAGGATTGGATGAGCACCGGACAGTGGTCAGAGGAACTCTTCGGAAGACCATGTTTCGGTCATCTTGTTCTCAAACACCCTGAAGTGCGAGAACATAAAAAGAGGGGTCGAATCTTGCGGGTAAAGTGTACAAACCTCTACAGAGGGTTAAAACCTAATCGATTAGCCGTGTCCCCGGTTACGGACAACTTGAGCCTTTGGACTTGGATCTATCTCGGAACTCTCAACACCAGACTGATAACTTAATTGTGGGCGACATTATGATGATATGGGCTATGAGACATCGGTTGGCGGAACCATGTCATGATAGGAAATTCCATAGTACAGACTCCTGATATTCCTTTGTTGTAGGAAAAATAAGACCAACTTTTACGCAAACAAAACTCAAATACAGAGCCACAAAGCCATATTGCATATAGTATAGTTTATCATCTGTTTATCTTACAGTGATCTTGCCGGTACATTCAATGTACTGACCTACACGGCTGCAACATCTCATGTTGCAGATATTTTTTTTCTTCCGACGAGTAAGAGTACGGTACAGGGTTATGATCTACACTCAACCTGCCGATGGCGTTGATGGGACTCCACACCGATTGTTTGTTTCCGCTGAGACTTATGAGGTATATATCAGTTTTACGTTATTTATACATGTGATTGCACTTTGATATATACATTGATGTACTGTGTGTGCCAGCATATTGATCCAGGGATGGCACGGATACACAGAGGCTTGACCGTTTGAGGTCGGGTCGCTACAGCCACCTCGCCGGCGTCGGGCAAAAAGGCCTCGATAAACCTCTTTTTGGCCATTGGCTCCTCGAGCTCCCTGGCACATAGGCAGAGTTTGAGGATGGAGGCGCCGGCGATGGCGGCGACCTACCAATGGTTTCGATGGTTGTGTGTGTCTATGTGAGCGGACGTTTTGGGGTGTGTGTGGAGGGGGGAAAGGTTGTGTTTGAGGAAATACTGCGGCAACTGAAAATTTTACTAGGTGGGAGTAACAAGGCGGGCTACTGAAAATTTGGATCAAGGGCGAGCAGATATTTTTGAGATTGTGAGGGATGCAGAGACGGGAGTAAAATGCCGGTGCTACTAAAAGTTTTAATCAAGGGACTGAAGCAGAGCGGGAGTAACAGACATCGCACACGGTTCACACATACTAATCGTGTGCTATCAAACATTAAAACCTTCCAGGCGGTAGATATTTTCGAGATCGAGGGATGCAGAGGCAGGAGTTTTGGGGGAGCGAGCTAGTGTGCTTGACACGCCGGCTGTGGACTGTAGCCGACGCACCTTCTCGCGTAAGCCATAGGCGAACTATACACCGACGGTGCTCCAAGATATTTTGTACTGCATCTCACACGGTTGGTGATAATAAACTATGTGGGATCTACTTGATTTGAATTACAAAATGGGGCCACGGCGGCAATGGATGCTGTTTGAATTGCTAGACCTTTTATCTGTAGTGAACATGCAACTATATGTGTGTCGTAAAAGAATTGGAATTATTCAGGGTTCGTTTGGACATTTTATACATTAAACTGGTTTTCTAGCCATTTCACGTGCACAATTCAAAATTAAACTACATGCACATGCTCTGGTGCATACAAATTGGTTGAAAAATCAAATCTGTGTCCTTCAGTGCATGCTTAGGTCCCATGCAAGAAGTGGGAATGAATTTTTCGGGGTTCGTTAGGCCTTTTTTATACATTAACTGGGTTTTCTAGGCATTTTATGTGCATAATTTAAATTTTAACTACAAGTACATGCTCCAACGCACCAAAGTTGGTTGAAAAATCACATGTGTGTCCTTGGGTGAATTTCTAGGTCCCATGCAAGAGATGGGAATGAATTTCAAACACCAGGGCACTATTGATTGCCGGCAAAACATTGAAATACCTGGTTTTTAAATTCTAGTAAATCCAAAACTCGTTTGAAATGCATGAAACTTGGCATGCTATCATGGAGCGGCATAAACATGCCGTGGTGAAAATTTTGTCCCATTTGGGACAGGTTTGGGTATAACCTTCTCACAACAAGCATGATGGTTTGATATGGAACGTACCACCTTTGGGGACGGGACGATATCCGTTGCCTCTTATTGCTTTCAAAAAATTCTAGTGTCAACATAGAACAATAGGAGTGTTGTGTTTAATCTTGGAATTTTTCCAGATCCGTTTGGCCTTCTTTATAGATTAACTGGGTTTTCTAGGCATTTTATGTGCATAATTAAAATTTGAACTACAAGCACATGCTCCAATGCACCAAAGTTGGTTGAAAAATCACATGTGTGTCCTTGGGTGAATTTCTAGGTCCCATGCAAGAGATGAGAATGAAATTCAAACACCAGGGCACTGTTGATTGTCGGCAAAATGTTGAGGTGCCTAGTTTTTAAATTCTATTAAATCCTAAACTTGTTTGAAATTCATGAAACTTGGCATGCTATCATGGAGCGGCATCAACATGTCATGGTAAAAAATTTGTCTCATTTGGGGCAGGTTCGGGTATAAGCTTCTCACAAACCAGAGCTTGTCACAACAAGCATGATGGTTTCGATAGGGAACGTACCACCTTTGGGGACGGGACGATATCTGTTTCCTCTTATTGCTTTCAAAAAATTTCTAGTGTCAACATAGAACAATAGGAGCGTCGCGTTTAATCTTGCAATTTTCGGGGTTCGTTTGGCCTTTTTTATACATTAAGTGGGTTTTCTAGGCATTTTATGTGCATAATTCAAATTTGAACTACAAGCACATGCTCCAATGCACTAAAGTTGGTTGAAAAATCCCATGTGTTTTCTTGGGTGAATTTCTAGGTCCCATGCAAGAGATGGGAATAAAATTCAAACACCAGGGCACTTTTGATTGCCGGCAAAATGTTGAGATGCCTGGTTTTTAAATTCTAGTAAATCCAAAACTCGTCTGAAATCCATGAAACTTGGCATGCTATCATGGAGCGGCATCAACATGTCGTGGTAAAAAAATTGGCCCATTTGGGGCAGGTTCGGGTATAAGCTTCTCACAAACTAGAGCTTCTCACAAACTAGAGCTTCTCAGAACAAGCATCATGGTTTCGATAGGGAACGTCCCACCTTTGGGGATGAAATGATATCCATTGCCTCTTATTGCTTTCAAATAATTTCTAGTGTTAACATAGAACAACATGAGTGAGGGAGTCCTGGACTAAGGGGTCCTCGGGCGTCCGGCCTGTTAGCCATGGGCCGGATTGATGGGCTGTGAAGATACGAAGATCGAAGACTACACCCGTGTCTGGATGGGACCCTCCTTGGCGTGGAAGGCAAGCTTGACGATCAAATATGTAGATTCCTTTGTTTGTAACCGACCTTATGTAACCCTAGATCCTCCCGGTGTCTATATAAACCGGAGGACTTAGTCCGAAGGGGAAGATTCATATTCATAGCCATACAAGCTAGACCTCTAGGGTTTAGCCATTACGATCTCGTGGTAGATCAACTCTTGTAATACTCATATTCATCAAGATCAATCAAGCAGGACTTAGGGAATTACCTCCATAGAGAGGGCCCAAACCTGGGTAAACATCATGTCCCCTGTCTCCTGTTACCATCGACCTTAAACGCACTACCCCCTACCCGAGATCCGCCGGTTCGGACACCGACATTGGTGCTTTCATTGAGAGTTCCACTGTGTCGTCCCCAAAAGGTTTGATGGCCCCTTCAATCGTCAACAACGATCCTGTCCAAGGTGAGACCTTCCTCCCTGGACAGATCTTCGTATTCAGCGCTTCGCACTGCGGGCCAACTAACTTGGCCATCTAGAGCAGATCGATAGCTACGCCCCTAGCCACCAGGTCAGATTTGGGAGCTTGAACTACATTGCGGACATCCATGGAGACTTGATCTTTGCCGGATTCGAGACCGCGGCAACCACTCCTGGTCACCCCGATGGACATGGCCTAAATCTGTCATCGGACCACATCCAGGAGATAGCTCCTGTAACCGCTCTGGCCTTAGATCCAAAGCATACTGCGCCATCCAAGGACCGGAGGCTCAACCCCACCACGGAGGCCACAGATTCCCCGGTGTTGGAGCCGCACATGGACCTAACCTCACACGATATTTGTGTCACCGGAACTCCGGACTCGTCTCCGGCAATAAGTTCCGAACCTGTGAGTCCGCGGACGCCAAACTTGATCGTTTATCGATCTTCGAATTCAGCGCCACAGATATCTTCCAGCACTCGCCTTTGGGAGACGTGCTAAACTCATTAAAAAATCTATCCTTAGTGGGGGGTTCACAGCCGAACTATATCCGGTTCGAACTAGAAGCTGATGACAGGGAATTTCACTCCCCACCCGCCACCCACTTCATAACCATTGTTGAAGACTTAACTGACATGCTCGATTACGGCTCCGACAACATCGACGGTATGGACGATGATGCCGGAGAAGAAGAGGCCTAGGACCTGCCGTTCACCGGACGCTGGACGGCCACTTCCTCGTACAATGTATACATGGTGGATGCACCAAAGGAGAACAACGGCGATGACAAAGAAGATCTAGTTGAGGATAAACCTCCTGAGATACAATCGAAACACCAGCGTCAGCGGCGCCGCTCTAAGTCACGCCGTAGTAAAGATAGCAACACCGGCACAGGAGAAGATAACACCCCGGAAGGTGCCAAAGACAACGAAGACCCTGTTGATGCAACATCCGAATAGGATGAATGGAAAGACGGGCACGATAGCCCTGATGAACAGGCCATACACGAAGACTCGGAGGACATTAATTGTCCTCAGCTCTCCGAGGATGAGGAGAGCCTCGGCAATGAGGATTTCATCGTGCCTGAGGAACCTCTCGAGCAGAGCACTTTAAACGCCGGCTATTAGCCACTGCAAGGAACCTGAAAAAGAAGCAGCAGCAGCTTCAAGCTGACCAAGACATGCTCAGCAATAGATGGACAGACATCCTAACAGCTGAAGAATACAGCCTCAAGTGCACAACCAAGGGTTACCCTAAGCGCGGATTTCTACCTCAGTTCGATGAGGAGGCGCCAGAACCTGTACCATGCGGTCAGGACAATGCGGCTAACCGACCACCATGCGGTCGGGATAAAGTAGCAGCTCAAGCTGAACAGCAGCCCGCCTCACCCCAAAGGAAAAATAGAGATAAAATAGCTCAGGGTTATACATACGACCCTCGGCAGGACCCGGACAGTACAGCAGAGCATACCAGATCGATCTACGGATCGCGAGGACGTGCCTCGACACGAAACATCGGCTACCTATTCGGACGTGACCAGTCTAGTCACGCCCGGGCCGAAAACCGCAGACGGACTCCATCTAAGCTACGTCGTGACGTGGCCCAATATAGAGGCGCCGCACACCCACTCTGCTTCACTGACGAAGTAATGGAGCATGAATTCCCAGAAGGGTTTAAACCCGTGAATATCGAATCATATGATGGAACAATTGATCCCGCAGTATGGATCGAGGATTTTCTTCTCCATATTCATATGGCTCGCGGAGATGACCTTCACGCCATAAAATACCTCCCACTAAAACTCAAAGGACCAGCAAGGTACTGGTTAAACAGTCTGCCTGAAAACTCTATCGGCAGCTGGGAGGATCTGGAAGACGCCTTCCGCGACAACTTCCAAGGTACATATGTCCGGCCACCAGATGCCGATGACTTAAGTCACATCGTCCAGCAGCCAGGAGAGTCAGCCAGGAAGCTCTGGACTAGGTTCTTAGTTAAAAAGAACCAAATCATAGACTGACCGGACGCGGAAGCCCTAGCGGCCTTTAAGCACAGTGTCCGGGACGAGTAGCTCGCCCGCCACCTCGGTCAAGAGAAACCAAAATCCATGTCAGCCCTTACCGCTCTGATGACTCGCTTTTGCGTGGGAGAGGACAGCTGGCTCGCTCATAGAAGCAGCAGCACCAGCGACCCGGGCACTTGCAAAGTTCGAGACGGCAACGGGAAACCACGATGCAATAACACAAACGTCGCAATAGTAATGAGGGAACGCATGACACAGCAGTTAATGCCGGATTCAGCGGTCCCAAACCCGGTCAACGGAAAAAGCCATTTACGGCAAATAGAGACGGACCATCCAATTTAGATAAGATATTGGATAGGCCCTGCCAGATTCATGGCCACCCCAATAAACCAGCTAATCACACCAACAGAAGTTGTTGGGTCTTCAAACAGGCCGGCAAGTCAAATGCCGAACACAAGGGGAAGAGGCCGCCCAGCGACAGCGACAACGAGGAAACTCGCAAACCAAACAGCAGGGGGCAGAAGCCGTTTCCCCCCGAAGTAAAGGCAGTGAACATGGTCTACGTGACATAATCCCCTACAGGGGAACGCATGGAGCGCTCCCGCCGTACAGAGGACCATACTACGGCTACCTCAGTCGAACAACACAGCAGGGGACTAGCAGTTCGGCTTCCGCCGCTCACCTAATATACGTGTGAAATATGTATCGCGCATACATAATTATACACTTAAAATATCCTGGGCGCCGACGGAAGCACAATACGGATGAACCGGCAAGTACTCCCATAACCTCCTTTTTTCTAACTACTTTTTCTTCTTCCTTTTTCTTTTTCCTCTCCACAGGTGGCTCAATGGCTGGCCACGGACTCTATCGGAGTTCGGGTTCGTACACTCACCCGAGGGCTATTTCTGTCATGGAGTCCCTTCACCGAGGACAGGCGGCACACACGTGCGACAGGAGGTCCAAAATAACTTTTTGTAGACCGCACTCACTATTTCGAGCCTGTAAAGTGCCTTTTTCCTCTGCCTTCGACCCCTGGCATGTCAAATAGCTAGGGTTGCAGCTTTGTTATCTATATAAACGATTCGCGCATCACTCAGATCCCAATAAAAATAATCCACTCTTTTCTAAAGAACTGAGTTTTGCCCCTACGGTTGTTTTAAACATACACCTCGGCATAACTTGACAGGGGCTCGGTATGGGAACAAATGAGTTGTCGACAAGTCCGAACAGCCCTACAGCATACTTCGGCGTCGCGAGTTTGGCCTTATATGCATCAGCTCTGAATCATGTCTTGGGTCAATAGTTGGGTTTCCCGGCTCCTGTGCTTGCTATCCTACGTTCCGCTCTATCGGCTAGGGTAGTAAAGGGAGAACTACTACGATTGTGCTTCCGGTTCACCTGGTTAAGCACCTCAGTAGAGAAAGCTGAAAACTGACTATCATGATGCGGCGAGAGCTGGTCAACCACTCGATGACTTATTGGAATCTTTCGTGATTCCCTCTGTGTCACACGAAGGACCTCTTTTCGGTGAAATATGTAAAACACATCATATGAATAAACTGCATACATACAAGGGGCTATATCGTAGACCCACCATAAAACACCTATGGCTAAGTGAAAGTGTTAACGCCCTATAGTCTGATTGCCTGGTTCGCCACATTGACACCTCCTTCACGGACCAAGACATTGGGTCAAGAGTGATCAGATGCTTTTCCGAACACCCCCGTATTTCCTACGAGGGGGCTGAAGCCGACGACTGAAAAACTTTCAGATTATACACAAACGGCCGCACAGGAGGAATAAAAGCCTTTAGGCAAAGCTAAAATATAGACTAATTATAAAAATTGTCTTTTACGATTCATAGAGAGTTCATTCGAATATTATGCCTTTCAAACATTGATCCTCCATCAAGTGGGCAGCCTCCAAGATGTCCTCAAAATAATGCTTTGGTACGTGATGGTCCTTGCCCTTGGGTGGACCCTTCACTGCAATATCGATGGCCTTCATCTTCCCCCTGTATGTCTTAACTCGGGCAAAGGCCATCCGTGCACCTTCAATGCACGCCGACCACTTTGCGCCGCCGATACGTGGCACCGCATCGGTAAGCCGCTGCACCAAGCCAAAGTAGCTATTCGGAATAGGCTCAGTCGGCCATAGCCGGAGTATGACGTTCTTCATGGCAGCGCCAGACATCCTGTAAAGCTCGGCCCATTGGGACATCTGTTCATTCAGCAGCAGGGGGCATTTTGATGCACTAAACTATGACCATAAAAGCTTCTCCGTCACATATCCCTCTTGCGCCTGGTAAAATTGCGCCGCATTGGAAGAACTCTTTGGCAGGTCCAAGAACGCGTCTAGAGAGCTCCAAACTTGGTTAAGCTGAGCATAATTTGGATTGCCGAACTTAGTCTGTAATAAAAAGGGCTTACCAGCCACAATCTCCCCAGCTTGCCAGATCTCCTCACGGGCCGCTCTAGATTTGGACCGTGCTTCTTTCGCCTCTCACAAGGCCTTGTCAAGATCAGCCATTTTGGCTTCATTCGCCTTCTCAAGGAATTCACAGCGGCTAGTAGCATTCTTTAGTTCGAGCGCCATCGCGGGTATTTTCCCCGCATCTTGGTGCCGAGCAGCTCGTTTGGCCTTTAACTCATCTGATGCCTTTTCGGCAGCCACATTACTAAATCGGGCCTGCTCCTTGGCCTGGGCCAGCTCCGCCCGAAGAATCTCAACGGCGGCGGCACCATCTGCAGCCATACATATCCCAGTATGCAATTTTCAGCGTCACGCTTATATTACAAACACGTATGTGTAAGGACTGCTCCGAATACATACCTTGCGACTCGTCAAAACGCCTATTGATTAACGCAATGTCATCCCCTGTCACATCAAGCTTCCGCTGCAGCTCGACAATATCCGTAGTCCGGGCAGTCATCAGGGGAGAAAGAGCCTGTGTTCCAATTAATCAGGTCAGTCCCTGGGCATTTCTTTTGATCCTCTGATCACCTCCCTCGGGAAGTCAATCAGAGTCTCAGGGGCTACTATCTATACACAGGTGTATTTTGTGAATAAAACACAATTGAACATTTTACAGTACAAACCTTGAAACCTCTTAGTAGGCCCACAAAGGCCTCATTCAATCCGCGCTTTGCGGACAGGACCTTTTCAACCACCGTGCCCATCAAGGTACGATGTTCCTCTGAGATGGACGCCTGCTGCAGCATGTTCGTCAGTATATCCGGCGCCTCTGGATCTCCGGAGGCTGCTGTAGGAGTATGTCCACCCTTTGAAGGGATCCGTTTATTCGTATCCGGCTGTAGACCAGATTGTTCGGGGCCTTCATTACTGGTCCCCAGACCCTGGACCACCGAAGTGTCACCTTCGGGTAATATCTTCATCATCCCTCACACCGCCTGTTAGTTGGGGGAGACCCTCCGTGACGACACCTTGAAGTCGTCTGCCCTATTGGGCGGAGAGGCCGGTGGAGGCGTCTCGCTTTCCATCATCTCTAGGAGAAGGTCCCCCGAGGAAGAGGATCATTGAAGAAGACTACGTGCCGAACTGCAAAAAAAATATTATATGCATCACAAGAAAAAGAATGAGACATGCCTAAAACATCCTTGTTTACTTACGATCTGGCTTGAGGCTTGTCCTCATCATGAGACTATGCGTCGACGTCCTCCAATCCTGAGCCACCCGACAGAGGCATCTTGCCTCGCTTAGGAGCCTTTTCCTCCCAATCTTTGGAGGCAGCCCTTTTCTTTCCATGGGGGGAAGAGGCGTTGACCTCCCCCTCATTTTTTTCTTTAGATGATGGGATCTTGATTCCTCCAGACACAATGTCTAATGCACCTTCAGGATGGAGGCCTTCTTTGGTCCTCTCCGCCTTGCCCCCCTCACAGGCATCTGGTATGGTACCAGGGCCAGCACCCTTGTTAAAATAGGATTTGCTGAGCCTTCGGGCAAGGGGGGCGAACACATCATTACTTCCGCTTTCTTTATCCAGCCCTAGAAGAAGATAGTTTGTTCAGTACCATATTAAGGTATGCGTAACTACAAACTGTTCGGAATACAAGTGCTTACTGGGGTATCCAGATGGTTGCAGTCAAGGCCAGCGTCCTCAGTAGTGTCTGGCCAATCTTTTCGCTTCTCGAAAAACAGCCTCCACATCCCTTCGTGCGTAGTGAAGAAGTATTGGAGGGTTTGTGGTCCTTCTGGATTAAGCTCCCACATGCGGCGAGACCTGCGTTGGCATGGCAGGATTCGGCGAACTAGCACCACTTGAATCACATTGACAAGATCGATGTCCCTTTCAAGAAGGGTTCGGATGCGGCTCTGTAGAGTGTGCACTTCGTCAACTGATCCCCAGTCCAGCCCCGTGTTAATCCATGATGCAAGCTGCGGCGGAGGGCCGGAACGGAATGCAGGTATAGTTGCCCACTTGGTGCTACGTCGTTCCGGGACATAAAACCACTCTCTCTGCCATTGGTTGGAGGTTTCGGTGAAAGAGCCTTTTGGCCAGAGAGTGTTGGTAAGCTTGTTCACTACAGCACCACCACACTCCGCCTGCTCCCCGTCGACTACCTTCGGCTTCACACTAAAAGTATTGAGCCATAAACCGAAATGTGGGGGGATTCCGAGGAAGGCCTCACATGTAATGATAAATGCCGAGACATGGAGGAAAGAGTCCGGAGCTAGATCATGAAAGTCTAGTCCGTAATAAAACATTAGCCCCCGGACGAAGGGGTGGAGAGCGGACCCTAGCCCTCGGAGGAAGTGGGAGATGAATACTACCCTCTCACCGAATCTGGGGGTCGGGATAACCTGTCCTTGAGCAGGAAGCCTATGGTGTATCTCCGCAGTCAAGTATCTGGCCGCCCGAAGCTTCGCAATATCCTCCTCTATAACAGAGGAAGCCACCCATCAGCCTTGAGGGCTGGGTCCGGACATGATGGGGAGGCTTGAAGCAATGAAGTCGAACCTTGGGTGCTAGAACTCGAGGTTGGGAAGGCTTAGGAGAGGTTTGGCATAAAAGAGACGACCCTTGGTTCCTTTATAAAGGTAGCGAGTATTAAACGCCTCCTCTTAAGCCTGAGAACCTGCCTATTCCTAAGGAATCTTTCCCGCAGGATGGTTGGGTTATCCACGCTCGTATTGATGAGAATCCCGCGATAAGGGGACACGATCTCTGCTTCGACAGGACGTGCCAACAAAAACCACGCCCCAAAACGTGGAACGGCGGGACAGGAAAGGGTTTGAAATAATGACCGAGCAAGCATGACGTCGCGTTACTAAAGTTGTTAGCAGATTGGATTCGTGAAATATTATACGCTCTATGGCTGTGTGTTGCAGATCCGGACACGTTTGTTTTGTCCAAAGACTATCTTGGAGTTCAGAAGGAGGAACCCGCCTTGCAATGCCGAAGACAGATCTACGTGTCGGATACCTTGTCATTGAAGCCAGGTTCAGGGGCTACTGAGGGAGTCCTGGACTAAGAGGTCCTCGGGCGTCCGGCCTGTTAGCCATGGGCCGGACTGATGGGCTGTGAAGATACGAAGATCAAAGACTACACCCGTGTCTGGATGGGACCCTCCTTGGCGTGGAAGGCAAGCTTGGCGATCAAATATGTAGATTCATTTCTTTGTAACCGACCTTATGTAACCCTAGATCCTCCCGGTGTCTATATAAACCGGACGACTTAGTCCGGAGGGGAAGATTCATATTCATAGCCATACAAGCTAGACCTCTAGGGTTTAGCCATTACGATCTCACGGTAGATCAACTCTTGTAATACTCATATTCATCAAGATCAATCAAGCAGGACGTAGGGTATTACCTCCATAGAGAGGGCCTGAACCTGGGTAAACATCGTGTCCCCTGTCTCCTGTTACCATCGACCTTAAACGCACTACCCCCTACCCGAGATCCACCGGTTTTGACACCAACAATGAGTGTTGTGTCATTTTTTGTGATTTTTCAGGGTTCATTTGGACATTTTTATGCATTAACTAGGTTTTCTAGGCATTTTATGAGCATAATTCAAATTTGAACTACAAGCACATGCTCCAATGCACTAAAGTTGGTTGAATATCTAATTTGTGTCCTTGGTTGCATTTCTAGGTCCCGTGCAAGAGATGGGAATGAAATTCAAACACCAGGGCATTGTTGATTGCCGGCAAAACGTTGAGATGCCTGGTTTTTAAATTCTAGTAAATCCAAAACTCGTCTAAAATTCATGAAACTTGGCATGCTATCATGGAGCGGCATCAACATGTCGTGGTAAAAAAAATTGTCCCATTTGAGGCAGGTTCGGGTATATGCTTCTCACAAACCAGAGCTTCTCACAACAAGCATGATGGTTTCGGTAGGGAACGTCCCACCTTTGGGGACGAAATGATATCCATTGCCTCTTATTGCTTTCAAAAAAAATCTCGTGCCAACAAAGAAAAACAAGAGTGTTGTGTCAATTTTGGGGATTTTTCGGGGTTTGTTTGGACATTTTTATGCATTAACTGAGTTTTCAATGCATTTATGTGCATAATTCAAATTTGAACTACATGCACATGCTCCAGTGCATATAAATTGGTTGAAAAAACAAATCTTTGTCCTTGGGTGCAAGCTTAGGTCCCATGCAAGAAATGGGAATGAATTTCAAACACCAGGGCACCGTTGATTGTCGGCAAAACATTGAGATGCCTGGTTTTTAAGTTCTAGTAAATCCAAAACTCGTCTGAATTCATGAAACTTGGCATGCTATCATGGAATGGCACCGGATATGTTGTGCAATTTTTCGTGTCCATTTTGGGAGAAGGCGCACTCTAATAATGATAGCCAACAAAGGCATTTTGAAAAAATAGCTGCCACTTTAATACCTCAAATGTTTGTATAATTCAAAACATGTGCGTTCTGCTAACCATTCATGTGACGCCACGTGTCTTGGTTTTAATGGTTGTAGGTGGTGCCGTGCGGACAGCTGTTTGACCTTGACTGAATGGGAGGCGTGCTAGCGCAGTCCGGTGCGCAGGCTGACCGAGAGGCGTGCAAGTTGTCCTCCAATGTGTAGGCTCACCGGGAAGCGTGCGAGTTGTATGTTGTGCAGGCTCACTGGGAAGCGAGCCCTTTGACTTCCATGGCTGCCCGCCTTCCTCTCCATTAATGGCACCCGAGCTACTATTTAATACGGGCGGCCATACTGTTCACCTCCCATTCCCCTCCCTCCCGCAGACCTCCACCAATGCCATGGCGCAAAATGATCATCTGCCACGAGTCTAGAAGTTTGGTGAAGTCGACTCCGGGCCGGAGGAGATATAAAATAAGGAGGAATGGGGCCTCATGGCCATGGCCCAGAACGAGATGGCCATGGCGGTTGCTACCACCGCTCCCGTCCCAGCTCCCATCCCCGCGCCCGCACCAGCGACCATCCCTGTAGCATTGACGGGCTGGTCGCCGAGCACTATCGCAGAGCTGGAAGCCACGGGCGTCAGCGAGGTCTTTGCGGACCCGCGTGAGCTCATGTACATGCCAGCGCTAGTGCCCGTGCCCGTGCGCGCCCCTCCACCCACCGTGGCGCCGGCCCCTCTGCGTTTGGTTGCACCCGCCGCGCCCGTGCCCCTGCCCGTGCGCGCCCCTCCGCCCACTGCGGCGCCAGTCCCCGTGCGTTTGGCTACACCTGCCGCGCCCGTGCCCGTGCCCGTGTGCGCGCCCCCCTCAGCGGCATGGGATGCTACCGTCGACCGCTACCTCTCAGCGGCGCCAGTTGCCGTCCTCCCGCGCCTCGCCCGTCGATCGCGCGACGACATGATGTTTGATTTACAAGTGAAGAACATTTTGTACTGCCTTGAAGACTTCAACAACGGCGTCCCGGAGGAAGACAACAACAACGACGGCGCGACACGCCGTCTCCGCCGCCGCAGGAAATAGTTTTTTGGGGGTTTAATATTGTATCTCGAATTCTCGATCATATGAAGATAAATTCGCAGTGTGACTGAATGAAAGATATGGTTTGAACGAACTTGCTTTTCTCTCTTAATGTACAGAGTTATCAAAAAAATTCTTTTGAAAAGAATGTCAATGGTTTTTAAATATAAAACACTCATCGCAAACGTTTTAGTTGGAACACTCGTATGCAAATCGACAGCTTCCCCGGGAAGCCAAGGGAAAATGGGCCGAGCAGGATTTTTGCATCCCTTTAACGCAAACGGTTGTTTTGCATGGCCCGTGTGCAACCACGTACAAACAATTGGGTAAGATTTGCATATTTGTCATTTTGGGTATGTTGCCATTTGTCAAACTAGAAAGATTGACATTTGTTTATCTAGTAACATTGCCATTTGTCAACCTTGTAACACTACAATTTGTCAAAATATGCAGCTAAAAATCACTAGCACTATCTTATTCTTGCAACTAAAATCACTAGCACTGTTCATATGGACACCACTAGCAGGCGTGAGTCGATGGACGCATATGCAAATGTACCATTGATTACATACCACAAGTCATCAACCCACAACGACATTGAGGATACACGTTGGATTATATATCATTTCCAACAAAACATTCTAGTAAAGTTTTTCTCACACAACAAATAACAAAGAGATTATATGAACTTCAGCTCAACCACTCATCAGCGTTGGAAACGCTTGCTCTAAACCAGAAGTGATTCTCTGGGAAGGGCCGGCTACTGTCAATCTCGAGACCAATGCAGGACTGATCATCCAGGCTGAAGCGGCCTATGCCAGGACCCATATTGGGATGGTAGGGAAGCATGGTAATGTCCGAGGTATAGATACAGTTGCTTCTCATAAATGGTAGTAACGTTGTGTCAACAGCAGCTGGATCGCCTTCCACCATCATTGGATAGTTTTGTCCAAGGAAGAGCGAGTTTCCTCCTAGACTTTCAATACTGAACGAGGGAGAAGGTGTTGGCGCTAGTACACTAGTATCCATCTCGAATACCCTGCAATGGATGTTGGAATAGGTCCAGAGAGTGCGACCATGTGAGAAAACACCTGCTTCCTAGTAACATCAGCAGTGCCCTGTATACAGAAAAGAAGAGGTGATCTATCGAAATAAGTTGCCAGGCGCCACTGAGTATATGGGTCCTTCTCGTCCTCATGCTCGTAAAAAATTTCAAGTATAGGTGGTGGAATGTTCACAGGACCTCGGAAACACAAGAAGGTTAATTAGTAAAGGGAAACTAGCTAACCCGCATGCATGTGGATGAAACAATTATAATTATGGTGGAAGACAAACGTACCGAAAGCATCAGGATTCCATGCAAAAACAGTGCCACGAGTGGTGGCAGCAAACACAAGACCCTTGATACGTCCATTTTGCATCATGCTTCTATATCGATATTTATTGCATTATGGTATATTATTACACATTATGTCACAATACTTATGCCTTTTCTCTCTTATTTTACAAGGTTTACATGAAGAGGGAGAATGCCGGCAACTGGAATTCTGGGCTGGAAAAGGAGCAAATATTAGAGACCTATTCTACACAACTCCAAAAGTCCTAAAACTCCACGAAAGTCAGTTTTGGAATAAAATAAAAATATTGGGCAAAGAAGGAACAAGAGGGGAGCCAGCCACCGTCCACGAGGGTGGGGGCGCGCCCTACCCCCTGGGCGCGCCCCCTGCCTCATGGGCCACCTGGCAGGCCCCCGATGCCCATCTTCTGGTATAAGGTGTCTTTCGCCCTAGAAAAAGTAAGGAGGAAGCTTTCAGGACGAAGCGCCGCCATCTCGAGGCGGAACCTTGGCGGAACCAATCTAGGGCTCTGGCGGAGCTGTTCTGCCGAGGAAACATCCCTCCAGGAGGGGGAAATCGTCACCATTGTCATCACCATGGATCCTCTCATCAGGAGGGGGTCAATATCCATCAACATCTTCTCCAGCACCATCTCCTCTCAAACCTTAGTTCATATCTTGTATCTGATCTTTATCTCAAAACCTCAGATTGGTACCTGTGGGTTGCTCGTAGTGTTGATTACTCCTTGTAGTTGATGCTACTTGGTTTATTCAGTGGAAGATTATATGTTCAGATCCTTTATGCATATTAATACCCCTCTGATTATGAACATGAATATGATTTGTGAGTAGTTATGTTTTTTCCTGAGGACATGGGAGAAGTCTTGTTATAAATAGTCATGTGAATTTGGTATTCATTCGATATTTTGATGAGATGTATGTTGTCTTTCCTCTAGTGGTGTTATGTGAACATCGACTACATGACACTTCACCATTGTTTGGGCCTAGGGGAAGGCATTGGGAAGTAATAAGTAGATGATGGGTTGCTAGAGTGATAGAAGCTTAAACCCTAGTTTATGCGTTGCTTCGTAAGGGGCTGTTTTGGATCCACATGTTCCATGCTATGGTTAGGTTTACCTTAATTATTCTTTTGTAGTTGCGGATGCTTGCGAAGGGGGTTAATCATAAGTGGGATGCTTGTCCAAGGAAGGGCAGTACCCAAGCACCAGTCCACCCACATATCAAATATCAAAGTAACGAACATGAATCATATGAGCATGATGAAAACTAGCTTGACGATAATTCCCATGTGTCCTCGGGGGCGCTTTCCTTTATATAAGAGTGTCCATGCTTGTCCTTTGCTACAAAAAGGATTAGGCCACCTTGTTGCACCTTATTTACTTTTATTACTTGTTACCCATTACGGATTACCTTATCACAAAACTATCTCTTACCGATAATTTCAGTGCTTGCAGAGAATACCTTACTGAAAACCGCTTGTCATTTCCTTCCGCTCCTCGTTGGGTTCGACACTCTTACTTATTGAAAGGACTACGATAGATCCCCTATACTTGTGGGTCATCAAGACTCTTTTCTAACGCCGTTGTCGGGGAGTGAAGCACCTTTGGTAAGTGGAATTTGGTAAGGAAAAATTTATATAGTGTGCTGAAATTTACTGCCACTTGTTACTATGGAAAACAATCCTTGAGGGGCTTGTTCGGGGTATCTTCACCCCGACCAGTAGAGCAAAGAGTTTCTCCTCAACCTACTGAACCTACTGAAAATGTTTACTTTGAAATTCCTTCGGGTATGATAGAGAAACTGCTAGCTAATCCTTTTACAGGAGATGGAATATTACATCCCGATATGCACCTAATCTATATGGATGAAGTTTGTGGATTACTTAGGCTTGCAGGTATGCCCGAGGATATTATCAAGAAGAAGGTCTTCCCTTTATCTTTGAAGGGAAAGGCATTGACATGGTTTAGGCTATGTGATGATATTGGATCATGGAACTACAACCGATTGAAATTGGAATTTCATCAAAAGTTTTATCCTATGCATCTGGTTCATTGTGATCGTAATTATATATATAATTTTTGGCCCCGTGAAGGAGAAAGCGTCTCTCAAGCTTGGGGGAGGCTTAAGTCAATGTTATATTCATGCCCCAATCATGAGCTATCAAGAGAAATTATTATTCAAAATTTTATGCTCGACTTTCTCTTAATAATCGCTCCATGCTCGATACGAATTCAAATGGGATTTATTGGAAAGAATTAAATGCAACTCTGAAGATTGGGAAATCGACGAAGGTAAGGAGTCAGGTATAACACCTAAGTTTGATTGTGTTAAATCTTTATGGATACAGATGCTTTTCGTGAATTTAGCACTAAATATGGACTTGACTCTGAGATGGTAGCTTCCTTCTGTGAATCATTTGCTACTCATGTTTATCTCCCTAAGGAGAAGTGGTTTAAATATCATCCTCCCATTGAAGTAAAAGTAGTTGAACCTATTAAAGTTGAATAAAAGACTATCACTTATAATGTCGATCCTATTGCTCCTACCTCTTATATTGAGAAACCACCTTTCCCTGTTAGAATAAGGGACATGCTAAAGCTTCAACTGTGGTTCGTAAGAGTAATTCTAGAACACCTACACCCCCTGAGAAAATTAGAGTTGAACCTAGCATTACTATGGTTAAAGATCTCTTGGTCGATAATATTGATGGGCATGTTATTTACTTCTGTGATGAAGCTGCTAGAATTGCTAGACCCGATAATATTGTAGGCATGCCTGTTGTTTCTGTTAAAATAGGAGATCATTGCTATCATGGTTTATGTGACATGGGTGCTAGTGCGAGTGCAATACCTCATTCCTTATACAAAGAAATTATGCATGATATTGCACCTGCTGAGATAGAAGATATTGATGATACTATTAAGCTTGCCAATAGAGATACTATTTCACCAGTTGGGATTGTTAGAGATGTTGAAGTCTTGTGTGGGAAAGTTAAATATCCTACTGATTTTTTTGTTCTTGGTTCCCCACAAGATGACTTTTGTCCCATTATATTTGGTAGACCATTCTTGAATACTATTAATGCTAAGATAGACTGCAAAAAGGATATTGTTTCTGTTGGTTCAGGGGATATGTCTCATGATTTTAATTTTGCTAAATTTCATAGACAACCCCATGATGAAGAATTTCCTAGTAAAGATGAAATTATTGGTCTTGCTTCTATTGTCGTGCCTCCTAATGATCCTCTAGAACAATATTTGCTAGACCATTTAAATGATATGTTTATGAATGAAAGAAGGGAAATAGATGAAGTATTCTTTAAACAGGGACCTATTTTGAAACACAACTTGCCTGTTGAAATTCTAGGGGATCCTCCTCCACCCAAGGGTGATCCCGCATTCGAGCTTAAACCATTACCTGATACTCTTAAATATGCTTATCTTGATGAAAACAAGAAATATCCTGTTATTATTAGTGCTAACCTTTCAGAGTAGGAAGAAGAGAAATTATTGAAAACTCTGAAGAAGCATCGCGCTGCTATTGGATATAGTCTTGATGATCTTTAGGGCATTAGTCCAACTCTATGCCAACACAAAATAAAATTGGAGAAAGACGCTAAGCCGGTTGTTGATCACCAACGACGTTTAAATCCTAAGATGAAAGAAGTGGAAAGAAATGAAATACTAAAGCTTCTGGAGGCAGGTATAATTTATCATGTTGCTGATAGTCAGTGGGTAAGTCTTGTCCATTGTGTCCCTAAGAAGGGAGGTATTACTGTTGTTCCTAATGATAAAGATGAATTGGTCCCACAAAGAATTGTTATATGTTACAGAATGGTAATTGGTTTCCGGAAATTAAATAAAGCTACTAGAAAGGATCATTACACTTTACCTTTTATTGATCAAATGCTAGAAAGATTATCCAAATATACACATTTTTGCTTTCTAGATGGTTATTCTGGTTTCTCTCAAATACCTGTGTCGAAAGGGTATCAGGAAAAGACAACTTTTACTTGCCCTTTCGGTACCTTTGCTTATAGACGTATGCCTTTTGGTTTATGTAATGGACCTGCTACCTTTCAAAGATGTATGACTGCTATATTCTCTGACTTTTGTGAAAAGATTGTTGAGGTTTTCATGGATGGTTTCTGTCGTGGAATTGTCACGGCAAATGTCCTTAGTGTCAGGACTTAGTCGCGAGGCCAACGCATCTACGTGGTAGCTTGAGAGGGGTTGAGCGGGACAAGAGACGCGATGTTTTACCCAGGTTCGGCCCCTCACGGTGGAGGTAAAAGCCTACGTCCTACTTCATTGATATTGATGATGATGATCACGGTTACAAGAGTGCTCTATCTCGAGAGCTATTGTCTAAACCTAACTTGTCCAACTTGTGGAACTTGTCAATCTTGTCCCTTTTGGGGAGCTCTGCCCCTCCTTATATATGTTGGAGGGGCGGATTACATGTAGAGTCCTATTAGGATTAGGACTAGTCTATCTTAATACAAACCAGATACAAGTCCATGTCTTAACTCCTTGTAAGATAAATGTTCCTCATGCCTTTCCTCTTAAACCGGCCCACCATTAACCTAAACCGGCCTGCTGGTCCTTGGGCCTTGTCATGCATCTGGAATACGCGTCGGGTCACCAATGAATCTTCAGGCTCATGAATCGTCATATCAGTGAACCGCCAGACACGTAACCTGCCAGACACGTAAACCACCAATCCTCTGGCGGTTTACCATTGAAATGCCTAGTCCGGCCGGGTTATACTTCCGTCCGGTTTACGCTGCGGGGTATATCCCTGACATTAGCCCCCAAGTTTAGCTTGGATTTATTCATGGTAAACTTATCCTGCAAAATAAACACAAGAACAAATTTGACAGGTTATGCTCTGGGTTAAGAATTTTTGTAAACCGGTACCTGATCATCCTTAAGTCCTTATTATTTCCTCCTTCTGGGAAATCCGGGTCAATAGACCAGCTTCATAATCAATTTGCCGACATTGGTTTGTCACCGAGAAATATTGTGAAGAATAACTCCTTTGACTCAGCTCCCAAAGCGCCGGTTTTAAGAAATATGGGTTTGAAAATACTTATCTGATATTCAGCCGGTTTGAAGATGTAAAACTTGCCGGTTTAATATTACCAAAATGGCCGGTTTATAAATATTGATGGCACCAGGTCATAATTGTTGTCAACACCGGGTCATGTAATTGATCTTCCTGATTTGCTCAAAACTGATAAAATGAAGATGTTCCTCCTTTATATGCATAATACATGTAGCCCCCAAGTCTTAAGAGGAGAACATAGTGATAACTTAAGACTTGCTCCAATAAGTGTTTCAACCTTGAAGAAATCCGGTTTGTTCATCTCAATCATATAAACTGAATACTCCATATATGTAGCCCCCAAGTGCCGGGTTGTCATGCTTGCAGCAACCTGGGACTTGTAATTGCTTATAAAAACTTCAATCAGTGTAGCCCCCAAGGGCCGGGTCATTATGCAATAATGAGCAGGGACTTTGTAAATATAATCATGTAGATTTTAGCAGTGATGTGTAGCCCCCAAGGGCCGGTTCAGTAAGATAATATTGAGCTGGGACTTTATATATACTTCATTGAAAATAACATCATATGATGTAACTCCCATCATGGGGCTTGAACCCACGTCCACAAGGTTAATAGCTTTGTGCTTTACCAACTGAGGAGTGGACCCTTCAATATAATAGATAAAAACTTGTGTACCTTGAATTGTTGACAGGAGCAATTCGTAGCCCCCAAGGGCCGGCTCATTATAATATGATGAGTCGGGTCTTCAATAAGACTAAAAATGACTTGGCATTAGCCCCCAAGTGTCATGATGCATGCTTGCAGCGACATGAGACTTGCCTATAATCTCGATTTGAATAATGTAGCCCCCAAGTGCCGGGTTGTAAGCCTGCAGCGACTCGGGACTATTCCTTCCATTGTAGAATAAATCATATCCTTTGATAAAATAATAGCCATTGCGCTAAAGCGACTTTGAAAACTCAATAATACCGGTTATTAGTAACCATAAAAATCCAGCCATGTTGGCTATTCAAGATAATATAATCTGGTAGGAAAACCTTATTCGTTCAATATCATAATGAAAAATCAGCCAAGTTTGGCTGTTTGAATAATATGACCCAATGATTTATAAGCGCATGATTCCAATGGCGCAATCCAAATATATATACTCACGACTTATAGTCCAATGCCAGGCCGGTTTAACAAACCTGTTTCTGCATACAACAAGTTTAAAGTGTCCTGGCGGTTTACCGCCGGACGGGTCATAATGCCCAACATATAACCCGGGTTTATAACCAAGGCTGCACTTTAAGAATAATCAAATATGAAATAGATCATACCTGTGACATTGAATCACATCGTTGGTTTTACCAACTTTTTGTAGTAAGGGTGATAACCCAAATCTTGAGTACTGATAACTCCTTCCATATTGTGCCAGTTTATGATAAAACCGTGTCGGGTTGTGATAGACACCGGATTATCCATATATAATACTGGTGACTTGTAGTCAACCAGACCGGGTTAATAATCGCCGGATTATAACTGATCATGTACTGACAACTTGTAGTTGATAGCCGAACTGGGTTGATGAACACCGGTTTACTCCATAATAAAATGGTAACAGAAAATCAAACCGGGCAGATAGTCTCCGGATTAAGATTTGACCGTGTTCCGTCAATTTGTAATTGACAGTTTGAACTAGTTAAAAACTTTGTCGGTTTAAAAATGCAACAAAAATAAAAGAAACAGTTATCAAGGAAAATATTGAAGCAAAGGCAATGATAAAACCATTTGCAAAAAGAGGCTTATTTGAGCTGATCAGATGGTGTTACCATGGTCGGACACAACCAAGCTCCCGATAGGTGTAGCTATGGTTCAAGTCAGCCAGGTCCCCAAATGAAACCGTGGCATTTATGCCAATCAAGTGGCATGGCAATGGTTCGGGTTCGACCAAGCCCCCAAGTGATTCTATGGCCTTAGGCCGACCAAGAGGCATGACTGGTTCAGACGTGACCAAGTCCCCAAGTGATCTGGTGGCTCTCGCCTATCAAGAGGTATTGCATTGGTTCGGACACGACCAAGCCCCCAAGTGATATAACATGATGCTTTTGAAAAGCTAACTCAAGGGGTAAACCGGAGGCCGCTTTAGAACAACTCCGTGTAACCACACATGATGTAAAAGAACAGAGACCCCGCTTTATGAAGCAGAAGCCCCCATGTGATCAATAATATGTCGGGCCAGTAAGGCGGGATACCCATGTTTGAACTGTGCATCATGGCAGCAGGTCCTCTTTGGAATTTTTTAACTTTTTGCAAGAGATAAATTCTTCTTGAACCGGGATCTTGAACCGGATATTGAGAGCTTCAAAGCTTTGTGGGAGATATCTTTCCCTTGAACCGGATTTTAAACCGGAATCTTTATTTTTAGCCGGAAATTTTCTGACGGCCTTTAAACTTCGAACTTGCGAGAAGTTAATTCCTTTTTGAACCGGACATTGTTAAACCGGATTTGAGCGCTTCAGAGCTTTGTGGGAGAACAGATTTCCCTTGAACCGGATTGTAAACCGGATATTTGAGAGCTTCAGTGAGACTGACTTCCCTTGAGCCGGATTTTAAACTGGAATCCTTTCTGATGACCCGGATCTTCTTCATTGAGCCGGGATTTTGTAACTGTCATATACTTTCTAAGCCGGAAATTTTCTGACGGCCTTTAAATTTTCATCAATATAACAGTAGTCTCTGGGACCGGGTTATCTATCTCTCCATCGTCCTGGGTTTCTTAAACCGGCTGAAACTGGCAAGATTTGCTGAGTCATGTCATCGTAGCCCCCGAGTCTCAAAGGTGCCTCGAGGAGTTGTCTTGAGACTCTCCATATTTGACCGTGATATAAACCGGCATAACTTGTATATTATTGATGTTGATAGCACAATGTGAATCCACAGAAGGTTGAGGTGACTGCGGCAGGTTATAAATGATCCCGTATGAGCCGTGTCAGCAACTCGGCCAATGGTTTCTTCCAACTGGCTCCTTGAAGTTTAACCAAACTGTAGTGGCGGCGACTTGTGTGCATGTCCATTGAACCATCCAGTGCAGACGATCGCTGATAATACATAATAATTGCCTCCAAATTGTTGAAAGAAAACCGGGCTACCCAAGCTGTGACTTGTTCATACTCAATAAACAGCTCATGCAGACAGGTGCGGCCCGGTATGTTGATGTAGACCAGGCCGCGAGAGACGGACGACAAGGACGACCGCAACATTAGAGGCAGCTCGGACAGATGAGTCGGCCGCGGCATTGTAAGCTGGTGCGGACGGGGAAGATCGGCACCGGTGTCATAAACCGGCTCGGACGGACGAGTTAATCGCGGGCGCGGTCCCGGCAAACTGATGTAAACCGGGCCACAGGGACGGCGACCTTCTCATGTTCATTCACCAGGTGGTAGGACAAGGACGAAACGCCAGTGCAGAACGTTGCTAGCGCGTGCTCCGTGCCCGTAACATAGCGCCTCATTTGTAATGAACAATTGCTCTGCATAAACAGTATTGCAGACCAAGGCAAAGATAAACTGCTCTTTGATAAAAATAATATGTGCTAATCGAATATATTTCATATGGGTGTCACCTGATGTGTTTAGGCCGGAAATAACCCGCCATGAAGTTGATGATAACTGTATGAAGCTGAAATTAATCACGGGTGAACCGGCCGCGGGGTGGTAAACCGGTGCGGACGGGTGAGTCGGCCGTGATGTTTGTAAACCGGCGCGGACAATGAGTCGGCCGCATGCGTGGACGGATGTAAACTGAACAGCGGGGGCGGCGATTTGCATGTGTATCCGTCGAGCAACATGGCCCGAAAGAACGCCACTGCAAAACTATGCTGGCACGCGCTCCATGTCCGCGGTATAACAATACATTTGTCATAAATAATTATCCTGCATAAAAAAATTGCAGCAAAGATAGATTGTTTTTTGACAAAAAACAATATGTGTTAAAAGTAGACTCGGATGAATATCACCTGATTTATCCGGACGACAAATGATACGTGCGCAGGCTAGAATTTGATCGGACCAAATATCAGTGTAGATGTGCCATGCATGGCTGTTATTCTGTATTTCTCTTCCTCTTTCTTTCCAATGATGGACAAGGCAGCTGCTCCTTTTTTTCTTTCTTTAATCAGCCTGAGCAACTTTCGCAACCGATGATAGATCTTGCTGGACGTAGCACATGTTGGTAAAAAGCAAAAGGCTGGAAGCACTCGGTACTAGCGCAAGTACTAGTGCCTTCACACGTACCAATGGATAATGGAGTAGTAGCTGATGACTTGACTTCGGTTTTCGCACACATCTTTGACTTTGCCTTTTGAACTTGGGCTCAAATCTGACCGGATTAATACTACTAGTAATAGTAATTTCCCCCAGCTGTCTCTGGCATCACGTGCCTCCTGTTTCAGATAGGAAACAATGCTTGTTGCTATTTTGGTTTTGACTGTGTTGGACAGATTGCTCCAGCGACAGATCTATCTCCTGGCGTATCCTTTCCTTTCTTATTTTATTCCGAACTCGGCTGATCTAGCTTGTCCTCTGCCTGGACTTGGTCAATGTATTGACAGTAGAAAAATATATGGGATATTGGAGCCGCAAACTCAGTGATTGGTACGCGTACACAACTCCTGTCGGTTTCGGTCTCTTGCACACGGTATTTCCAACATCGATCTGGCTTCGGATCATTGATGAACTGACGACTTGATGGATCGCTAGATGCCACGCACAACAATCACCGAGAAAATTTGATCACGTCCCTTTGATTGCACAATGACGCGAGGATTAGATTCATGTTGGCCTCATAAATCGGCAGATTGCCCGACGACAGCGATGGACAAGTTGTAGCCCTAATTTTCTTGAACCTTAAATCTCACAGATCTAAAATCTGGTTTGATGAACTGAAGTTGATGCGCACCCTTCCAAACCGGCTCATCCAGAAAATTGCAAACTTCTCGATTCCTGGAGAGATCCCTCCAAGAACTCAACACCATCATGCGCAGGCCCCACGGTGGGCGCCAACTGTCGTGGAATTGTCACGGCAGATGTCCTTAGTGTCAGGACTTAGTCGCGAGGCCAACGCATCTATGTGGTATCTTGAGAGGGGTTGAGCGGGACGAGAGACGCGATGTTTTACCCAGGTTCGGCCCCTCACTGTGGAGGTAAAAGCCTACGTCCTGCTTCATTGATATTGATGACGATGATCACGGCTACAAGAGTGCTCTATCTCGAGAGCTATTGTCTAAACCTAACTTTTCCAACTTGTGGAACTTGTCAATCTTGTCCCTTTTGGGGAGCCCTGCCCCTCCTTATATATGTTGGAGGGGCGGATTACATGTAGAGTCCTATTAGGATTAGGACTAGTCTATCTTAATACAAACCGGATACAAGTCCAGGTCTTAACTCCTTGTAAGATAAATGTTCCTCATGCCTTTCCTATTAAACCGGCCCACCATTAACCTAAACCGGCCTGCTGGTCCTTGGGCCTTGTCATGCATCTGGAATACACGCCGGGTCACCAATGAATCTTCAGGCTCGTGAATCGTCATACCAGTGAACCGCCAGACACGTAAACCGCCAATCCTCTGGCGGTTTACCAATGAAACGCCTACTCCGGTCGGGTTATACTTCCGTCCGGTTTACGCCGCGGGGTATATCCCTGATAGTTTCTCCATGTATGGAACTTCTTTTGATGATTGCTTAAGCAACCTTGATCGAATTTTGCAGAGATGTGAAGAAACTAATCTTGTCTTGAATTGGGAGAAGTGCCACTTTATGGTTAATGAAGGTATTATCTTGGGGCATAAAGTTTCTGAAAGAGGTATTGAAGTTGATAAGGCTAAAGTTGATGCTATTGAAAAGATGCCGTGTCCTAAGGACATTAAAGGTATAAGAAGTTTCCTTGGCCATGCAAGTTTTTATAGGAGGTTCATTGAAGACTTCTTAAAAATTTCTAGGCCTCTAACTAATCTCTTACAAAAAGATGTTCCTTTTGTCTTTGATGATGATTGTGTAGAAGCATTTGAAATACTTAAGAAAGCCTTGATTTCTGCACCTATTGTTCAGCCACCTGATTAGAATTTACCCTTTGAAATTATGTGTGATGCTAGTGATTATGTTGTAGGTGCTGTTCTAGGAAAAAGAGTTGATAAGAAATTAAATGTTATCCAATATGCTAGTAAAACTCTAGACAGTGCCCAGAGAAATTATGCTACTACTGAAAAAGAATTTTTAGCAGTTGTATTTGCTTGTGATAAGTTCAGACCTTATATTGTTGATTCTAAAGTAAATGTTCACACTGATCATGCTGATATTAAATATCTTATGGAAAAGAAAGATGCTAAACCTAGACTTATCAGATGGGTTCTCTTTCTACAAGAATTTGATTTGCATATTATAGATAGAAAGGGAGCTGAGAACCCCGTTGCAGACAACTTGTCTAGGTTAGAGAGTGTTCTTGATGACCCACTCCCTATTGATGATAGTTTTCCTAATGAACAATTAGTTGTCATAAATGCTTCTCGTACTGCTCCATGGTATGCTGATTATGCTAATTATATTTTTGCTAAATTTATACCACCTAGTTTCACATACCGGCAAAAGAAAAAGTTTTTCTATGATTTAAGACATTCCTTCTGGGATGATCCACACCTTTATAAAGAAGGAGTAGATGGTGTTATTAGACATTGTGTACCTAAGCATGAACAGGAACAGATCCTTCACAAGTGTCACTCCGAGGCTTATGGAGGACACCACGCTCGAGATAGAACTGCACATAAGGTATTGCAATCCGGTTTTTATTGGTCTGCTCTTTTCAAAGATGCTCGTAAGTTTGTCTTGTCTTGTGATGAATGTCAAAGAATTGGTAATATTAGTAGACGTCAAGAAATTCCTATGAACTATTCACTTGTTATTGAACCATTTGATGTTTGGGGCTTTGATTATATGGGACTGTTTCCTTCCTCTAAAGGGTATACACATATTTTAGTTGTTGTTGATTACGTTACTAAGTGGGTAGAAGCTATTCCAACTAGTAGTGTTGATCATAACACTTCTATTAAGATGCTTAAAGAAGTTATTTTTCTGAGGTTTGGAGTCCCTAGATACTTAATGACTGATGGTGGTTCACATTTTATTCATGGTGCTTTTCATAAAATGCTTGCTAAGTATGATGTTAATCATAGAATTGCATCTCCATATCACCCACAGTCTAGTGGTCAAGTAGAACTGAGTAATAGAGAGCTTAAATTAATTTTGCAAAAGACTGTTAATAGATCTAGAAAGAATTGGTCCAAGAAACTTGATGATGCGTTATGGGCCTATAGAACCGCATATAAAAATCCTATGGGTATGTCTCTGTATAAAATGGTTTATGGAAAAGCATGTCACTTACCTCTCGAACTAGAACATAAGGCATATTGAGCCATTAAAGAGCTCAATTATGACTTCAAACTTGCCGGTGAGAAGAGACTATTTGACATTCGCTCTCTTGATGTGTGGAGAACCCAGGCCTATGAGAATGCCAAACTGTTTAAGGAAAAAGTTAAAAGATGGCATGACAAAAGGATACAAAAGGGGAGTTTTAAAGTAGGTCATTATGTTTTGTTATACAACTCTCGTTTAAGATTTTTTGCAGGAAAACTCCTCTCTAAATGGGAAGGTCCTTACCTTATCGAGGAGGTCTATCGTTCCGGTGCCATAAAAATAAACAACTTCGAAGGCACAAATCCAAGGGTGGTGAACGGTCAAAGAATCAAACATTATATCTCAGGTAATCCCATAAATGTTGAAACCAATGTTATCAATACCGTAACCCCAGAGGAGTACATAAGGGACACTTTCCAGAATGTTTCAGACTCCGAAAAGGAATAGGTATGTGGTACGGTAAGTAAACCGACTACAAAACAGTTCTAATAGCAATTTTTCTCCATTTTGGAATATTTAAGAAAATAGGAAAATAAGAAGCAGTCCGGAAAGGACACGAGGTGTCCACGAGGGTGGAGGGTGCGCCCCACTACCTCGTGGGCACCCCGTGTGCCCTCTGAACTCCGTTTTCTTGCACGGTACTTCTTTTGGTCGGTAAAAATTCATTATATAATCTCCCGAAGGTTTGACCACCATACCACGCAAATATCTCCTGCTTTTGTTTCGAGCTATTTTTCTTACAGATCTAGATCACCATGACATCTTCAAGTGCCCCCAAGGACAAGTTTTTCAAGAAGGTCATCAATCCCTACCTCGCGGAGGTGCTGCAACACCCTCAAACCATTGAGATGCGTGAGGGGGTGCTGCACATCCACGATGCTGAGGGACCAAGGAGGACCGGAAGCGTGGAGACAAGACTCAAAGCAATGGAGCAACAAGTTTTCAAGTGCCAGGGGATGGTGGAACGCGGACTCGACGCCAACCACATGAATATCGTGGAGTTCACCAACAACCACAAGCTGGATGCCAAGAACATTGGGGAGACCATCTTCAAGCTTAACGATAAAATCGAGCACCTCCAAGCCCAGATCTATGACCTGCAAAACCAAAATTGTGAGTATGAATATAGATTCAAAAGGATGAGTTTGGCTGCAGATTTGAGGATCTCGGAGACTCGATCATCCTTCCATGATGGTGAGTCTATGCCTTGGAAGATGGATGACAAGCTTACATCATCAACAACTCCATCATCACTACCACCTCCGGAGAACTGAGTATCAGGTATGGGCACTCCCCTTGGCAACTGCCAAGCTTGGGGGAGTGCCCCGATATCGTATCACCATCACACCTCTATCTTTAATGTTTTTCTTAGTTCGATCCTTTTAATTATATCTTGATCTAGAAGAATAAAGTTTAGTATGATCTAGCTTTGAATTTTTTGTGTTGTGATCCTTATCTATGTAATCGAGTTTGTGAGCTATATATAATAAAGATTAGTCTTGAGTCGAGGGCTTGGTTATCTGGCTATGATCTTGAGAGAAAAAAGGAAAGAGACAGAATAAAAAGAAATAAAGAGATCATATTGATCTTATGGAGAGTAATGACTTCACATATAAAAGAGTATGATGAATAAAAGTTGTTGAGAGTTGGCAAACATAGTTTTGGTCATTGTTGCAATTAATAAGAAGTAATAAAGAAAGAGAGGTTTTCACATATAAATATACCATCTTGGACATCTTTTATGATTGTGAGCACTCATTAAAATATGACATGCTGAAAAGTTGATGTTGGACAAGGAAGACAGCGTAATGGGTTATGCTTTCTTATATCCGAAATAAATTATATTGTCATGGATCATCCAACGTGTTGATCTTGCCTTTCCCCCTTATGCTAGCCAAATTCTTTGCACCAAGTAGAGATACTACTTGTGCTTCCAAATATCCTTAAACCCAGTTTTGCCATGAGAGTCCACCATATCTACCTACGGATTGAGTAAGATCCTTCAAGTAAGTTGCCATTATTGCAAGCAATAAAAATTGCTCTCTAAATATGCATGATCTATTAGTGTGGAGAAAATAAGCTTTATACGAGCTTGTGATATGGAAGAAATAAAAGCGACGGACTGCATAATAAAGGTCCCTATCACAAGTGGCAATATAAAGTGATGTTCTTTTGCATTAATATTTTGTGCATCCAACCATAAAAGCTCATGACAACCTCTGCTTCCTTATGCGAAGGGCCTATCTTTTATTTTTGTCCTATACCTTATACAAGAGTCATGGTGATCTTCACCTTTCCTTTTTACATTTTATCCTTTGGCAAGCATGATATGTTGGAAGGATCCTGGTATATATAGCTAATTGGATGCGAGTTTTCATAAAGCATTATTGTTGACATTACCCTTGAGGTAAAAGGTTGGGAGGCAAAACTATAAGCCCCTATATTTCTCTGTGTCCGATTAAAACTTCATACCCACAAGTATTGCGTGAGTGTTAGCAATTGTGAAAGACTAAATGATAGTTGAGTATGTGGACTTGCTGAAAAGCTCTTATATTGACTCTTTCCGATGTTATGATAAATTGCAATTGCTTCAATGACTGGGATTATAGTTTGCTAGCTTTCAATGAAGTTTCTGATTCATACTTGACATTGTGAATAGATTGTTACTTTAGCATAAGAAACCATATGACTATATATATATACTAGTGACATATTGGAGGAAAGGAGATTATTGGAATACTAGAGGGAGTTACGCCCATAAGAACTGCTGGCTGTAAACGCGACTTGCTCTACTTTGGTTGGAGTTCGAAAAAGGAATAAAAATAAAGTAAATTCAAGGAAGAGCTTTCTTTTTTTAACAGCCCCTTGGCAGGTCGTTATAATATATATATATATATATATATATATGTTGTTGTTCTAAGAATGATCATGATGCCCTCATGTCCGTATTTTATTTTATCGATGCCTCTATCTCTAAACATGTGGACATATTTTTCGATATCGGCTTCCGCTTTAGGACAAGTGAGGTCTAAGCTTGGGGGAGTTGATACGTCCATTTTGCATCATGCTTCTATATCGATATTTATTGCATTATGGGCTGTTATTACACATTATGTCACAATACTTATGCCTTTTCTCTCTTATTTTACAAGGTTTACATGAAGAGGGAGAATGCCGACAACTGGAATTCTGGGCTGGAGACGGAGCTAATATTAGATACCTATTCTACACAACTCCAAAAGTCCTGAAACTCCACGAAAGTCAGATTTGGAATATATTAAAAATATTGGGCGAAGAAAGCACCAGAGGGGAGCCAGCCACCGTCCACGAGGGTGGGGGCACGCCCTACCCCCTGGGCGCGCCCCCTGCCTCGTGGGCCACCTGGCAGGCCCCTGATGCCCATCTTCTGGTATAAGGTGTCTTTCGCCCTGGAAAAAATAAGGAGGAAGCTTTCGGGACAAAGCGCCGCCGTCTCGAGGCGGAACCTTGGCGAAACCAATCTAGGGCTCTGGCGGAGCTGTTCTGTCGGGGAAACATCCCTCTAGGAGGGGGAAATTGTCGCCATCGTCATCACCATGGATCCTCTCATCGGGAGGGGGTCAATCTCCATCAACATCTTCACTAGCACCATCTCCTCTCAAACCCTAGTTCATCTCTTCTATACGATCTTTGTCTCAAAACCTCAGATTGGTACCTGTGGGTCGCTAGTAGTGTTGATTACTCCTTGTAGTTGATGCTAGTTGGTTTCTTCGTGGAAGATTATATTTTCATATCCTTTATGCATATTAATACCCCTCTGATTATGAACATGAATATGATTTGTGAGTAGTTATGTTTGTTCCCGAGGACATGGGAGAAGTCTTGCTATAAGTAGTCATGTGAATTTGGTATTCATTCGATATTTTGATGAGATGTATGGTGTCTTTCCTCTAGTGGTGTTATGTGAACGTCGACTACATGACACTTCACCATTGTTTGGGCCTAGGGGAAGGCATTGGGAAGTAATAAGTAGATGATGGGTTGCTAGAGTGACAGAATCTTAAACCCTAGTTTATGTGTTGCTTCGTAAGGGGCTGATTTGGATCCACATGTTTCATGCAATGGTTAGGTTTACCTTAATTCTTCTTTCGTAGTTGAGGATGCTTGCGAAGGGGGTAATCATAAGTGGGATGCTAGTCCAAGGAAGGGCAGTACCCAAGCACCGGTCCACCCACATATCAAATTATCAAAGTAACGAACGCGAATCATATGAGCATGATGAAAACTAGCTTGACGATAATTCCCATGTGTCCTCGGGAGTGCTTTCCTTTCTATAAGAGTTTGTCCAGGCTTGTCCTTTGCTACAAAAAGGATTGGGCCACCCTGCTGCACCTTCTTTACTTTTATTACTTGTTACCCGTTACGAATTACCTTATCACAAAACTATCTGTTACCGATAATTTCAGTGCTTGCAGAGAATACCTTACTGAAAACCGCTTGTCATTTCCTTCCGCTCCTCGTTGGGTTCGACACTCTTACTTATCGAAAGGACTATAGATCCCCTATACTTGTGGGTCATCAACCCTCATATTGAATTGCATCACAGTACTCATCCGTGTACAGAAATTGAATTTTGAGCAATATCCATCGAGGCGTGGAAGTAAGGACGCCAACGAGCTTGTCGAAGATAGCAACAACTTCATAGTTCGTGTAATCCCAAGAGTGGTTGGGAACTCAACAAATTGCTATCTTTCGTAGACGACTATCACCATGATCGTATTTGAACTCACGTTGAATACCGGTGTACTCAACCTCTGGGCAATCGTCTGAGATTTTTGGAAGTGGAACCCGGTGACGAGTGTACACATTCAAAAGTTCCCACTCGCAGTTGTACCCAATATAAACAACCCAATCTCCATTTGCGCCTACCCAAGCCTTGCCCTCAAGAGATGGCATCTTAACATCATATGTATCATTATCAAGCAGCATCAACTTACACAAGGAGAGGCTTCCCTCATCCCCGTGCCAGTCAGCAGGGTCACGGCGAAGAAGATAAGGGAGATCAAACCGCTCCTGGACCCTTGGGTTCCTTGTAATGATGTTATTAGTTGAGTCGAGAATGGTCTTGAACGAACCTGCCATGCTAGCAGAGGTGATGACGTCGCACCGATCAATGAGTTCCTCCACCGCGTCATCATTCAGATTAGGGAAAGAATAAAGGGGTCATTTCTGGCCTGTTCCCTCCATGGAGAAGACGATCGAACAATGGCAGAAGGAAGGGTGAAGGCAAATGGAGGAGGGAGGAAGAGTGTGCGACAGCAGTTCCAAATCAAGAGGGAAAGGCAAAGAGTCGGCGGACAGTTGCCACGGTACATGAAGAGGCGCCTGGGGAGTGAACGGTTGCCACAGAGGTCACACACTGACGACAAGGGCCGAGTGAACCGCATGCATATATCGCACACACCTTGATCTAGCTGACCGTTTCTTTTGTGTTGCCTAATCACAAACAGTTCATCCGAGTGAAGCGTATGTTGTATATCGCACACACCTTCATCTGGCTGCCCGTTTCTTTTGTGTTGCCTAATCACAAACAGTTCATCCGAGTGAACCGTATGTTGTGTATCGCACACGCCTTCGTCTGGCTGTCCGTTTCTTTTGTTCCTCCTCATCGCAAACAGTTAATTGAACTGAATCGTATGCCCTTCATCGCACACGCAACTAAAATCTAAACCATGTTTGATGCATCCTTCATCCCAAATGTTTTATACATTTTTGATGGTTTTCATATACCACCGTTTGCGATTATTGCATAGCACACAGTTTCTCGAAGGGTCTTTGATCGTAGTGTCGCTTTAGCAGCATCCTGCAGTAGTGCACTGATTATTCATACAATTTTGTCTAACATTTAACCATATGACGAATGAGTACATTTGAAAAATGAAAGAGGGTGAGAAGGAGAGAGGTCGTATGGCTTGGAGTGGGTGAGAATTTCAAGCCAGCAATTATGGGTTTCCAGCAAGAGCAGCAGAGCAAATCCATGTGATCGAGGTACCTCTATTTCCTCAATCCTACCAGGAAAGTTTTCAGATTATATTGGTTCCAAGTTGAGATTGTTTGTAGAGAAATCCGGATAGTTAGATATTTAGTACCATACGGGGTTTATATATTGACCTGGACTGTAAGTTCAGAAAGATTCGGGACGGATGGGTTAGCTCTCTATCAATAAGGTGTGCATGGTCTGTATAAAACGCTTGTGGTGTAGTTTTTCTTAACCGGCTTGCTACGTGTTCTTTTATCAGTGCATAAGGTAAAAAATATTGGTACTAGCTGAAACATCCTTTTCCCCTGCAGTTTGCATGGTGGACCAACTGTAGCAAGATCGATCTGCCCAACAATTTTGTCGATCTCTTTCGTGTTTCCAACGTGGGCCAGAGTCAATAAGCGAGATTTTTTGAAACCCTTTTGCTAATTTAAGTAATTAGTGCACTTGTATTGGGAGTTTTACATGGTTTGTTAGTGTCTCAAGGAAAATTTAATTGGTTAACTAATTAGCTCCAAGGTTTCTAATTCTAGCTGACTTCTATAACTAAGACTATTTGTGTTCAGGTTTATTACTATGAGGGTAATTCTCCTCGTCATATTTTTTTCACGGAGTGCATGATAAAGGAGTTTCTTTTTCTATGGTTTGTTTCCAGTATAAAAAATTTGTACCTCAACAACATGTGGTAACATATGCGCCATAGATTTGATGTGGGCATTGTATGTCTTTGCACAATATAACATGTTTCTTAACATCATCGACTTTTGGATAACTAATCCATATGTATTTATAGTCACAAGCTTGTGAGCATAGCTACCTATTTATTGTAGTTTTTGGTTATGTGCATATGTTTCATTTGCCATACAAATAAATGAACCTTAATTTTTATAGAACATCAGAACACTTACTCTATCGCCTTTTTGTAGAATGAGATCCACGCCGATCCATTGCTCTAGATAATCATAGTGGTATCTTTTGATGTCTTTGCTTAAGCAGAATTGAAGAGGAGACATCACTGATGAAACAAGAAGTTAAGGGGATTTAGGTTGAGAAGCAAGGCAATGACGGAGCTACAAAGAAAGAGCTGGGTGGGCCTGAGAGCACACAAAAAATAAAAAAATGCAGCTTGAAAATATCCATGCAGATTCAGAGAAGGAGCTGGTCTGCTAGCTAGGTCGACTCATGGAATCATGGGTGGTTGGCCCTATGACTGGTGGTAGGCTGGGAGCACTAGGAGGCTGACATGCCAGACTATGTAGTGTGCCGGTGGTCAGGAGCAAGTGTCGTGGTGGCCCATGGCTGCTGCGTGCTTCTGTTGTTGGGATGTTGCTGGGACGGTGACTGGCGGCTGCTCTCGTCCGCACCATGTGGACCAAAAAGACGCCAAAACCGGGAGCCCTACATACGCGCCTTCTAGCCATACAGCTACAGGCACTGGTTTCACGAGAGACAGGAAACTGTGTTGATGTCCAGCGAAAGGATGGTCGAGAGAGAAAAATTGGGAGGAGAAAGAAGGTTGAAGATAGATAGTAAAAGTGGATCAGTGATGTCTCTGAGAGTAGCAATTTGTGGGGGGGGTGTTTCTGGCGTGGAATACAGGCACATGGTTTAGAACAGACGGGGATCGACAAGTTCAGAGTGCAATTTTCGGGATTCAAAGTTCAGGGTTCGATTTATCTATCGTCTACAAGTTCAAGGTTTATTTTGAACTTTTTCCATGTTTCTATGTATAAAGTAACCTGAACATAGTATAAGATCTCAAAGAGTAAACTTTCCATTTTATTTGATCCTCTTAATTTGTAGTTGGGATAGTTGTGTTCCACCTTTTTGTTTTGGAACTTATATACTACCAGGAGAATATTAGGACAAAATTTAGGTGGCACCTAATCAAGCATGTGGTAGAAAATGATGACATTGTTAATTGATTCATTAAACTGTGCCCGTAGCAACGCATGGGCATTTAACTAGTATTGTGCAATGTGGTGCTCAGTTAATGTTTGGTTCATTTGTTGTGGTGTTTAGTTAACTGCTTGGTTCAATTCTGCAATGCGGATGTCCAATTGTCGTGGGTAGAATTTTGTATTGTTGTGCATGTGAGGAACAAAATGAATTTGGCTGCACTTAATACAAGAGAAACATATACAACTGTTATATTTCCTAGTTCTTAATCATGCTTGGTTTGGATAAATGGGTTTTCCATGTGGCTTGAATTAATCTGATGAATCTGCAATGTGCTTATTTTTCATCAACATATTTTACTGATAGCATGCAAACCCTCACTTAACCTGATGTCTAACTACCTTATATGTGTTGCAGGGAAACAATTGGTAGCACTGAGGTTTACAATCGAGGTTAGCCCATGCATGGTCCTTTGTCTAATAGCACATTATTGTGCAATTGCAGGAACCATTCTAATATTTAGGTTTTTAACAATTTGGTCTTGCACATGTAGGTCCTGCTGTCAGAGGTTTTGACCCACTGTTCGACCTTTTTGCATATGGGTAAATGAGTTATCCATGAATATCAGTCAAGTCAAGAAACTCAGAAAGATTGTTTGGATAAAGAAATTAGCGACAAAAAACAACAAGATCTTTGTTGCACAATGAAGAAGACATCAATTCACTACAAGATGGTACTAACTATTATACCTTGCCTTTTTTACTCCTTTGCCCCATTTCCAATATAGAGAAGATATTTATGCACATCCTTGTTTTCAGGCCTTTCCAAAGCAGTTCATTGATGATTACCACTAAAACCACCTCTATGGTCAGGAGGCGAGGAAGGTTTTCATACAACACCCATTGTTCAATATTGAAGTGGTCCTGAAGAGGATGGAGGATGGACGTGTTGGGGAACGTAGTAATTTCAAAAAAAATCCTACGCACACGCAAGATCATGGTGATGCATAGCAATGAGAGGGAAGAGTGTCGTCCATGTGCCCTCGTAGAACGTAAGCGGAACCGTTATGAGAACGCGGTTGATGTAGTCGTACGTCTTCACGATCCGACCGATCCAACTAGCGAATGTACGGCACCTCCAAGTTCAACACACGTTCAGCTCGATGACGTCCCACGAACTTCGATCCAACAGAGCTTCACAGGAGAGTTCCGTCAGCATGACGGTGTGATGACGGTGATGATGTTGCTACCGACGCAGGGCTTCCCTAAGCACCGCTACGATATAATCGAGGTGGATTATGGTGGAGGGGGCACCGACAGGGCTTGGAACGATCAACTTGTGTGTCCTAGGGTGCCCCCTGCCCCCATATATAAAGGATATAGGGGGAGGCCGGCCGGCCCTTGGAGGGCACGCCAGGAGGAGGAGTCCTTCTCCTAGTAGGAGTAGGACTCCCCTTTCCTACTCCTACTAGGAGGGGGAAAGGAAGGAGGAGAGGGAGAAGGAAAGGGGGGCGCCGCCCCCCCCCCCCCCCCTTCCCTAGTCCAATTAGGACCAGAGGGGGAGGGGGGCGCGGCCTGCCCTGGCCGGCCCTCTCTGTCTCCACTAAGGCCCATGTGGCCCATTAATTCTCCCGGGGGGTTCCGGTAACCCTCCGGCACTCTGGTTTTCTCTGAAATCACCCGGAACACTTACGGTATCAAAATATTGTCGTCCAATATATTAATATTTATGTCTTGACCATTTCGAGACTCCTCGTCATGTCCCTGATCACATCCGGGACTCCAAACTACCTCCGGCACATCAAATCACATAAACTCATAATACCGATCGTCACCGAACATTAAGCGTGCGGACCCTACGGGTTCGAGAACTATGTAGACATGACCGAGACACATCTCCGGTCAATAACCAATAGTGGAACCTGGATGCTCATATTAGCTCCTACATATTCTACGAAGATCTTTGTCGGTTAAACCGCATAACAACATATGTTGTTCCCTTTGTCATTTGTATGTTACTTGCCCGAGATTTGATCGTCGGTATCTCAATACCAAGCTCAATCTCGTTACCGGCAAGTCTCTTTACTCGTTCTGTAATGCATCATCCCGCAACTAACTCATTACTTTTATTGCTTTCAAGGCTTATAGTGATGTGCATTACCGAGAGGGCCAAGAGATACCTCTCCAAAAATCAGAGTGACAAATCCTTATCTCGATCTATGCCAACTCAACAAGTACCATCGGAGACACCTGTAGAGCACCTTTGTAATCACCCAGTTATGTTGTGACGTTTGGTAGCACACAAAGTGTTCCTCCAGTAATCGGGAGTTGCATAATCTCATAGTCATAGGAACATGTATAGTTATGGAGAAAGCAATAGCAACAAACTAAACGATCATCGTGCTAAGCTAATGGATGGGTCAAGTCAATCACATCATTCTCTAATGATGTGATCCCGTTAATCAAATGACAACTCATGTCTATGGTTAGGAAACATAACCATCATTGATTCAACGAGCTAGTCAAGTAGAGGCAAACTAGTGACACTCTGTTTGTCTATGTATTCACACATGTACTAAGTTTCCGGTTAATACAATTCTAGCATAAATAATAAACATTTATCATGATATATGGAAATAAATAATAAATTTATTATTGCCTCTAGGGCATATTTCCTTCGGTCTCCCACTTGCACTGGAGTCAATAATCTAGTTCACATCTTTATGTGATTAGTTCACATCTCCATGTGACTAATACCCAAAGGGTTTACTAGAGTCAATAATCTAGTTCACATCGCTATGTGATTAACACTCAAAGAGTGATCATGTTTTGCTTGTGAGAGAAGTTAAGCCTACGGGTCTGCAACATTCAGATTCGTATGTATTTAGCAAATTTCTATGTCGACAATGCTCTGCATGAAGCTACTCTAGCTAATTGCTCCCACTTTCAATATGTATCTAGATCGAGACTTAGAGTCATCTAGATCGATGTAAAAAGCTTGCATCGATGTAACTCTTTACGACGAACTCTTTTTATCACCTCCATAACCGAGAAATATTTGCTTAGTCCTCTAAGGATAATTTTGACCGTTGTCAAGTGATCTACTCCTAGATCACTATTGTACTCCCTTGCTAGAATCATGCTAAGGTATACAATAGGACTGATAAGCAGCGTAGCATACTTTATAGAACCTATGACTGAGGCATAGGGAATCACTTTTCATTCTCTTTCTATTTTCTGCTGTGATCGGGTTTTGAGTCTTTACTCAACTTCACACCTTGCAACACCGGCAAGAACCCTTTCTTAGCTTAATCCATTTTGAATTTCTTCAAAACTTTATCAAGGTATGTGCTTTGTGAAAGTCCAATTAAGCGTCTTGATCTATCTCTATAGATCTTGATGCCCAATATATAAGCAGCTTCACCGAGGTCTTTCATTGAAAAACTCTTTTCAAACACTCCTTTATGCTTTCCATAAAATTCTACATTATTTCCGATCAACAATATGTCATTCACATATACTTATCAGAAATGTTGTAGTGCTCCCACTCACTTTCTTGTAAATGCAGGCTTCACCGCAAGTCTGTATAAACCATATGCTTTGATCACTTTATCAAAGCATATATTCCAACTTCCGAGATGCTTGCACCAGTCCATAGATGGATCGCTGGAGTTTGCACATTTTGTTAGCACCTTTAGGATCGACAAAACCTCCTACATCATGCCATATCTACATGCTTGGTGATCCGTTTTGTGCATATGATATATCAAAATGTTCGTCTCATTGAGCTCTTCATGCTTGTAGAATTTTCATGCATGTTGCTGTCCATTATGATGCCATTTTCATTGTTGCAAGAGTGCTATAAAATGTTAACTGTTGGTACTTATCAGATCATGGTGATTTGTCATTTTTGTTGCATTTGATGTGTGCATTCTATGAGCATGAGGTCTACATATGTTTTGAACTACACCATGCCATCTTTACAGAGGTGCAAGTCTTGTATTTTTGTGATCTATGTGGTGACTAGCACAAGCATGCAAACTAGGCTCCGTGATGTTGCTGTTTTCAGGGACTTAGGATTTTGCCAAGTCCTTTTCCTACTGTTATTTTGATGCCATGTAAACTTGATGCTACCA
Organism: Triticum aestivum; assembly: GCF_018294505.1. Taxonomy (NCBI): domain Eukaryota; kingdom Viridiplantae; phylum Streptophyta; class Magnoliopsida; order Poales; family Poaceae; genus Triticum; species Triticum aestivum. Next base: position 321,443,759 of record NC_057812.1, read on the forward strand.
TGAGATCCATGCTCATTTTGAGATACTTCAGTAAGGATGTTTTGAACATGTGGTTATGCTCTATTCATTCATGCCCCTGTTTGCAATTATAGAGTGCTCTAGCATGTCTTTTGCTTGTTCTACTTTTGCTATAATATGTTCCTGGAAGAATGTTAACATGTTAATCAATATTGCCATGGTTGTTGCTAGTGATCCATGCATCCTATGAACTTTCTCTTGCCATGTTTAGCTTCATGAGCATGTCATCTTGCTATTGGTATGCTTATGTTGTCATGCAATGCTTTGTGGTGAGTGGCATGAGCTCGCACAGTTGCTATCATAAATCTGTTTATGTCATGCTCTGTTTTCCTTCCAAGTCTGAATCTGTTAATAAAACTTGCTATGCTTACATGGGTGCCATCATATCTTCTGTGCCTTTTTGGATCATGTTCAGTAAGGGAGTTTTGTTCTATGCATTTAGTAGAATCATGCCATGCTTTTGTTTGCTATGATATGTTCCTGTAGCATGTTGTTTACTTGCTCTAAACATTGCTTCCTGATGTTGTTTTTGACATGTTAGTATTTTCACCAAGTCTGTGAAGCTGATATCTTTTGCACTTTTGCCATGCTTGTTTGAACCTGTTCTAGTGTGATTTAGACGTAGCTCAGTGTTCATGTTTTGTCAAGCATCTCTTGTACATCACTGACATATGTGTTGTTGCTATGTTGGAGTGCAGTAGCTTAGTTTCTTGTTGCATTCTAAGTGGCATCATGCTGTTAATCACAGATATGCGTCATTCTTGTTTTGCTTGCCATTTGCAAATCGTGCATCCGTTTTTGGTGATCCTTATGTCGACTTCGACTGAAATTGCCTCATCTTTCCAGCGACATACTTGGTTTGCCAAGTTTATGACTTGATCATTCTTTCCCTTCCAGAGCACGCATATGCATTGCATATCATATCTTGCATATCATGCCATGTATTGCATCATGTTGCTTGTGCATTGCTCCGTGATTGATTGTTGTTCCATTGCTTGTGTTCTTGCCTTGGGTAGAGCCGGGAGACGAGTACGTGAATGAGGAACCTGTTGAGTACGCTATCGAGGATGAAGCTTTCGTCAACTCTGAGTACTTTGCAGGCAAGATGACCATACCCTCGAAATCACTTCTATCTTTGCTTGCTAGTTGTTTCGTTCTATCGCTATGTCGCGCTACCTACCACTTTTTATATCAAGCCTCCCATATTGCCATGTCAGCCTCTAACCCACCTTCCTAGCAAACCGTTGTTTGGCTATGTTACCGCTTTTGCTCAGCCCCTCTTATAGCGTTGCTAGTTGAAGGTGAAGATGAAGCTGGTTCCATGTTGGAACATGGATATGTTGGGATATCACAATATCTCTTATTTAGTTATTGAATCTATATACTTATTAAAGGGTGGAAGGCTCGGCCTTATGCCTGGTGTTTTGTTCCACTCTTGCCGCCCTAGTTTTAGTCATACCGGTGTTATGTTCCTTGATTTTGCATTCCTTACGCGGTTGGTGTTATGGGAACCCCTTGACAGTTCGCTTTGAATAAAACTCCTCCAGCAAGGCCCAACCTTGGTTTTACCATTTTCCTCACCACCACCTATACTTTTCCCTTGGGAGTCGTGCTCCCGAGGGTCATCTTTATTTTAACCCCCCCCCCCCAGGCCAGTGCTTCTCTAAGTGTTGGTCCGAACCGAGCTGCCTGTGGGGCCACCTCGGGGAAACTTGAGGGCTGGTTTTACTCGTAGCTAGTCTCATCTGGTGTTGCCCTGAGAATGAGATACATGCGACTCCTATCGGGATTGTCGGCACATCGGGCAGCTTTGCTTGTCTTGTTTTACCATTGTCGGAATGTCTTGTAACCGGGATTTTGAGTCTGATCGGGTCTTTCCAGGAGAAGGAATATCCTTCATTGACCATGAGAGCTTGTGATGGGCTAAGTTGGGACACCCCTGCAGGGTATAAACTTTCGAGAGCCGTGCCCGCGGTTATGTGGCAGATGGGAATTTGTTAATATCCGGTTGTAGAGAACTTGACACTTGACTTAATTAAAATACATCAACCGCGTGTGTAGCCGGGATAGTATCTTTTTGGCGGAGTCCGGGAAGTGAACACGGCCTTGTGTTATGCTTGAACGTAAGTAGTTTCAGGATCACTTCTTGATCACTTCTAGCTTCTCGACCGTGCATTGCTTTTCTTCTCGGTCTTATTTGCGTAAGCTAGCCACCATATATGCTTAGTGCTTGCTACAGCTCCACCTCACTACCCTTTCCTACCCATAATCTTAAATAGTCTTGATCTTGCGGGTGTGAGATTGTTGAGTCCTCGTGACTCACAGATACTTCCAAACAGTTGCAGGTGCCGATGATACCAGTGCAGGTGACGCAACCGAGCCCAAGTGGGAGCTCGATGAAGTTCTTGGTCGTTGTTATGTTTCGTTTCCTTTTGATCAGTAGTGGAGCCCAGTTGGGACGATTGGGGATCTAGCATTTGGGGTTGTCTTCTTTTATTTTGGTTCCGTAGTCGGACCTTGATTGTACTCTGGATATGTATGTTGAACTTGTTAATTGTGTGAAGTGGCCATTGTAATCCAACTCTTTATCCCTTTCTTATTCAGTACATGGGATTGTGTGAAGATTACCCCACTTGCAACTAAACCACCATGCAGCTATGCCTCTAAGTCGTGCCCCAACACGTGGGAGATATAGCCGCATTGTGGGAGTTACAATGGTGCCCTATTTAACGTGAATGCAGCTGTCTCTAATGCATAAACCCAAAATAATAGTGGTAAATCGGCAAGAGACATCATAGATCGCACCATATCTAGTAAAGTACGGTTACGACGTTCAGACACACCATTACGCTGTGGTGTTCCGGGTGGCGTGAGTTGCGAAACTATTCCGCATTGTTTCAAATGAAGACCAAACTCGTAACTCAAATATTCTCCTCCATGATCAAATCGTAGAAACTTTATTTTCTTGTTACGATGATTTTCCACTTCACTCTGAAATTATTTGAACTTTTTCAAATGTTTCAGACTTATGTTTCATCAAGTAGATATACCCATATTTACTCAAATCATCTGTGAAGGTGAGAAAATAATGATACCTGCCGCGAGCCTCAACATTCATCGGACCACATACATCAGTATGTATGATTTCCAACAAATCTGTTGCTCGCTCCAAAGTTCCGGAGAACGGCGTTTTAGTCATCTTGCCCATGAGGCATGGTTCGCAAGTACCAAGTGATTCATAATCAAGTGATTCCAAAAGTCCATCAAAATGGAGTTTCTTCATGCCCTTTACACCAATATGACCTAAACGGCAGTGCCACAAATAAGTTGCACTATCATTATCAACTCTGCATCTTTTGGCTTCAACATTATGAAAATGTGTATCACTACGATTGAGATTCAATAAACCATTCACCTTGGGTGTATGACCACAGAAGGTTTTATTCATGTAAACAGAATAACAATTATTCTTTGACTTAAATGAGTAACCGTATTGCAATAAACATGATCCAATCATATTATGCTCAACGCAAACACCAAATAACATTTATTTTAGGTTCAACACTAATCCCGAAGGTAAAGGGAATGTGCGATGGTGATCTTATCAACCTTGGAATCATTTCCAACACTCATCATCACCTCGTCCTCAACTAGTCTTTGTTTATTTTGCAACTCCTGTTTCAAGTTACTACTCTTAGCAATTGAACCAGTATCAAATAATGAGGTGTTGTTATAAACACTATTAAAGTACACATCAATAACATGTATATCAAATATATACTTTTGTTCACTTTGCCATCCTTCTTATCCGCCAAGTATCTAGGGCAGTTCCACTTCCAGTGACCATTTCCTTTGTAGTAGAAGCACTCAGTTCCAAGCTTGGGTCTAGCTTTGAGCTTCTTCATGGGAGTGGAAACTTGCTTGCCTCTCTTATTTGAAGTTCCTCTTTCTTTCCCTTTCCCCTTTTTCTTGAAACTAGTGGTCTTGTTAACCATCAACACTTGATGCTATTTCTTGATTTCTACCTTCGCCGATTTCAGCATCGCAAAAAGCTTGGGAATTACTTTCGTCATCCCTTGCATATTATAGTTCATCACTAAGTTCTAGTAACTTGGTGATAGTTACTAGAGAACTTTATCAATTACTATCTTATCTCGGATATTAACTCCCACTTGATTCAAGCAATTGTGGTACCCAGACAATCTGAGCACATGCTCACTGGTTGAGCTATTCTCCTCCACTTTGTAGGCAAAGTACTGTCAGAGGTCTCATACCTCTCGACACGGGCATGAGTATGAAATACCAATTTCAACTCTTAGAACATCTTATATGCTCTATGGTGTTCAAAAACATTTTTGAAGTCCTAGTTCTAAGCCGTAAAGCATGGTGCACTAAACTATTAAGTATTCATCATACCGAGCTTTGTCAAACATTCATAACATCTGCATTTGCTCCTGCAATAGTTACGTCACCTAGCGGTGCATCAAGGACATAATTCTTGTCTGCAGCAATGAGGATAATCCTCAGATCATGGATCCAATCCACATCATTGCTACTATCATCTTTCAACATAGTTTTCTCTAGGAACATATCATAAATAAAATGAGGAAGCTATACGCGAGCAATTGATCTACAACATAGATATGCAAATACTATCAGGACTAAGTTCATGATAAATTTAAGTTCAATTAATCATATTACTTAAGAACTCCCACTTAGATAGACATCCCTATAATCATCTAAGTGATCACGTGATCCATATCAACTAAACCATGTCTGATCATCACGTGAGATGGAGTAGTTTTCAATGGTGAACATCACTATGTTGATCATATCTACTATATGATTCACGCTCGACCTTTCAGTCTCAGTGTTCCGAGGCCATATCTGCATATGCTAGGCTCGTCAAATTTAACCCGAGTATTCTGCATGTGCAAAACTGGCTTGCACCCATTGTATGTGGACGTAGATCTTATCACACCCGATCATCATGTGGTGTCTCGGCACGACGAACTTTGGCAACGGTGCATACTCAGGGAGAACACTTATACCTTGAAGTTTAGTGAGAGATCATCTTATAATGCTACCGTCAATCAAGCAGAATAAGATGCATAAAGGATAACCATCACATGCAATCAAAATATGTGACATGATATGGCCATGATCATCTTGCGCCTTTGATCTCCATCTCCAAAGTACTGTCATGATCTCTATCGTCACCAGCATGACACCATGATCTCCATCATCTTGATCTCTATCAATGTGTCGTCACATGGTCGTCTCGCCAACTATTGCTTTTGCAACTATTGCTATCACATAGCGATAAAGTAAAGCAATTACATGGCACTTGCATCTTATGCAATAAAGAGACAACCATAAGGCTTCTGCCAGTTGCCGATAACTTTAACAAAACATGATCATCTCATACAACAATTTATATCTCATCACGTCTTGACCATATCACATCACAACATGCCCTGCAAAAACAAGTTAGACGTCCTCTACTTTGTTGTTGCAAGTTTTACATGGCTGCTACGGGCTGAGCAAGAACCGTTCTTACCTACGCATCAAAACCACAATGATATTTCGTCAAGTTCGTGTTGTTTTAACCTTCAACAACGACCAGGCGTAGTCACACTCAGTTCAACTAAAGTTGGTGAAACTGACACCCGCCAGCCACCTGTGTGCAAAGCACGTCGGTAGAACCAGTCTCGCATAAGCGTACGCGTAATGTCGGTCCGGGCCGCTTCATCCAACAATACCGCCGAACCAAAGTATGACATGCCGGTAAGCAGTATGACTTGTATCGCCCACAACTCACTTGTGTTCTACTCGTGCATATAACATCTACGCATATACCTAGCTCGGATGCCACTGTTGGGGAACGTAGTAATTTCAAAAAAAATCCTACGCACATGCAAGATCATGGTGATGCATAGCAACGAGAGGGAAGAGTATCATCCACGTCCCCTCATAGACCGTAAGCATAAGCGTTATCAGAACGTGGTTGATGTAATCGTACGTCTTCAGGATCTGACCGATCCAAGTATCGAATGTACGGCACCTCCGAGTTCAACACACGTTCAGCTTGATGACGTCCCACGAACTCCGATCCAGTAGAGCTTCACAAGAGAGTTCCGTCAGCACGACGGCATGATGGCGGTGATCATGTTGCTACTGACGCAAGGCTTCGCCTAAGCACCGCTACGATATAATCGAGGTGGATTATGATGGAGGGGACACCGCACACGGCTTGGAACAATCAACTTGTGTGTCCTAGGTTGCCCCCTGCCCCCGTATATAAAGGAGCAAGGGGGAGGCCGGCCAGCTCTTGCAGGGCGCGCCAGGAGGAGGAGTCCTCCTCCTAGTAGGAGTAGGACTCCCCTTTCCTACTCCTACTAGGAGGGGGAAAGGAAGGAGGAGAGGGAGAAGGAAAAGGGGGCACCCCCCCCCCCTTCCTGAGTCCAATTCAGACCAGAGGGGGAGGGAGTGCGCAGTCTGCCCTGGCCGGCCATCTCTCTCTCCACTAAGGCCCATGTGGCCCATTACTTCTCCTGGGGGGTTCCAGTAACCCTCTAGCACTCCGGTTTTCTCCGAAATCACCCGGAACACTTCCGGTATCCGAATATAGTCGTCCAATATGTTAATCTTTATGTCTCAACCATTTCGAGACTCCTCATCATGTCCGTGATCACATCCGGGACTCCGAACTACCTTTGGCACATCAAATCACATAAACTCATAATACCGATCGTCATCGAAAGTTAAGCGTGTGGACCCTACGGGTTCGAGAACTATGTAGACATGACCGAGACACATCTTCAGTAAATAACCAATAGCGGAACCTGGATGCTCATATTGGCTCCTAAATATTCTACAAAGATCTTTATCGGTCAAATCGCATAACAACATATGTTGTTCCCTTTGTCATCGGTATGTTACTTGCCTGAGATTCGATCGTCGGTATCTCAATACCTAGCTCAATCTCATTACCGGCAATTTTCTTTACTCGTTCTGTAATGCATCATCCCGCAACTAACTCGTTAGTTGTATTGCTTGCAAGGCTTATAGTGATGTGCATTACCGAAAGGGCCCAAAGATACCTCTCCGACAATCAGAGTGACAAATCCTAATCTCGATCTATGCCAACTCAACAATTACCTCGAAGACACCTATAGAGCACCTTTATAATCACCCAGTTACGTTGTGACGCTTGGTAGCACACAAAGTGTTCCTCCAGTAATCAGGAGTTGCATAATCTCATAGTCATAGGAACATGTATAGTTATGGAGAAAGCAATAGCAACAAACTAAACGATCATCGTGCTAAGCTAACAGATGGGTCAAGTCAATCACATCATTCTCTAATGATGTGATCCCGTTAATCAAATGACAACTCATGTCTATGGTTTGGAAACATAACCATCATTGATTCAACGAGCTAGTCAAGTAGAGGCAAACTAGTGACACTCTGTTTGTCTATGTATTCACACATGTACTAAGTTTCCGGTTAATACAATTCTAGCATGAATAATAAACATTTTTCATGATATAAGGAAATAAATAATAACTTTATTATTGCCTCTAGGGCAAATTTCCTTCAGGATGGTCAATCATCCACAAGCACTAGCCTAAAGTTGCAAAGACCTTCAACATCAATGAAGGCTCAATATTCACCTTCCGCTTCAGCAGCTTTCCAGATGAGATGCGTCTGTCTATGTACCATCTATGATGTTAATTTTGAAAGGTTCTAGATGTTGCATGTGAAACTTGGTGCTGGTGCAGTTTTGTAATGGGGTAGCTGAGTGCTGAAGCTATATGATGTTGTACTCTCGTGTATTTCAATTATGAAATCCTACTTCATCAATACGGAAATGAAATATATTGTGTGCTTAATGTGAAATGCCAATTATATTAATAAATGGATTATTAATAATAGGGAAATTAGCCTGCTAATTGGGTTTTCTATTGCAAATAGTTATTAAGAAAACACCGTGGGCGATGACCTCAGGCAATGCACACAGTTTCTAGAAATAAACCATGTTGGATCAATGAACATTCACATGCAACATCCTCTTAAAAACTGTTTGTGTTAGGCCACCTTGCGCAAACGTTTACCACATAAAAAGTGTGTGTGATGGACAGCCTTTGCCACACAGTTTCTTCTGATCTAGATTGGGAAGGGCTATCACCTTGGCGTATCAACATACCACGTCACCTCGGCTGGACCGGGGGCTTCGTCATCACTTCATTGACCCAGCCGGGTACTTCGGTGTCACACTGCCGGCCTGCATCGGCTGTGCTATGTCGCCACTTTGGAGCGTTGAGCTCTTCGCTCTGCCACCTCGGGACCGTCTTGGGGGCTGGTACCTCGTCCCGCCGTAAGCTCAGACTACGTCATCAATGTCGAACACATTAACTGGCTAAGTTGCTTTTATGCTCAAAGTTTTAAATTTTTTATTTGTGGTCGGTTCAACCATGCTCACATATGTTATTTGTTAAAAACACTTCTCTTACCCAAGTTAACTGGGGGCTCTTAAATTTATATGAGCCGTTTATAGTAACTGTGTTTTCTTCCTAGTCGTTGCAAAATCTTTTTCTATCACTCCTTTTTCGACGTGGGGGTGTGGTCAATAGCCGGATAGCCCATTTTCTCTCTAATGACCGCTCGAGTTTAGTTCGCTAAACTGGCCTAACGAGAAGTACTCCGCCTTCGGGATAGGAGGTTGAAGCCGAAGGCTGACCCACTCGACGTCTTGAGATCGGATGTGTCATGTTAAAGCATGACGGAAGCACAAACTAATTTTAAGACCAATTTTTTGATTGGCACCCAAAAAAATTGATTTTGTTTGGACGAAGAGTTTCCGCATAAGTTTTTTGGTTTTTTAAGCTTATGGCACTTTTTGATCTATTTGTGTGCTTTCTTTTATGAGGCAGGACATCCTCTTGACCGAGGTACCCTGCGTAATAATCCATCTTGGGAAATCTTTTTTGACCCATAGTTCGGCATTTTTCCTGCCGATCTGCACCTCGGTGTTGGGTCCGAGCATAAATCCCGCAGTACACTGCCAGACACTTTTTAGGCATCGACAATATCGACAGGGGGCTGCGACTTGAGCCGAACCCACCAAAAGCCAAGGTACTCCGAGGAGTCCTCGGCAAAATATTCTCGGATATTGCTTTATATGCATCAGTTTCGAATTGTGTCTTCGGTCAATAGTTGGGTTGCCCAGCTCCTGTGCTTGCCTCCTACGTTCCACTTTGTTCGGCTAGGTGCGCAAAGGGAGAACCACTATGATTGTGCTTCCAGCTAGCATGGTTAAGCGCCTCAGTGGAGAAAGCCGAAAACTGACTGTCACAATAAGTGTAAACTGGTCAGCGATCCGATGACTATATTAAACTATAAGATCGATAGAGGTCATCCCGTGTTAAATGACGGCGTTCATAACATTGGCTGAAGTGTTTACGGCTTGACCTCGACTGTTACCGAACACTAACCGGGGGCTAGTTACTGGCCTCCCAACTTTAAGATCCTATGACTAAGTGAAAGTTATAAAGCCCGCATAACTGATTGCCTCGTTTTTGCTAACACAACCGCCTTCGGGCACCGAGACGTCGGCTAAGGGTTGTTTTGTTATCGTGAAAACACCCTGTGTAGCATCTACAAGGGGGTGGAAGCTGACGATGGGCCACTTTCAACTGGTAAATAGACGCAATGGAGTCCAAATAAACATATCATCGGCATTTGTATTTAATATACGAGGGCTGCCTTCCGGAATCATTGTTATAAAGCCATAAATATGCATCAATTTGACTTAAGATTTTGGCCAAGCTGGGTTGCCTGGCTCCTATGCTTACCCCTATGTTCCTGATTGCTTGGCTAGGCGGTAAAGGGAGCACCTTTGTTATTGTTATTACCGGGTCATCCGAGTTAGTACCTCAGACTGGGTGAAGCCGAAAGCTAGTGATCTTAAAGGATATAAATGGTCAGCGACGACGGAAGTGAAAATTTTGGTTCATTAATACTATAGAGTTCTGGAACTTTCCCCGAACTAAATCCTTAATATTTTCCTCCCACATTGATTGGAGGTGAGGTTTCATGATCATGATCAGCATGATAACCCAAAGAAAGTAACCAATGGCGGGATTATTTTCTTTGGAAGATGTTTCATATCTCTCTATGTACCTTTGTTTATAAAACCGTATGGCCGGATTGCCTTGTTTCCCATAAATCTTTGCCCTTATAACGGCTTTATAAAGTAGGACAAACACTCCCCGGCTACTGGCCGAGGAGGTTGAAGCCGATGGTCGGTCAACAAAGCTTTGTACAGTGTGGATCCGAGTATTAGTGATTTTCCTCTGGATATCGATCCTTAATTTGGCCACCCTTGCCCGCATTAAGGCTCGGGGGCTATTGGGCTTCGGGCTTATCATTCACTAATATTAAAGGGGCACATTGATCCCCGGATCTGGTGTTGCCACCCGACCAATGTCTCTGGGGCTACTGCATTGCCTATTCAATGCAGAAAATTCAAAGTGCTCAGTGTTCGGCTGGACCAGACTATGCGCAAACGCGTCTTCGAGCAACAATAGGTACCATCTGGCACTTATCCGGCATCAAGCTAATATATAACGGCGACTTCTCAAAACCCTCTCTCAAGGGCCCGTTCACCGATCACTATTTCCTCTAATATATTACATCGCGTTTCTATTCCTAAGTATGCTTCCGAGCTGGGAATTGATCCTCAGGCTGATTTTACGAATCGACCTAAGTCTCAGGGACTACTAGGGTCAGCGGTTTGATTTTATCCTTCAGGTGCATCCTGGATATTAGGCCAACATGCACCTTGAGGGCTACTGGCTATACATCTCGGCAGAGAGTACATTGCACAATTCGGAATCAAATTCATAACAATCAGCCCATGGCCGGGGTGGTGCACCACCTCAGATACAGTCTGGTGTTGGTGCTCGACCGTAAAAGATACCTCGGAAGCAGTCCAGCATAAAGCTCGGTTGCAAGTGGCTGGCTCCATAGACGGCATCTCCGGCATTAACCTCGTTTGAACCCTTTTAACTTTTTCAAGGTCAAGGTAATCTATGACACCTCGGATACAGTCCAGCGTTGGACCTCGGATGCATTCCGGCATTGAAGCTCGCAAGCGGTCTGGCGTTGGTGCTCGGCTGCAAAAGATACCTCGAATGCAGTCCGGCGTTGGAGCTCGGACGCGAGAGGACATCGCCGCACGGGAAACACTTGAAACCTGAGGTGGGCGTAAAAATAACAAGGCATCGATAACGGATGATAACTTAAAGGGGCTCCTCAGATACCCAACGTGTAAACTCTTCGGACTCACTTCGGTGAACCTCAAGATCGAAGATGGGAAGATTTGTTGAACCAGTTTTCAAGACCGGCGACCGAAGATGAAGAGCGGTTCGGAAGAATCAAGGAGCATCCCCAACTTGAAGACTGGTTCAGGGTGCTACTAACGGTGTCCTGGACTAGGGGGTACTCACCACGTCATCTCCCGACCAGGTGGATCGGGCCGAGGATCCCCATGGCAGTTTACTCATGGTCCACTTTAGGCAGCCCACGCCGCATTCAATGAATATTCCACAAGACTTGATGATCAAGACAAGGACTCCCTCTCCACCAACGTATTCGACTAGGACTCTTGTTATCCTAGGCCTCCGGTACATTATATAAGCCGAGGCCAGGCTAGTCGATAGATCATTATGACATTATTCATCATACCCTCAGGTTTTAGACCACAACATATGATCGCGCGGTAGATCAACTCTGTACTTAATACTCCATGAATATAAACAAGAGTAGGACGTAGGATTTTACCTCTGTCAAGAGGGCCCGAACCTAGGTAAAACATCGTCTCCTTCGTTCCTGTTACCATTGATCCGAGAATCCACAGCTCAGGACCCCCTACCCCGAGATCTGTCGGTTTTGACACCGACAGTTACCTCCTATGAAATTTGCACATAGATCATCATGCATATGTGATTCCTTGTCAGTATTAGACTTCACCTAAACATGAAATAATTGTGCCACATATGCCTATGCCTGTTCTGACTAACCTGCAGGAAAAAAATTGTCACTAGTGAAAGTGACCGGAAGGCGGAAATATCATTGTGACTAGAATGATCGGTGAGGGCATGTTGGGACATGCCAGGTGGTGACCCTTTGGGTACCACTAAGGAGATATATTGTAATCATTGCACGAAAATAGAAACCTCCTGAATCGACCATAGATCGAGTGTTGCTCCGGTAATCGCTATACTTGGTTCGTGCTACCACATGTACCTCCCACAGGTATGGTATGGTTCAGTAAGTTGTCAACCCCTTTCCTTCACGCATCATATAGAGGGCCGCGATGAGGGTTTCCCGGTTCCAGGAATAATGCCAGTCATCGAGTCAGGGGGCATGGGTGTATACGGCTGAGGCCGAGAGGGGGCACCCCTTAGTTAGCACGCAGTATAAATTGTGATCCCATGCATGGTTCTGACCTCTCTGTCTTAGAGTTTTTCTTGAGTGATGCTTTGGGTGATTCCTGGCATCAGAAAAGTTAAGCTGGTGTGTGCTGGTCAGGTGTGTTTTCAACCCAAAGGCTATAATGGGAATTAGTCAGTGTCTCGGTGCTGGCTAAAGAAATCCTTTACTTGTGGGTAAAGAGTACAACCTCTATAGAGTATAAAACCTATTTGAATAGCCGTGTACGCAGTGAAGGACTATAGTCTGGGATGGGTCAAGTGTCGGTCTTCGGAGGAAAAGGAACTAAATCAGAAATTGATTATGATTTATGATGGAAGATTGTGATCACTCATGTTATTATGGACTAAACCTTTCTCTTATATTAAATGTTGAGTATCTTTGGGAAGGTTTTACCACCTAGATACTCATGTTTTTATTTTCTTATAATCCCTTTATGAGGCATCGCTTCAGACACCCGACTATGGCATTTATTTTCAAGACCTTTAGAGGCGTCTCTTCAGACGCCCGACTGGCACATATATTATTTTATTTTTGGAATTCACCAGGCAGTCCTACCGCCTAGAATTCCCAGTGCCTTTGATTTCATTTGAAGTAAAGCCCCTTGTGTGGCGTGCAAAGACGCCCAACTGTGTTATTCTTTTACCTTTTTCTCTTGGGTTCCTTCTGGACGGTTCTACCTCCTGAGGCCTGAATTTAAATTTCTATGCAACATTATGATTTACTTCTACCATACTGATATTAGTTGACAACCTTTATTAATTGTGCATATATAATACTTCACATGATAGCATTAAATTCTTGTCATGGCATGGTAGAATATACTTAAAAATTAGTTGCATGCATTCTGCCTACTTTTATTATATCTTTTGTTCATGATGTTTGCGAGTACATTCAAACATACTCACTGGCTTGTCCCTTGCTATTGTCTTGGCCAGATTTACGATTCAGAGAGGAGCCCCTAGGAAATGGAGATAGCAGCCACGTGAGACAGAAGTTAGCCAGGTCAGCTGTTCCTGTGGGAATTGAGTTCCATCAATGTTGGAGATCCACGAGTCAATCCGTCATCCACCACTAGAGATCATTGTTATACTCAATGGACCTTTATGGTCTTGTACCCAAATTCTTGTAGACTGCTTGGAATTCTGTATCAAGGAAGTGTCCATCAGCAATAGTAATCCTGGTGTAACATCCCAAATTTTCAATTTGGAATGTTATACATAGATCATTCATTGCATATCATATTTTGTTGCATCTCGTTCCGCGATCCTCGAAATCCTAAGCAACTCAAGGACCCTCGGAGAGAGTTGGAGATTTCTCTGTTTTCATATTTGAGTTTTCTCAAATATTGAAACGAGGATTTTTGGTTTTAATTAGTTTCCTCTCCGAAAATATTTCATATTAAAATATATGAGAGGAGATAATATGACTTCTCCAAAATAAATGAAATATTGGAGGAAAAGATTAAAATCAAATATTTGATTTTATCCGGAGTTTATTGCTAAATTTTTTTGAATTAGAAAAATTGCATGTTTTTCACATTTTAGGGCCAAGAAAATGTTCATCTTGTTCTAAATATTTTATTTAGATGGAGAAAATTTGTTTTGGAATTTTTAGATTTTTATTTTATTTTCTAGGATTCATTTGGTTCCGGCAAAATTATTTTAAAAAAAATTCAGCGCCCGACTAGGCCGAAGCCCAGCCGAGCCGGCCCACTCCCCGCGCCGCCGTCTTCGACCTGGAGACTGCGCGCTGCCGCCGCCCGACCCAGAGTCCGGCCGGGACTCCACCTCCCGCCGCCTTGCCCCCTCCTCCAAGCAGACCCCCTCCTCTTAAATACGCCGCCCCGACCCCCCCCCCCCTCCACCACCCAACCCCGCCGCCAGCCCCGACCGCAGCGCCCCCGCTGCCGCCTTTGTCGCGCCGCGCCGCCACCTCTGCAGCGCCGCCGCCGCCGCCCGTTGCCGCGATGCCGCCGCCCTCGCACCCCACCGCCGTAGCTCGCCTTGGCGGAGCATCGCCGGAGGTAACGCCACTCGGTTTTTTTTAGAAAACCTAGTTTGTTTTTTTAGATCGGTTCGCCGGTTTTTCTCGGTTTAGTTATGTTGCGGACGTTCGTCCATATGTTCGTTCTAACGAACGTGTTCACTCGTTAGCCACAGACAACGAACGCTCATTCGTTAGCCTGTTCGTCAGTTTTCTTTTTCTCAGATTTTCCGCGATTATTTTCAATCGTGATTTCTCATCCAATTTTCATTTTAGTTTATCTTTTCGCTCGTTTGTCGGAATCAGGCGATTCAAGCACCTAGATCTTTGTCTCGAAACCCTCTTTCCGTTTAACCAACTTGAACAAGCTTTTGCTACTGTAAAAGTTTGACCATAGTCCAGATTAGTAAACGGATCTTGTTTCTTTCGCAGTTTGAGTTTCGTTCCTCCGTTTGATTTGATTCTTTTCACAAACCGGAGTTCTTAAGTTGAACTTTCTGGTTAGATCTTCTTGCTTGAGATTTACTCGTGTTTCTTTGTTTGATTGCTTATGTATGCTATTGTTTGTTTGCAATAGAACACCCGGAGTGCGAAGTGTGCTACTACGAGTCCCTAGGTTTTGCGGATCATCAGCAAGGCAAGTAATACTTTGATCATACCCCTTTATCACCCAGTTTTTATGCATTAGTTCCAATCCTCAAACATTGCATGGTTAGGATGTGATTAACATGTGGGTTGGGAAGTAGTTGATGAGGTAGAACCTATTGCCCTATTATATTCAAACCCTTGGGAGTTACTTCTATGTATTGCTTTTATTGCTATGCTATGCTCGTAGACATGGTTTGGGTGAGTGAAATCCATGACAGATGTGAGATTGTTAATTAATGGTTCAACTTAAGGTGGCAACTTGAATACACATCTGGGTGGATTGTTTGGTGGGCACCTAGGGAATCCAGTGTTGTCCTAGGATATCCCGGAGTACCCGTGTGATAATCCTATGGTCCGCCACACAGGCTCAAAGGGAAATGAGATATTTTCATGCTAGAGACTTCCATGTGCAGCCACAAGCTATTTTGGGCTCTAGCATAGTTGAGTAAGTTGCGTGAAGCTCCCGAAGAGGTGGATCGGTAGGTAGAGGGATGTAGGTTGGTATGGTCTGCCCGGAGTAAGGGGTTAATGCTTCTGAAAGACTGTGTCTCGGTCATCCGTTTCTCAAACACCATTAGTGCGAGAAATCCAACGGAGGAGATCGGGTCTTGTGGGGAAAAGTGCGCAAACCTCTGCAGAGTGTATAAACTAATCATGGTTAGCCGTGTCCTCGGTTATGGACATCTTGAGTATCTAGTACTTGGAGTATCACAAGTATCTCATCACTCAAAAATAATATCGTTGGGTTGTTAATTACTTTAATTGGGATTGAGTTGGAGGAACCTTCTCAATGATGTTTCAACTACCATGATAGTTAAATAAAATCTATTCCTTTGTTGTAGGGAAAAATTGGCTTTTCGCAAAAACCATAACCATAGAGCTTTCCACCAGCCAAATATGCATGTAGTGATAGCATTATTCTGTTCTTGCTCTACTGTGTTACTTTGCCAGCATATTCCATGTGCTGACCCGTGTTCGGGCTGCAACGTATTATGTTGCAGACTTTTCAGACGAGGAGTAAGGTTCATTAGGTCGTTGTCGTGCAGCTCAGCTATGTCGTTGGAGTTGGTGGACTCACTTTATCTTCCAAGCCTTCCGTTGTTATCGTATTAGATGGCCTTAAGTCATATTTATTGTAATAAGTTCTCTTTTGAGACATTCGATAAGTGTGTGATTGCTACTCTGTTATAAATCCTCAAGTACTGTGTGTGTTAGCATTACCGATCTAGGGATGACACTGAAGCACAGAGACTTGACCGTTTGAGGTCGGGTCGCTACAAGATGGTATCAGAGCACACGCTGAGTGTAGGACATGACCACTAAGATAAAGCCCTAGATCACTATTCTCTTCTCATTTCTGACTGCTCTCCATTTTCTACTCTTTAGGATGGCGGACGCAAGGAACAAGTTTGCACAACCGGATGAAGAAGCACCTTTTAGACGACACTTGAAGGAAGTCACTAGGTACCTGAACATTGGAATACCAAGCTTCACCGGGACTTACAATGCCACTTTACCAGAAGAGGAGCGATGGATGATTCAAGTTCAAGTTCTAGGAAGGACATTCACGCCAGTCACTAAGCCCATAGAGTTTTCCTTCGATGCACCAACCTGGAGTCGAGGAAAGAGTATGGCAGCTCACATCACCATGGGGCGCATTGGAGAAGTTTATCACAAGGAGCTTAAGGATACTATCTATCAGATTTGTGGGCGCCGAGACGAGCAATGGGAAATGATCAGTACCAGGAAGGATAGATCAATTGCAACTTTCATCCAGGAGTTAAACCAACACATTCGTCGCTAGGAGAACCAGATGTGCGCAGGAATGATAGACCTGAAGAAGGCGATGACAAGGATCACGAAACTGGAGGAAGAACTCAAGGCTACTCGTGAAGATTATGAGGAGGAAATCGTCGTACTAGTGGAGAAGAATGACGATCTAGAAAGGAAGCTAGGAGTATTCATGGGAGACCCCGCACCAGGAGGAGAAGACAAAGAACCCAAGGAGATTCGCCCGGAGGACTACATTATCATCGATGACACCGACTCGGACCCCGACAATAGCGATGATGACTATGAAGACGAAGCTGGAGCAGACTTCATGGAGTCTTCAACCGAAGAATATTTTTAGTAGACCACCACATCAGTAGTAGTATTCCACCATGTAAATAGTATAGTCCGAGCACTTTTGTAACGATAGTTAGATCGATTGTATGCCCTTGCTTGATTGATTGAGTCAAATGTTTGTGTTTGTCTCATGTGCATATGGGTAGTGTTTTCACATTAGACCTCATTCTATTCTAATCTCTCCCCTCTAAACCCATCAGATGCCTCCGAGACGTGACCCCGGATTTACCTTCCCATCGGAGCTCACTCAGTTGATCCAGCAGTAGAATACCCTGATGCAGTTGTTAGGGTGCGTTTTGCCGCACATCAGTTGGATGGACCAGCAGCCTCATGGTGGGAGAATTACACTGTCACCTACCCTATAGCCACTGTTACATGGGATCAGTTTCAGCAAGCTTTCCGTACATCACATGTCTCAACTGGAGCTATGAGTATGAAGAAGCGTGAGTTTCGCAACTTACGACAGGGGAGCCGTACTGTGGCTCAGTACGCGGATGAGTTTAGCAAGTTATCTCGTTATGCCCCTGATGATGTGGCCACAGATGCCGCAAAGCAGGAGAAGTTTATGGAAGGGCTGAATGATGAGATGAGCATGCAGTTGATGGTGGCAACTTTCAACAACTACCAGGAGTTGGTAGATAAGGCTCTTATGATTGAAGCGAAGCAGCAGCAGATTGAGAGCCGTAAGAGGAAGTATGGACAAGGAAGGTATAATTCAGGAGCTCAGCAGAAGCCTCGCCTAACCCCGAACTCGGGAGGAATTGTTCATAACCATGGAGGCCACACCAATAATGGAGGAAGTAACCATAATCATACTGGCCCAAGGAATGGGAATGGGAATGGAGCAAGCAACAATCAGAACCGCTCCAATCCAGCCACACCCGCAAAGAGAGACCAAAGCCATGTTACTTGCTTCAAGTGCGGGAAGACTGGACACTATGCCACGGAGTGCCCTGAAGCAAAGAATGGAAACGGCAATGGGAGCGCTGAAAGAAGCCCAGTCCATTCAACAAAGGACAAGTGAACCACGTCAACGTGGAGGAGGTTGAAGAGCAGCCAGACGCGGTTATTGGTAAGTTTTTGGTTAAGTCTTTTACCGCCCTTGTTCTTTTTTATACTGGTGCATCGCATTCATACATATCAAGGGAATTCGTGGATAAGTTTAAACTACCAACCCAAACTCTTAGGACCCATCTGTTAGTAAGTTCACCTGGAGCAGAGTATATGGCTAGTCGATGGTGCGACCAGATACCCTTAACCATTGGTAGCCATGTTTTTCCGTCTGACCTAATAATCTTGGAGTCACAAGGATTGGATGTGATATTAGGCATGGACTGGATGTCAAAGTATGGAGGAAGCATTGACTGTGTTAGTAAGTCAATTTGTCTCACCACCCGTGAGGGAAAAAGGATCAAGTATGAATCTAGGCATGCGCCAAGGAGTAGCCAATTAAATACCCTCACAGGAGTTGTTCAGGAGGAAGTGCCTGTAGTGAAGGATTACCTGGATGTTTTTCCAGAAGAGTTACCAGGCATGCCATCGGATCGAGATATCGAGTTTTTGATAGAGTTATTGCCAGGCACCGGGCCTATATCGAAGAGACCATACCAGATGCCCGCAAACGATCTGGAGGAGATTAAGAAACATATCAAGGAGTTATTGGAGAAAGGTTACATTCGACGGAGCTCATCACCATGGGGAGCCCCAGTGCTTTTGGTCGAGAAGAAGGATAAGTCTCTAAGAATGGTTGTTGATTAACGAGCGTTAAATGAGGTGACGATCAAGAACAAATACCCACTGCCGATGGTCAATGATTTGTTCGACCAGCTGCAAGGAGCTAAGGTGTTTTCAAAAATCGATATGCGATCTAGATATCACAAGCTGGAGACACGAGAGAAGGACATACCAAAGACAACATTCACCACATGGTACGGGTTGTATGAATATACGGTCATGTCGTTTGGACTGACTAACGCCCCTGCCTACTTCATGAGCATGATGAACAAAAGTGCTCATGGAATATTTGGATAAGTTTGTTGTGGTGTTCATTGATGATATAATGGTATATTCGAAGAACGAGGAGGCGCCGAAGAGCATTTGCGTTTAGTTCTCGAGAAACTCAAGGAACATCAGTTGTATGCCAAGTTCAGCAAATGCGAGTTTTGGCTGAAGGAAGTTGGATTCCTTGGACATGTTATATCAGGATAAGGTGTAGCAGTAGATCCTACCAAGGTTCGGTCAGTCACTGAATGGTTGGCACCCACTTCAGTTAGCGAGATCCGCAGATTTCTTGGACTCGCAGGATACTATCGAAGATTCATTGAGAATTTTTCCAAAATTGCGAAGCCAATGACGGAGTTATTGAAGAAGGATACCAAATTTAAATGGACAGAAGAATGTGAAGCGAGTTTTCAGGAGTTAAAGAAACGTTTGACTACAGCCCCTGTGTTGATTCTGTCGGATATACGCAAGGAGTTTCAAGTGTATTGCGACGCCTCTCGCCTAGGACTTGGAAGTGTGCTTATGCAGGACGAAAGAGTTGTTTCGTATGCCTTGTGACAATTGAAACGGCATGAGTTAAATTATGCCACGCATGATTTGGAGTTGGTTGCCGTAGTGCATGTGTTGAAGACGTGGAGACATTACCTTATTGGAAATCGTTGTGATGTGTACACAGATCATAAGAGTTTGAAGTACATTTTCACACAGAAGGAGCTGAACCTTAGGCAGAGGAGATGGTTGGAGCTTATAAAGGATTATGACATGAAGCTTCACTATCATCCAGGCAAGGCCAATGTCGTAGCAGATGCCTTGAGCCGGAAGAGTTATGCTAATACCCTAGTGAGCACGGGATTGCCGAAGGAGTTAGCAGAGGATCTTAGGGAACTTCGATTGGAGATTGTTCCTAGAGGTTTTGTTGCAACAATGGAGGTTCAATCTACATTGTTATGAAAGATTCGAGAAGCTCAGAAGGATGACAAAGAGGTTGCCGAGATAAAATAGAGAATGAGTGAAGGAAAGGCCAAAGGTTTTCGTGAGGATGAGCACGACACCTTATGGTTCGAGGACCGTGTTTATGTGCCCAATAACACAGAGATCAGGAAGTTCATACTTCAGGAGGCTCATGACTCACCATACTCGATACACCCCAGAAACACCAAGATGTATTTGGATTTGAAGGAACGTTTCTGGTGGACTGGTATGAAGAAGGATATTGCCAAGTATGTAGCCGTATGTGATGTATGTCAGAGAGTGAAGGCTGAGCATCAAAAGCCAGCAGGATTGTTACAGCCTATGCTGATACCCGAATGGAAGTGGGATAAACTTGGCATGGATTTTATCACCGGATTACCCAGAACCAAATCAGGATATGATTCTATATGGGTAGTAGTTGACCGCTTGACCAAAGTAGCTCACTTTATCCCAGTGAAAACCACCTATACAAGTGCAAAGTTGGCCAAGATATATATGACCAGGATCGTATGTCTGCATGGAGTTCGAGGACCATGGTATCAGATAGAGGGACACAGATTACTTCAAAGTTTTGGCATCAGCTGCACCAAACTTTGGGGACAAGGTTGGAGTTCAGTACAGCATTCCACCCGCAGACAGATGGACAGACCGAGAGAGTCAACCAGATTCTGGAGGATATGTTGAGGGCCTATGCGCTAGATTATGGATCTAGTTGGGATGACAATTTTCCCTACGCGGAGTTCTCATACAACAATAGCTACCAACCAGTTTAAAGATGGCACCGTTCGAAGCCCTGTACGGATGAAGGTGCAGAGCACCATTGATGTGGGATGAAGTCGGAGACCGGCGGTTGTTTGGACCAGATTTGATCAAAGAGTCTGAAGAGAAAGTTAAGTTAATCCGAGATAGACTGAAAATAGCTTAGTCCAGACAGAAGAGTTATGCAGATTCGAAACGCAAGGAAATAACCTATGAAATTGGAGATAGAGCATAGCTGCGAGTGTCACCCCTGCGAGGAGTGAAACATTTTGGAGTTAAGGGAAAGTTAGCCCCAAGATTTGTAGGACCGTATCGAATTTTGGAACGTATGGGAGAAGTTTCCTACAAGTTGGAGTTACCTGAAGGACTGTCAGGAGTTCATGATGTATTTCATGTTTCACAGCTGAAGAAGTGTCATGCTGAGATGGCCGATATACCGTTAAGAGATACAGTACCCTTGGAGGCGATTCGGTTGGACAGTGATTTGACCTATGAGGAAAAGCCAGTCAGGATTCTTGAATTTGCCAGCCAAGTCACCAACAGCAAGGTTATCAAGTTTTGCAAAGTTCAGTGGAGCCACCATACCAAGGATGAAGCCACCTGGGAACGAGAGGATGATCTTCGCAAAGACCACCCACACCTATTTTCTAGCCAACCCGAATCTCGAGGGTGAGATTCATCTTAAGGGGGGTAGGTTTGTAACATCCCAAATTTTCAATTTGGAATGTTATACATAGATCATTCATTGCATATCATATTTTGTTGCATCTCGTTCCGCGATGCTCGAAATCCTAAGCAACTCAAGAACCCTCAGAGAGAGTTGGGGATTTCCCTGTTTTCATATTTGAGTTTTATCAAATATTGAAACGAGAATTTTTGGTTTTAATTATTTTCCTCTCCGAAAATATTTCATATTAAAATATATGAGAGGAGATAATATGACTTCTCCAAAATAAATGAAATATTGGAGGAAAAATATAAAAATCAAATATTTGATTTTATCCGGAGTTTATTGCTATTTTTTTAATTAGAAAAATTGCACGTTTTTCAAAGTTGCATTTTAGGGCCAAGAAATGTTCATCTTATTCTAAATATTTTATTTAGACAGCGAAAATTTGTTTTGGCATTTTTAGTTTTTTATTTTATTTTCTAGGATTTATTTGGTTTCGGCGAAATTATTAAAAAAACGTTTCAACGCCCGACTGGGTCGAAGCCCAGCCGAGCCGGCCTGCTCCCCGCGCCGCCGTCTCTGACCTGGAGACTGCGCGCTGCCGCCGCCCGACCTGGTGTCCGGCCAGGACTCCGCCTCCCCGCCGCCTTGCCCCCTCCTCCAAGCAGACCCCCCCCCCCTCCTCTTAAATACGCCACCCCCGACCCCCCCTCCACCACCCAACCCCGCCACCAGCCCCGACCGCAGCGCCCCCGCCGCCGCCTTTGTCGCGTCACGCCGCCGCCCTCGCACCCCGCCTCGCCGGAGCATCGCCGGAGGTAACGCCGCCGTTGCCACCGCCAGTTTTTTTTAAGAAAATCGATTTGGTTTTTTTAGAAACCCTAGTTCGTTTTTTTTAGATCGGTTCACCGGTTTTTCTCGGTTTAGTTATGTTGCGGACGTTCGTCCATACGTTCGTTCTAACAAACGTGTTCACTCGTTAGCCGCAGACAACGAACGCTCGTTCGTTAGTCTGTTCGTCAGTTTTCTTTTTCTCGGATTTTCCGCGATTATTTTCAATCGCGATTTCTGATCCGATTTTCGTTTTAGTTTATCTTTTCGCTCGTTTATCGGAATCAGGCGATTCAAGCGCCTAGATCTTTGTCTCGAAACCCTCTTTCCGTTTAACCAACCTGAACAAGCTTTTGCTACTGTAAAAATTTGACCATAGTCCAGATTAGTAAACGGATCTTGTTTCTTTCGCAGTTTGAGTTTCGTTCCTTCGTTTGATTTGATTCTTTTCGCAAACCCGAGTTCTTAAGTTGAACTTTCTGGTTAGATCTTCTTGTTTGAGATTTACCCATGTTTCTTTGTTTGATTGCTTATGTATTCTATTGTTTGTTTGCGATAGAACACCCGGAGTGCGAAGCGTACTACTACGAGTCCCTAGGTTTTGCGGATCATCAGCAAGGCAAGTAACACTTTGATCATACCCCTTTATCACCCAGTTTTTATGCATTAGTTCCAATTCTCAAACATTGCATGGTTAGGATGTGATTAACATGTGGGTTGGGAAGTAGTTGATGAGGTAGAACCTATTGCCCTATTATATTCAAACCCTTGGGAGTTACTTCTATGTATTGCTTTTATTGCTATGCTATGCTCGTAGACGTGGTTTGGGTGAGTGAAATCCATGACAGATATGAGATTGTTAATTAATGGTTCAACTTAAGGTGGCAACTTGAATACACATCTGGGTGGATTGTTTGTTGGGCACCTGGGGAATCCAGTGTTGTCCTAGGATATCCCGGAGTACCCGTGTGATAATCCTATGGTCCGCCACCCAGGCTCAAAGGGAACTGAGATATTTTCATGCTAGAAACTTCCGTGTGCAGCCACAAGCTATTATGGGCTCTAGCATAGTTGAGTAAGTTGCGTGAAGCTCCCGAAGAGGTGGATCAGCAGGTAGAGGGATGTAGGTTGGTATGGTCTGCCCGGAGTAAGGGGTTAATGCTTCTGAAAGACTGTGTCTCGGTCATCCGTTTCTCAAACACCATGTAGTGCAAGAAATCCAACGAAGGAGATTGAGTCTTGTGGGGAAAAGTGCGCAAACCTCTGCAGAGTGTATAAACAAATCATGGTTAGCCGTGTCCCCGGTTATGGACATCTTGAGTATCTAGTACTTGGAGTATCATAAGTATCTCATCACTCTAAAATAATATTGTTGGGTTGTTAATTACTTTAATTGGGATTGAGTTGGAGGAACCTTCTCAATGATGTTTCAACTACCATGATAGTTAAATAAAATATATTCCTTTGTTGTAGGGGAAAATTGGCTTTTCGCAAAAACCATAACCATAGAGCTTTCCACCAGCCAAATATGCATGTAGTGATAGCATTATTCTGTTCTTGCTCTACTGTGTTACTTTGCCATCATATTCCATGTGCTGGCCCATTTTTGGGCTGCAACGTATTATGTTGCAGACTTTTCAGACGAGGAGTAAGGTTCGTTAGGTCGTTGCCGTACAGCTCAGCTATGCCGTTGGAGTTGATGGACTCACTTTATCTTCCAAGCCTTCCGTTGTTATCGTATTAGATGGCATTAAGCCATATTTATTGTAATAAGTTCTCTTTTGAGACATTTGATGTAATAAGTGTGTGATTGCTACTCTGTTATAAATCATCGAGTACTGTGTGTGTCAGCATTACCGATCCAGGGATGACACTGGAGCACAGAGACTTGACCGTTTGAGGCCAGGTCGCTACACCTGGGGTTGGTGATGACACAAGGGTCATTTGCTAGGATTTTATGTCCTGGAAAACCGGCCCTGACAAACTTGGTATCAAAGCATGGCTGACCATTGGATAATTCTATCTTAGCCTGGTCGCTATCCCTAAGTTTCCACACCATCCAAGTCCTTTCCAATCCATAGTAAAACCCATCCTATCTGATAGCATGAACCAGCCGAAATCTTTTTGACAGTCGATGCCCAACCTATTGACCTAACCCATAGGCCGTGTGCCTGTAGCCGACACCTGAGTTATCCCATCCAAAAGCATGTGATGGAAGACTCTGCTGGCTTATAAAGCAAGCATTGCCTCAGCTCAGCACATCACATCCTTCACTCACAACCAGATATCCAACACCCCAAGATGCCTGGTCCCATCGTCCGTGATGAGACCACCGCATCCGAGCTGGGAGATTTTGTAGCCATCCTCGCCAATCTCACTCGTCATGCTTTTGGCATAGATGAACCCCCGGGATATGTTGTGTACCAGGAACACACAAGTGATGACATCCATCACTTCTGGGCCACAATGCACATCCATGGGAGGGGTACCACATTACAACACCCATATCGGTTACCGAAAGGACGACTTCCAACAAGCCCCAAGCCATCCAGCATGCAGCCCGATAGGCTAGTTCAACTCTGGCACCAATCGCTGAGGGTTAACATCTCTCCTTTCCTCTACCACCCTAGTCATGATGGCTATGGTAGCCTGACCCAAGTCACCAACAGAGACCAAGAGTCGGATCCTGCTCTTGTGCATCTAGTGCGCTACCTGAGAGTGCAAGAGGCACTCTTCGATCAGGTCACCCTTGATCTGATTGCGACCCACAAGACACTTGCTCTGCTGACCCCGGTGAGAACAGAAGTTGCACCCGCCACCGACACCCCGATAGTGTTATTTGGGAGACCAATCGAGCCCTCCAGGTCTGCCCATGTTATCCACCCGGGCAATGCATTCATGTCCCCGGAGGAACTCCGTCATCTCTTGGGGATTTTCTCCAACGGGACTGTAACCACTAGATCTCGCGTGGGTCATCACCGCTACCCCAACCCTGTAGTTCCTCATTCTACTCTAGTCAACTCCTATGTTGAAGCCCATGGAGAAGCCTTGACATCTGTGAGACACGCCCGACTGGATGTCGACGAAGTGGACTGAGTCCACCAGAATAGTTGTCGAATACTTAGTAACCTTGTTGCTATGTAGATCCCACCATCGTGTCATAGACGATCACGTGTATGTTTGTAGCAGTGTGTAGTGCTTGCTTGCACGATGCACCTTTTGTGTTATTACCTTCTGTATGATTATTTGTTAGTTCTGATTTGCACTTAGTTCCTCCGCTCTTAACAAATCTCGAGGACGAGATTTTCTTAAGGGGGTTTAGAGTTTGTACACCCCAAAATTTAACCATAATTTTATTAAGTAAAATTTGGCTAGAAATAAAAATTTTGAATTATATTAGGTCTTTTATTTACTTCGGAACCTTTTCTATTTCCTATTTTAAAAACATAATTCTCTCCATATAGATTTTTTTAATATGGTGTCTTTGGTTGTTTTCTTACGTCATTCCATCTATATTTTAAATAACAGTAGGAAATATTTTTAGAATAAAATTTGCCACAAAATAATTCTTTTAATAGCATTTTTCAATCTCTGAAATGCTTTTGTTACACTAAGAACCTTTTAAATAATTCTTTCAAAATTCCACAAAAATTATGAGAGGTCAGGTGATGCCTATATATCACTTTTATGCAAAAACCTAACGTGGTATTTCGAAAATTTTGAGTGAAACATCCTCTTTTCAATTATATCCCTTTCAACTATAACCCTAATTTTCCTAGCTCTAATAATTCTGAAATTTTGCCATCATATAGTCCTTCCAGCTAAACCCTTAGGTCCAGAAGATCAGCCCCATTTGCATCTTGGAAGTCCACCAAATTATTCCTCCGAGTTTGGGTCCAGAAGTGCATTTCAATATAAGTTGCACTAGCAAGTTTTCCTTTTTCTCAAACCAACTACACCATCATCTCTATCATCCAAAGAGACCCCATCCTGCCAAGTTTCACTTCCATGAAATATTTCTAAATGCCTCTGGCATTCTGTCGAACACCTCATGTGCATGACACAAATTTGCAAGCTCATAAACTTGCATTGAGCACTTACTCATTTGATCAAACCACCTTATCCATAATCTCTGTAATCCCCACTTGCAGCACCCTAACAAGATTTAGCTTGATTGGACCACTGTAGCCTACCCTGGCATTTGGTCGAACACTCTGCTTGCGTCCGGAGAGCGCGGCCAGAGCGCGTGAACTGCACTCGACGGCGCCCGAGCCCCTGCCTCCCCTCTACTGGTTCCCTCGCTCGCCCTAGCTATCCCCTGGTTCATCAAAACGACCCCAAGGCCTGCCGACACCCTCCCCTAGCCGCTAGCACCGGCCAACACCAGCCACAGACTGCCTTCGTCTTGGGCACGCCACCACCATGACGCGTGGCTCGTTTCCGAGCCAGACAACTCACCCTCGCACTAACTGCCACCCACCTGAGCTCCACCGTCCACCACCAAACCCAACCATCCACCACCAACCTCGCCACCGACCGCGCTTCGCCATCAATGGCCTCCGCCGCCGTGTCCCATTTCGGGAAGTGACGAAACCGACCCCTCCTGACTCTCCAGCCCGCCCGAGCCTATCTAAGCACTGCCACCGTCCTCGCCTAACCCCGCCGACCATCCCGTCGACCCCAACGACCTCGCCACCGTCCTCCGTTGCCATTAAAGGCCGCCGTCAAGGTCGGTCGGAGCAGCCCCGGATGAACTGACTTGGCTAGGCTATAAAAGCCACCTCAGGCCCCCTCATGATAGCAGCACCAACCCTCCCTTTCCCTTCACGAGCCTCCCCAAGCACCAAACCGACAGGAGTGGTCGTCCGCTTCAACTCCGACTGTTTCGGCCGCCGCCAACCTCCGGTCGATTCTGACGCAACTAGGGACTCCTCCCTCTCTTTATCTCTACCATTAGAATCTTTGTGGTCCCTCTAACCCACCCCACTCGTCATTTTTTCTCGGGAAGTGTCGTAGGCAAAATCCCCGATTTGGCTCCGCCGGAACATCTCGGGAGAGCTCGCCGCTGGCGGCTACGTCCCTCCCAGAGACTGTTGCGCACCTCCACCTGACCGCTACGAGTCCCTAAGAATGATGGTGCGGTCTTCTTCCGTCGCCATGCCCCCAATCACCGGCGAGGGTCGTCAAGAGCCCCTCCTCCGCTCGGCCAGAGGAGGGAGAAGGCCGGTTTGACCAGGGCCAAACCCGACCGAAGGTCCCCGCGCGTCAGTGACTAGGGCGTGCCTGAGCCATCCTAAGTGATGGCATATTTCGGAAAGTATGCCTCCCTGTCTCGTAAGCGTATTCGTTGCCGAAGCGTTTTTTTTATTTTTTTATTTAAAAACAGAAATTTGACCCAACTTTGACTGTCTCTAGTCCTTAAACCATGACTCCAAATAAATTGATTCTTTTTTTGTTCTCCTTCAAATTTCATCTAGTTTATTTTAGTATTTATTTCAAAAAAAATAACTTTTATGTACTGTTTTGGAATTATGTGGTAACTTCATTATTTCAAAAATAGGAAAATGGAGGGAAGATTATTTTTACAAACTTTTGGAGTGCACCCAACTCTTCTACATCACCAAGGCAAGCATTTTGAACACTTGATATGATGATTGCTTGGTTGATTGCTTGCTAGAATTTTTGAAACATGCCTATGTTACCTCATATGAAATTTGCACATAGATCATCATGCATATGTGATTCCTTGTTAGTATTTTACTTCACCTAAACATGAAATAATGGTGCCACGCATTCCTATGCCTGTTCTGACTAACCTACAGGAAAAAATATTGTCACCAGTGAAAGTGGTCGTAAGGCAGAAATCTCGTTGTGACGAGAATGATCAGTGAGGGCATGTTGGGACATGCCAGATGGTGACCCTGTTGGGTACCACTAAGGAGATATATTGTGCTAATCATTGCAGGAAAATATAAACCTCCTGAGTAGACCGTAGATCGAGTCTTGCTCCGGTAACCCCCATACTTGATTCGTGCTACTACATGTCCCTCCCACAGGTAGGGTATGGTTCAGTAAGTTGTTAACCCCTTTTCCGCACACACCATACAGAGGGCCGCGATGAGGGTTTCCCGGTTCTAGGAATAATGCCAGTCATCGGGTCAGGGCCATGGGTGTATGCGGCTGAGGCCGAGAGGAAGCACCTCTTAGTTAGCGCACGGTATAAATTGTGATCCCATGCAAGGTTGTGACCTCTCCATCTTAGAGTTTTTCTTGAGTGATGCTTTGGGTGATTCCTGACATCAGGAAAGTTAAGCTGGTGTGTGCTGGTTAGGTGTGTTTTTAACCCAAAGATTGTAATGGGAATTAGTCAGCGCCTCGGTGCTGGCTAAAGAAATCCTTTACTTGTGGGTAAAGAGTACAACCTCTGCACAGTATAAAACCTATCTGAATAGCCGTGTCCACGGTTAAAGACTACAGTCTGAAATGGGTCAAGTGTCGGTCTTAGTATTGATCTTGAGAGGAAAAGGAACTACATCAGAAATTGACTAGATTTACGATGGAAGATTGTGATCACTAATGTTATTATAGACTAACCCTTTCTCTTATATTAAATGTTGAGTATCTTTGGGAAGGTTTTACCACCTGGATACTCGTGTTTTTATTTTCTTATAATCCCTTTATCAGGCGTCGCTTCAGACACCCGACTGTGGCATTTATTTTCAAGACCTTTTGAGCATCGCTTAAGACGCCCGACCGGCACATATATGATTTTCTTTTTGGAATTCACTGGACGGTTCTACCGCCTAGAATTCCCTTTGTCTTTGATTTCATTTGAAGTAAAGCCCCTTGCGTGGCGTCGCGAAGACGCCTAACTATGGTATTCTTTTACCTTTTTCTTTTGGGTTCCTTCGGAACGGTTCTACCTCCTGAGGCCCGAATTTAAATTTCTATGCAACATTATGATTTACTTATACCCTATTGATATTAGTTGACAACCTTTATTAATTGTGCATATATAATACTTCACATGATAGCATTAAATTCTTATCATGGCATGGTAGAATATACTTAAAATTAGTTGAATGCATTTTTCCTGCTTTTATTATATTTTTTGTTCATGATGTTTGCGAGTACATTCAAACGTACTCACTGGCTTGTCCCTGGCTATTATCTTGACCAGATTTACGATTCAGAGAGGAGTACTACGAAGACACCCCGCAACCTAGAAAATGGAGATAGCAGCCACGTGAGATAGAAGTTAGCCAGGCCAGTTGTTCCTGTGGGAATGGAGTTCCATCAACGTTGGAGATCGACGAGTCGCTTTCGTCATCCACCACTAGAGATCATTGTTATACTCAATGGGCCTTTATATGGTCTTGTACCCAAATTCTTCTAAACTGGTTGGAATTCTGTATCAAGGAAATGTCCACCAGCAACAGTAATCCTGGGGTTGATGATGACATAAGGGTCATTTGCTGGGATTTTATGTCCTGAAAAACCAGCCCTGACAGCATCCAATCATCTCGGTTGGTGCGGGCTGGCTATTTATAGCCATAACAATCCTGGAGAGGAAATGCTATAAGGGCTTGGAGCCAATCCAATAGCCAACCAACACGTTTCCAACAGTCGGATTTCAAATGCACCCGACAATTTTACTTGAGGAACAAGTAAAGCTGACTCCTCTACCAGAGTATTTCTCTTGCAGCCTAGAAGAATATCTAGCTCGCGAGTAAATATCTCGACGCACTTCTCTTGCAGCCTAGAAGAACATCTAGCTCGCGAGTAAATATCTCGACGCACGAAGAGATTTCTATCGACTCACATGGGATAAGTTTCGGTTAAGCATCATAATAGACAAAAGTCCGGAGATACTTGAACCCCTCTTAATCATACAGTGGTCCTATGACTCAAAAGAAGGAAATGAAACAATGGAATAAATGCTATGTTTTTACTTTGTCTTCATTCTTCTCTGCTTCAATCATTTTCTATTGGACACCTCGCGTATAAATTGCTTCACGTCAGCAACATTTTTAGGCCAACTCCGACACGCATTCTTCTCGGTTGCAAACTCCTCAAAGCTCATCAATCTTCTTTGCAGCTCAGATAACACTCTCGGAAGTTTACAGCAAACTTCTCTGAAGATTATAGCAATCTTCTCGAAACTCCAGGGACTACTTTCTTTCTATGTGCACTAACAAAATTCAGTCCCTCAATGTTTCTGACAACAATATCCAAAACACAAGGGGACATTGGACTGCACCAACTGTTGTTTTTGCTCCATCGTGTCCGCAACACCACATAGCTCCTGCTACAAGTAGATGACATAATTCTCACCATCAGCTCTTCCACCTTTCTGAAATCCATCACCACCTTGCTGCACCGTGAATTCGCCATGACCGATATGGATTCTCTCCACCACTTTCTTGGGATCAATGCATCACAACAGTACCGGTCTCCACCTTTCTCAAGAACAGTATGCCCTAGACATTTTAGATCGTCACGGCGATGTTAAACTGCAAGTTGGTCTCTACGCCCATCGACATCAATGCAAAATTATCCTCTACAGATGGTGTCCTTTACATGATCCTCACTATCGTAGTCTCGCCGGGGCTCTCCAGTACCTCACCCTCGGTCGCCCTGATATATCTCCTGTTGTTTAACGATGTTGTCTGGTCACGGGGAAGCCCACTACCAGATGGTGAAGCGGGTTCTTCGCTATGTTCATGGGACCACACGCCTTGGCCTGTCAGTTATTTCGGACGTCCCATGGCAATTTGACGTCATACTAGGACGCAGATTGGGCTGGGTGCCCAGACACCCACAAATCTACGTTTGGCTTTGCAGTGTTCCTCGGCTCCAACCACGTCAGCTAGTCGTCGAAATGCCAGAACATTGTCTCGCAATCGAGCGCTGAGGTGGAGTACAAGGGCATTGCCAACGCCCATCGTTGAGGTTGTGTGGCTTCGACAACTTCTCACCAAGATTCGTCGGCCGTCGCCGTGCTTCGGCAACTTCTCACCGAGATTTGTCGGCCGCCGCTGCGCCACGTGTTCCTCAGCTCCAACCACGTCAGCTGGTCATCGAAATGCCAGAACATTGTCTTGCGATCGAGCACCAAGGTGGAGTACAAGGGCATTGCCAACGCCCGTCGTTGAGGCTGTGTGGCTTCGGCAACTTCTCACCAAGATTCGTCGGCCGCCGCCGCACCACATGTGACAACGTGAACGCCATGTATAGCCACGTGTGACAACATGAACGCCATGTATATGTCAAGCAATCTCGTTCAGCACCACCGCACCAAGCATGTGAAAATCGATCTTCACTTCGTCCACGAGCATGTTTCCCTCGGTGAGTTCATGTTCTCCACGTGCCGAGCGCGTCGCAGTTTGCCTATGTCTTCATCAAAGGCCTCCCGAGATCAGAACCAGGTGCAGTGCATGGACCAAATTTTATTCATTTGTTAAAAAAAAGGGGCGGGGGGATTTCGATTCAGAAAGCTACAAGTTTCAATCGCGTCACCATTTTCTTTCACAGACGATCCAACTCACCAACACTCTTTCGGCCCACAGCAATACAGGCGGGATTTACAGTGGTCTTGATGGGGATGGGCCATCTACAGTAGCTTCAGTATTTTCAGCCGCTCCTCATGCTCTGGCTCAAGCTTCGGGGCCGAGTAGCTGCCGTGCAGATCTTCCACTACGTATTCCTGCATGCGAAAAAGAATGAAACGAATTCATAATCTGAAAGAATGATGCTGCCCCGGGAAATAGCTCGACCAATGTGAGGCGGCCTCTTGCCTTTGTGAGCTCTCTTTTGGTCAGGATGTGATAATGTCTCTGCCAGATCCTCTGGACGGCCATAGTCGCCGCGAGGAAACCGTATGCAATCCCAAGGATAGCGAACACGACGATGAAGAGCACCACCAGGGCAAAGCAGGCCTCCAAAGAAGCAGGGAGACAGTCCAGGATGCCCCAACCATAGCAGCAGTTCCGGCACCCAACTAAGCACGGATCTTGGTTGTCGTTCAAGGACGAGCAGTGCACTATCAACCCGAAAAATCCAAGCAGCACAAAGAAAACCACAACCCCTTGAACATCAACAGATAAAACGTTAGGTTAATTCAATAACAGCAGTTTTATGTTGCTGTAACCAAAAGTTTTGCTGACTAATATAAATGGTACATATGCATCATTATGACAGAAAGGTGTTATTCCAATACCTATGCAGTAGTAGAACGGTATTGGATGCTTTGACAAGATACGATCCCAACCATCACTGAAACTATTCCGGAAACTTCCGTCCCTGTCTAGAAAGTATGCAATTGCACTAATGATAGCAATAGTCTGCAGAAAATGAAAATATATGCAAATAATTATTTCCCCTGCCTGAATTTGTACTGAAAAAATGCCCTAATATTTTAATAGTACATCAGTATGTGTATTCTGAAAATAAAAAGTGCATTGGCATTGCTTGGAGAGCGAAATGCCAATGATAAGAATCATTCCGTTCAAAAAAATAATTTGTATTTTGTGTTAGTTTGTACATTAAACATGTGGTATCAACTTGTATTTCGTGATCATTTGTACATGAAACCTGCAGTTCCGTCAAATTTACTCAAGATCTAAATATGCAAATTTTGAATAATGCAACTACTATTCCAGATTCAATAGATTGGTGTTTTCATAGTTTAACTGAAGTAGGAAAATGTAACTCTGAATGCCTCAGGGGGGCATTTTCTGAATTATATTGTACAGACTTATTATGTATAAGTATTCCCAGTTGTGCAACAGTACTAAATAAGAGCATCTTTAGAAACAAAGATATTGGATTTCATTTAGTGAAGAAAAGGCATTAAAAAAGAAATATTTTCAAGTCTTAGAGCTTACAATTTGAACTGCAAGAAAACCAAGTATAACATCTCTTGCCACGAAGAGCCGGAACTTTATTTTGCGCCATGAGTTATCTTCCAGAGTTTCCACTCGAAGATGGAACTGAGCTTTGCATGTTGTGCAGTGTGAGAATGCAAATCCTTCCTACAAAGTAAGCAGGAAAAATGGGAGCAGCATTTAACTACATTTCCCAACCATAATGAATATATCAACAGAAAAAAAAATTAGAAGGCATAGCATCTAGTTAGGACTTAGGAAATCCTTAATACAAGGGGAATCATAAAGCTCAATAAAGTACAAGTTGAACCTAAAGATTCTAATAAAATATTCCAACAGTGATGTGCTAAGCCTTCGAGCAGCACGATT
The DNA here is from genome assembly GCF_018294505.1 of Triticum aestivum. NCBI lineage: Eukaryota > Viridiplantae > Streptophyta > Magnoliopsida > Poales > Poaceae > Triticum > Triticum aestivum. The sequence continues at coordinate 321,477,524 of NC_057812.1, forward strand.
TCAACCTAACCCTCCAAATTAAGCTGAATGAGAATAGTTTGCAGAGATGCAGCTTGACTCCTAATGGATATCGCGTTGCCAATACAAGTCTAAAGCTGATAACATCTTTGCAATCTCAGAAACTGCCACTTGAAACAAGATTAATGAGGCTAGGTGGCAGGTTCTGATCACATTACTACCGCCAGAGAAAAAGAAACTCTAGCTTGCAATTTTCTCCTCCAATATACGGTACATTTACTTTGTTTACTTGTACTTTCTCTTTTCTCTTCTGGGTTCTCACAGGTTTCTGTTAGGTTTCATCTCTAGCCTACTCCAACTTGGTTGGGACAAAAGGTTCTGTTGCTGTAGTAGTACTCCACGTACCAATATGACACTGCGTGTATTTTCTCATGTTCTCTAGGTGAAACTTTTTCTATATCCAACTGGTGTCTCGATATGGTGGTTTACACATATAGCATAATGCTGGCTGTAGATTCGGAACATTTAGAGAATGTGCAGCTAATCGTATTCATGTATGTTGGGGACATATATACACAGTACAGACAGGCCTAGATTTGTCCTCCAAGTTCATATCTCGCAATTAAAAAAAGAGATAGACCAGGAGAGTTAGGAAGGAAACGATCCTACGTGATCGCATGTGAGTGGTCGGAACATGAACAACGTGAAATTGTCCAAGGGGCACCTTTTCGCGGACAAATGGATATCCAACTCAACATGCTTGTGCGGCGATGATGAATTGGGTTAGCTGACAAGTAGACAGCATAGACACTGTCACAAAACATCACGGAGGCCTTGTCGATGGTGCAGTGGAGCTCACCAAGTAGTTGACAAAGCCAACAACACTCCGCCATGGCATTGGGGACCGCTCGATATTCTTCTTCGGCACTAGAATGTTAAACCATGGGTTGTCATTTGGAGGACCATGACACCAAAGAGTCGCTGACATAGACGCAAAAAAAAAAGATGTAGAGTGGCGAGTATCCGGGCAGCCGGCCCGATCAGCACCGCGCTAGGCGGCAATGGCGGTGGAGGAGCTACCAGTAAGCTGAAGACGTGAGATGTAGTGCTACGAAGATTGCGAAGCAATCTCTTGATCACCCCCCAGTGAGCATCTCGTGGAGCATGCATGTGCAAACAAATTTTCTGAACAATATATGCAATGTCCCGTCGTGTCAAGGTGAGGTATTGAAGAGCTCTTGCAATACTTCGGTAGAAGGTAGCATCAGACAAGAGATCTCCAGAGGCAGCCGAGGCCTTGGGTTTAAGCTTGTACCCGGTTCAGAAAGGCACTGGAGACGTCAAGCTGGTATACCGGCCAATGGCAAGACGCACACGGGACCGAAGGTCTCACCAAAGTCCACACCAGCATGTTGTGTGAAGCCACATACAACCCTGTGAGCTTTGTAGCAATCCAAAGAGCCATCTATTAAGCTTGTGCAGATATACCCACTTGCCGGTGGCGATGTTGGCGCCACAAGGACGAGGCACGAGTATCTATGTGCAGTTAGCCTGCAATGCATTGAACTCATCATGTATCGCAGCACACCATGTGGGGTTGCGGATTGCAGCACGAGCAGGGGAGGGTAGCAGAGACAGGGAGATAAGAGGCTTCACCGGTGGCGGCGGCAGTTCGGCTAAATAACCCCATGACGAGCACGCATGGCTATGGTGTGCACGAACACGTCGAAGGACCACAACCCCAGATCACGCGTCGGTGCAATCAGCATGGGGGGTGCAGACGGCGAAGGTGACGAGGCAACGAGCTTGACAGCAGAGCTGGAGGTTGTCGTGGTTGGCGCAGAGGCGCTGCTGCCCAAGCCAGGGTCGGTTGCTGCCATGGCAGCCGAGTTGGGCGAAGCGGCCAACCAGTGGGCGGGACAGGGGAATCCGCTGCGGGGCAAGCAAATTCACTGTGATGACAGCCGAAACAGCCGACCCAGCAGGCGAATTCACTGCATGTCCCTCCTTTCTGGAGGTTGTACCCCTGATGTCTTCCTGTTCAATGAAATGAAACACAAATTCTTTTGCGTTTTCTTGAGAAAAAAATATTGGAAACCGAGAACACTCTTTATAAGTGAAGTCCATACATCACACAGCACATAAGAGCAGAGGGAAAACTAGCTTGAGAATCTGATTGTTTAAAGGGTGAATGAACGTGCTTCCCCAATCTACAAGCATGATATCTCATAGACGGGATCTTATTATAAGAGAACTCGAAAGACAAATCGTTTTTGAGAGGGCGTCATGTCCTGGATGCCCAAGTCGTTGAAGTCAAAGCTCGGAGGTGCTAGCAAGAAGAGACTAAGGCCCGTACACGAGGGCATAAAGTTCGTCCAGGCAATCACATCGGAGAATCACTGATCGTGTATGCAAGTCCATAATAGAAAAAACATATTTGTCAAATTTTAACGGTGGCAGGATTCTGAGGAGTGAAGTAACAAACAAAAATCAACTTTTAATAAGATTATGAGTGATGACGACATTGTGAAGGTGAAGTAGAAAAGAACAAATGGGAAGGGAGGTGGTACCGGTATGGGTGATCAGAAGGGAGTCGGCATTAGCAACGATGAAGCTAGGGGTGGAAAAGAGTGTGGAGTGAGAGAGGATACCGAGGTTGTTTGCCATATGCGAGGTGCCAAGGGACCAGTTGGACCCGCCGCCTTGAAGGGAGAGGTTGTTGAGGGCGGCGTGAAATTGTGTCTGGTCCCATGCCGTTTGTTGGGCTTGTGGTGGTGAAGGACCGTAACCCTAGTAGGGAGGAGCGAAGGCAAAGCCCTGCTGTCCTAGCTGCGTGTCATGGCCATGTGGCAAAGAGAAGCCGGGACAAGGCCCGAGTAGAACGGCACCTGGTACGTGCCTGTTGGGTGGCCATGCCTGGAACATGTCAGATGGTGGGTAGGTATCGGTGATCCACGCTGGCGTTGGAGCGGCTCGCGTGTCAGGAGCCGCCGGGTTGGAGCTGAACGTAGTTTGGGATGGTTTCTTCTTCCCTCACTTGCCGCAATCACAAGAGGAAGGCGCGACGGGATAGGAAGCAGGCGAAGCAATGGGCACGTGGCAAGAGCGATTAGCGACAAGGGCCACTACACATGGTGAGCGCCATGGGCGAGGCGAGGTTCTTACTAGAGTAGGGTGCCGCGGGCACAAGCAAAGGTGAGGTTGGTCAAGTTGATAGTGGTCGAAGTTGCCATTGAGCCCATTGATGAAGGCGAGCAGCATGTCCTGGTCGACAACGGGAGAGCCCGAATCACGCAGTGTCTCAGCAAGACACTTGAAACGACCGGAGAATGCGGTGATGAACAAATCACCTTCGACGAGATTGTGGAACTCTCGTTTAGTGAAGACGGAGCGTTGGAGGTGATTGTCGAGGAAGAGGGAGGTGATGGCGGTTCACACGTGCTCGGCTGTGTCAGCAGTCGATCTAAGTCCACTTAACGTCACCGAGCATCATGGCGCCATCAACGGAGCCGTTGACATGGTTGGTGAGGCCAAGCTTGCGTTAGGTGAGGTTGAAGGTCTAACAAATGGAGAAATTCAACTTGACGAAATCAAGGGTGGTGGTGACATGGTTGAGGATACCATGTGGACTGGGAAGATTTGGAGAATATACAGCCCATCGTATTCATGTATGTTGGGGACATATATACACAGTACAAATCAACCTAGACTTGTCCTCCAAGATCATATCTCGTAACTAAAAGAAGAGATAGACTAGTCACGTCACTTCACCAGCCACCACCACTGCCCTCCGTCGTCGCCCCGATCATGGCGAACTACCCGCTCAACCCAGTGCCGTTCCTCCCACCGGGCTTCGCCGTCGAGCCCGGTCCGGCAGATCGTCTTGTGCGCAGCGGCATGGTCGTCGGACCCATTCCGCCGCTCAACCACGACTTCCTCGTCGTCGCAGAAGCCAGCCACTATGCCCCCCTGCATCTCCACACGGCCATCCGCACCATGGTTCAAGGTCTGCTTCATGAGTCCCAACTTTTTACCACTGAATCTAGCGATCATCCTTTCGGCATTGGCATATTCGGATTTGTGGATTCATTCATGAGGGACGCTGCGGTTAATACCCCTCTTGAGCTTGAAGATGAGGATCTCCTAATCACTTTTGTGCCGCACAATGAAGCCCTCAATCGTCGCACCACCTCTTTTGGCCCCGAGGTCTGGCTCATGTTTTTCGGATTTCCCTACGATTACCAAACAAACTACTACATCACCAAAGCCCTGGGTGGCTACGGCTCTCTCGTCAGCTGGTATAATCCAAGGCAGGACAGGAGGTTCATCTTGCTCAAGGCCCACTTTCTGCGCCTTCGCCTGATTTCAAAGAGTTTTGTAGTCTAGCAATTGGGTGGTGCGAGGGATTGCTGGACCGTGCAGATCACCATCTTGAGGAGCAACTATTGGAATGGCCTGCTGCCTGAGGTTCTCCCTGCTGGCGAAGAACCACCCCCACCTGACAGCAATCCACATCCGCAGTTTGGACCTGAACTGACCGCTGAGCAGCTCTACCAACAGCAGGTCCATAACTGGTTGGTTCAGAACGGTGCTCCTCCTGCTGACAACGCGAACCATGGCAATGGGCCTCACCAGAACAATGCTGGTTGGGGGGGGGCATGGCCAATTCCTCCGGCTCCTCCATTGCCGCCCCTCCCCCCACACCTGGTCAATTACCAAGCCTGGTTGGTTGCTCAAGGTCTAACAGTGCAGCATGGTCTTGTCCCAGAAGACAACATTTCTGATAATGCTATGGAAGATACCTTTTCTTCTGATGATGATAGCTCTGTTTCTGTTGGAGATGCTCTGCTTCTGCTACCTGTCGCTGCACCTACCACCCAACAATCTGAAGCACACGATTCAGTCACAGTTTCTGTCAGTCTGCATAACCAGGGCATACAATTCGGCCTGTCTGCACAAGGCTCTGAACTGATCAACCTCCTCCTGTCGGATCCGATACCCAGGCAGCAACTCAACACCTTCATCTTCCATGCCCTACGCCCAACAATCGCCACAATTGGACCTTGGAGCAATGGTTACGGTATGCAATCCCCCAACTTGGAGGTTTCTGTCTTGGTCTCTGCTGTTGACAATGGCATCACTCTTGCTCAGCTGCCTCTCCCTCCAGCTTCTTCAGTAGTGCTAGAAGAAATCTTTAACAATCATCAGCAGTTATCTTTGCCAAGCAGCAAAATTCTCCTGAGCCTGCTCCAACCGAAGCTACATCTCTGCTAGCTGCTCAGCCTCTCGGGCACACCAGTTTTAGTCCACCTCGGTCGACTGATCGCAACCCCAGGATTGCCCAGGGCACGCTTGGTCTCGCTGCAGTTAGCTCCATCATTGAACCTGCTGGCCCTGTGGTGACTCATGGCCGTAATGCTCGTGCTCCTGCTCACATTTCCACTGCTAAAGTCCGTCGTAGCAACCGGTCCAATAAATACAATGGCTTCAACATCAACCAAGTGACTGATGCTCGCCCTACCATCTCTCGGGTGATGCCACGGCTGATGCCTTCGATTGGCTCTTCCTCCTCCGCCCAAGAGACGCATTCTGATGATGCACCACCCACCCCAGTGCATGTCCTTTAGGAGATTGGAAGCAATCGATGTGTTGTCCCTGCTACTGAACTTACTGAAATCCTCAATGCAGCTCCTGAACCTGCGTCCACTTCGACTGCACGCACAGGTAATCTGCTCGCTGACGATTTGGCACCTGCTGCGCCTTCTTAACTACCAAAATCAATCCTGGAAAAAGCGCTGCACCATTCGGTGGATCAAGTTCGGCGATGAAAATACGAAATTCTTCCAGGCAGTTGCCACTGAAAGATATCGCCGTAACATCACCAGCTTCAGAAAAGATGATGGAGCTCTTGTTGATAATCATTCGGGCAAAGAGGCACTCCTGTTTCAAACTTACACTGATCGTTTGGGCACCTCGCGACTGACAGAAATGAAGTTCAACCTTTCAAACATTGTTCAGCGCCATCATGATCTGGACCAGTTAACTGAACAATTGCACACGATGAGATCGATGCAGTAATCAAAGAAATGCCGACTGATCGAGCGCCCGGCCCTGATGGTTTTAGTGGAGTTTTTCTCAAAGCGTGTTGGCCTATCATCAAACAAGACTTCTATAACCTTTGTGACAAATTTCATCAAGGTGAATTGAACCTCACAAGTATAAACGATGGCCTGATAACCCTAATCCCAAAAACCAACTCACCGGAGAATGTGAATGACTACAGACCGATCACGCTGCTCAGTTGCTGCCTTAAGCTGATCACCAAGCTTCTCGCCAACCGCCTTCAACATGTCATTTTAAAAATCATTCACACTAACCAGTATGGTTTCATCAAAGGGTGAACGATACAGGATTGCTTGGCGTGGACCTTCCAATATATCCATCAATGTCACGCCTCTACGAGGGAGATTATTCTGCTCAAACTTGATTTCACCAAAGCCTTTGACACGATTGAGCACGCACCCATGTTAAACATTATGAAGCAGATGGGTTTCAATGACAAGTGGCTATCTTGGATAAAATGCATTTTCTCCACGGGGCGCTCATCGGTTTTACTAAATGGTGTCCCGGGCCGTCAGTTTCACTGTCGCACCGAGGTGTGACAAGGTGACCCGTTGTCCCCCCTGATCTTTGTGATCGCAGCCGACCTCCTCCAAGCCGCCATCAACGATGTGTATAGACAAGGCAAGATCCAACTGTCATTCCCTTTCACGGGACAAATGGACTACCCGGTGATACAATATGCGGACAATACAATTTTGGCCATGCATGCATGCCCTCGTCAAGCAGCTATCGTAAAAGAGATCCTCACGGACTACGCGTCCTCCATCGGCCTCCGGATCAACTTCCATAAATCCACGCTCATCCCGATCAATCTCTCCCAGGAATCAGCCCTTGCCCTCGCACGTTTATTTGGCTGTTCGGTTGGGTCTCTGCCTTTCACCTACCTTGGACTACCCCTTGGCACGACCAAGCCCACCGTCCTGGACCTTATGCCACTTGTTTGCAGTGCAGAACGCCGTCTTACATCAACGATCTCCATGATGTCCTACGGGGGTAAACTCTCTTGGCTTAATGCAACTGTCGCGTCCCTCCTCATCTATGCCATGTGCACACTCAAATTTCCCCCAAAACTGGTTGAGATGCTTGATAAAATCCGAAGATGCCTTTGGACCAAGAAAACTGAGCAGGGTGACAAATGCAACTCTCTTGCGGCCTGGGATATGGTTTGCAAGCCCAAAAGGCATGGAGGACTTGGGTTATTAACATCGAAATACAGAATGATGCACTGCTTATGAAATTCCTGCACAAGTTCTACAACAAGCTCGACGTCCCCTGGGTTCATCTTATTTGGGACACGTATTATACGAACAAAATACCTCACGCAACAAACCTGGTTGGATCCTTCTGGTGGCGCGACATTCTGAAACTTACACCCACCTTTCGAGGCATCACGCAAGTCTGGGTAGTCTCAGGTACGACTACTCTTATTTGGAAAGATCTTTGGGCAAGTGACGTTCTAGAATCTTCCCATCCCCATGCATTCTCCTATGCCATGCACGAAGACGAGTCAGTCAAAAGTTTCTTGGAGAGCACGGCACTGTCGGAAACCTTTCATCTGCCCCCTCCCCACAGGCCTTGGACGAGGTGCGTGACATCCAACTGGTCTCCTCACACATGCACCCGACCACGTCAACGAATGACATCTGGCACTACACCTGGGGCAAGGCAGATTACCGGCCCACTGATTACTACAAGTTCTATTTTAGAGACGCGAACGCCCACCCAACATTCTCTCTGCTCTGGCGTTCTCACTGCATCATGCGGATCAAGGTTTTTGGATGGCTTCTCATGAACGATAGATTGAACACACATAACATGTTGAAGCGACGCCACTTTGACATTGGCAATGACCACAGTTGTTTGCTATGTGGCACTCCAATTGAGGAGACACTTGATCACATGATTTTTACTCGCCGTTTAGCAGATCTTGCTGGCAAAAACTTGGCATTGACTGGCCCTCATTCACCTGCCGCCTCCAACTGCTTCAACATGGTAAAGAAACTTGGGGGCGCCCGCTCTTCTTTGACATATTTCTAGTGGCTGCTTGGAGTCTGTGGAAGGAAAGAAACAACAAGCATTTCAGAAGAATTGCTCCAAGCATTGAGGGCTGGATGAGAAGATTTAAGGAGGATTTTAGCCTCCTCCAACATAGGACTAAGGGTGCTCACCCTACCTTTATTTCTTTCTTTGTTTCTGATCTCCCCTAAAGTAGTTTTCTTCTTCTCTCCCACCTAACACAGCAGGAGCCTCTCCTACTGTCATTCCCTCAAAAAAAGGAAGAAAACCTGATCGCATGTGATATGCTAATATTCTTACACTAGCAGTGGAAAGCAAACTACGGAACCTATAATAGTGTCTCGGAGCATCTATATCTATACCAATATAATAAGAAGACCCAAAGGGACAGACCCAATTGATCTTGGTCATACATCTGTGTTAATCCAACAATTCGTATCGTCCCAATGGTGAGCACCACACCATGTTTAACGTCCTAATTACCCACCACTGCCATTGGTTCTAGTTTCACATCTCCACAGTCAAATGATGTCAGCCTAACAAGCAAGATACCTAAAGACCTCCCATAATTTTCTCAATTCCTTTCACGCTCCTTTCTCCCCTCACACCACAAATGCCGACACATCGCTTGCGGATCACCGTCCAGGGTGAGCCCATATGTCGCCTCGAGTTCAAAGTTCGCCACGCTCCCCACATTAAAGCGCAGCGAGTACTGTCAGAGCGCGTAGCCCTCAACCTCACTGCCACCACTGCCTCCTCCCCCTACTGGTGGCACCACCCTGTTGTGCCCTTTCACATCCTCTGCCACGCCCATCCAGATCCGTTTGTCGAGAAGGGTCAGAAAGTCACTCCCGGTGAGCTCGCTGGCACCAGAACATCACTATCGTTCTCCTCGTTCTCTAGGCCAGACCTCACGACCACCCTCCTATGCCCTGATGCGCTGAGCAATCCCTTCGACAAGCAGATCGAGGTGGTCCCACAGCGCCAAACGCATTTTGCCAGTTGCCTGATTTGGTTCAAAATTGAAATATATTAAAGAATCGGGCATTCAAAAGACAAGATAGATGATTATCGCTGTATATTTTTCCTCATTATTTGCATATTGATTTGTTGTGTTCGTGATTGGCACGCATAATCGGGTTTGCCCAGCGCCTTCCACTGCTTCATTTTTCCTGCTTTCGTAGTTTGTAAAACCGTAGTTTCAAATCGATGAAATCGAAGGAGCTCTCTTCTATTTATTTAGGGGAAAAAATCATGTTTGCCCAAGCCTCTTGGTAAACCCAACTTTTGCAGGCAAAAATTGCTTGTCGTTGATGTAATCTGGCAACCGATATGTCCATAGGGTTCTCTCAATCTGTGAACCATGCACGACATTTGCAGCTGATCGCGAGCGAGCCCTCGTGGTGGGGACAAAGGTAGCATCAGTACCAGGGTTGCTTTCCAGAAGGATACCTACGATTCCTATGTTGTAAACACATGTCATCATTCTATCTTCAATTCTTCATGCCGACGTTAGTTGTGGAACAATACCTTTTTTGGAAGAAAAAAATGGTTTAGCGTTCATTGAGCTTTGCTTTAGTCTTTGGTGCATCTGTGAATTTAAACATGGTTAGATGTGTAATTGTTTGTGTTATGTTTTTTCTCCCTTGAAAATGTCTGATGGGGGAACAAAGAGTAGAGCATTTGGTGAGTATAGCATTAATGAGCATGGCTTTCGTAAGCGAAGTACTAGGCCAAACGAATCACATACCAGTGAGAAGGCATACCGATGTGCCTCTGAAGACATGCATATGTTTGGTCCAATTAGAGATGGAGCAAGTAGTATTGTGCGATAGCTATTTCTATACCACTTCACCGAATTTTTAGCTTGGTTAAGATAAAACATTTTCGACAAGGTGCACTTTTAATTGTCAGAAATGCAGCTTACAACCACATTGGTGCATACTTCTGTTTTTTTTAGATGAACATCCCAATAAGGGTGTTTTCATTTTTAATCCCCTAATAATTGTTCCTTCTACTTCACTGAACTGAACATACAAAAGAAGATAGTGAGAAATTGAATTCCTATTATTTGTACCTACACTCAAATGAAACTTGTGGGGAAAAAAATCTGCCCAGCGGACGAATTTGGTCTACATTGCACAATAGTTTCCAGCAAAGAACATGTGTTTTTCCTTTTTCCATGATTGGGGATATGTGGTGTTATTTTCTACTTTTCGAATGGGAAGTTGGGAACATGTGGACAGATCATTGATGTGCTCCGAGATTCGCTATACACAGTTCTGAGTTGCAGTGAGCAAATTATCTACAAGAACACAACTTTATCTAAAAAGGACTATTTAAATATATATATTCACTTTCTGGACCTTCCATTTTTGGGATCATTGTCTTCTTGATTTTTGGGAAACAGAATCTACATTCTTTACCTTTCAAGGTGTATGTGCACATGAAGCCGTACATGTCACAATGATTGTGAGACGGAGCACCAACAGTTTTTTGTTCAGTCCGTGGGCATGTACCGAGATGTCTTGTGAACATAGAAGAGATTTGATAGTGGTATCTCATAGCACTTCCAGAGATGTATAAGCAGAGCACACAGCAGTTTTAATTATTGGTATACATGTGCTTATATGCTTAATGTTGTTTTTGTTGTCGTTATCTCATTTCTCATTTTTATATGCACTCACTTTGATCTTCAATACCAAATAAATACAATAAAATATATTAGATTATGGATTTAATGATATTGATTTGATACTGTGAATGTGATATTTCTTATCCTATAAACTTGGTCATATTGTCTCCTTCGATGCCCTTATAAATTGATCACTAAGGTGATGGATAACAGAGTAGCTATTTTTGCTGACAAGCTTATCAGCAAACACCAGAATGCTTTCATTAAGCACAGGAATATCATGGATGGGATCCTCACTCCATGAGGTGCTACACCACACTCATCAAAAGAAAAAGATTGGTGTGGTACTTAAGCTAGATGTTGAAAAAGCCTATGACAAGATAAACTGGGATTTCCTCCTCGATGCCATAGTAATCGAGGGTTTGGGACTACTTGGTGTGGCTGGGTGAAAAAAATCCTCAGTAATGGTACAGTCAGCATTAAGCTAAATAATGAGATGGGACCTTACTTTCAGAGCTACAAAGGCGTTCACCAAGGCGACCTCATTCCCCATTTTTATTTAACCTCGCTGTGGAAGCTCTGTCTAAGACGATTCGCAATGCTCAAAAGGAAAAAATGATTACTGGACTAGCTCCGGACCTCATTGAGAATGGCATAGCCATCCTCCAATATGCTGACGACACAGTCATCTGTTTTGAACATGATGAGGAGGCTGCTGTTAACTTGAAGCACCTCTTATATATTTTTGAACTCATGTCTGGTCTAAAGATAAACTTCCTTAAGAGTGAAATCCTGTGTGTGGGAGGAGATGATAATGTACTAGCTTCCTATGCTGATCTTTTCAACTGTCAAATTGGGCACTTCCCGATGAAATACTTGGGAGTGTCGGTAAGCTACTCCACCTTGCGTAGCCTGGACTGGAGTTTTGTAGATGACAAATTCCTCAAATGTTGTGAAACATGGATTGGGAACGCTGCATCCTCGGGAGGAAGACTTGTACTCCTAAATTCCTCCCTTTCTAGCATTGTTTATTACTACATGGCTATGTTTTTGCTTCCTAAGATGGTGATCTACAAACTTGATAAACATCGCAAAAAGTTTTTCTGGCAAGAAACCAACGGCAGGAAACGTTATCATCTTGTGGAATGGACCAGAATCTGTAGATCGAAGAACAAAGGGGGTTTGGGGGTGAAAGATCTCCGTAAGCATAATATTAGCTTACTTACTAAATGGTGGTGGAAACTCAAGACACAGCAAGGGTTGTGGCAGGATGTAATTCGAACCAGGTACTTGAAAAAAAGATACTATAACTTCGGTGAGAAGTAGATTTGGAGACTCGCCGATCTGGAAAGCCATTATGAAAGTTAAGGAATATTATCTAACTGGAAGAGGGTGATCCTATTGATAATAACTCTCCCTTACGGGATAGATTCCCCGAGCTTTACAGCATATGTAATGAGCAGGAGATTACAGTTGCCAAGTTCAAAAACAATGTTAGCATAGATTTCTTCAGGAGACGTCTACACCCTCCACTGATGGATCAGTGGGGGGAAGTCAAGCGGGCGGTTGAATCCTGGGTACTCTCTAATGAGCCGGATCAAGTGAGCTGGAACCTTGGGAAGAGTAAGCGCTTCACAACTAAATCTGTGTACGCATACTTCGAAAAGCATCTAGCTGGTTGTGACTATAGATGGATATGGAAAGCTAAACTTCCTCTTAAGATTCAGATATTCTTATGGCAATTATTCCAGGATGTTGTGCTGACACGAGATGTTATGAAAAGATGAAACTGGGCTGGAAACCCGAAATGTTCCTTCTGCACAGATAGAGAAACCTCGCAACACCTTTTCTTCACCTGCCCAGTTGCCAGGGTAGTCTGGAGAACTGTTGGGTGTGTCCTGGGCACGGGTTTATGTCCTGACAATTTGTGGCAATATTTCTCCTGGTGCTATGTCTTCTTACCGGATGGATCTAAGTTCTATACCTTTGGCCTTGCTGCGATATGCTGGGCTATGTGGAACCGTCGTAATCGGGCCCCATTCGAACATAAGAAGCTAAAAACTCCTTTTGATGTGGTTTTTTCTGCATGTGGATATCTGAATTATTGGGCAGGTCTGATGGATGGAGTTGATCGCGAGGCAATGGAGCACGGCGCCAAGATGCTCAAGACCAATGCGGCTACCATCATGAGGATCTGTGCCACCCCAGCTGAACCAGCGATGGACTGATGAGTTGCTGCTGTACTATCTTCATCAATAGCATCCTACCTCCCCAACTGTTATGTTAGACTTTGATCTTTGCCCCTGCGTGGGCTTTTGCTGTCTGCTCATCATGTGAGCTTTCCCCCTTTTGGAGACTTTATGCTGGTACCTTGGTTCGTGCTGGTTAGGATAGTTGGTTTTAGATGGTACTGGGTTTTCGCCCTATAGTGAGCTGCTCGATGACGAGTGCTCACGGTGGGTTTCCCAGCGGTGTCTTGAACTCGCTTTCCCCTTTCCAGCTTCCTTTAAAAATCAGACGCTGTATTTCCGTTATGTTAAGTAATGGAAAGGGGTTATGCCCGGTTCAAAAGAAAAAAGCTTGGTCATATTTCACAAATATAACTTAAGACAAAACTATTATGTGAAGTGTTTTGACAGAGAGAGTATATGTAGCTCATTCACCATGTAATAACTAAGACATGACAAATGCACACGATGAGAACTTCTTTCCTGGCCACTCTAGTCCGACTACATACTCTATAACTTAACAGACTCCATGACCAAGACTTTTTTTTCGAGAAAACGCAAGAGAGCTTGCATTTCATTGCTTTGGAAAGAAAGAGAGTTTCAGTTACAATCCTCCTAGGAGGCAGTTACAGTGCCCAATAGCACATCAGTGAACGTCCCAACTTTGTGGTACGATGGCACGAAGCCCTAGAGCGCCGGCTCTGGCCCAGAGGGCGGCCTGTCCTTGATCTTCGTGAGCAGGTCATTCGCCGAGGGCCATCCTCGGTTGAAGACACAATCGTTACGGTACTTCCAAATCATCCCTGGGACGAGGAGGGTCGCGGAGGCGAGGCCCTTGCGCATGGGTTTGGGAGTGTGCTGCCGCGCCGTGTGCCACCAGTCATTGAGAGAAGTCTCGCTGTCGGGCGGGGCACAGGAGAGTCGGAGCCAGTGCAGCACCTCGTACCAGATCTGCTGGGCGAAGGGGCAAGCGAGGATGAGGTGGTGTATGGTCTCAGGGTCCTGGTCACAGAGGGGGCATCGCACGGGGTGCTGTAGGCCGCGGCGGGCGAGGCGGTCGGCCGTCCAACACCGGTCCAGGTGGGCGAGCCAATGGAAGAATCGGACGCGCGGGGGCGCCCAGTTCTTCCAGGTGCGCTTCCATGGGACGCAGCCCGTGGAGCCATTGAAGGTGGCGATGTAGGCCGATTTGGTGGAGTAGACGTCGCGGGGGTTCCACTTTCAGGAGAGGCGGTCTGGCTCGGCAGAGAGGGTCGTGCGGCTGATTGTGTGCCAGAGCTGTAAGTATTGCCCGATCTCATGGATGCCAATCGTGCCATGTATGTCCCGCGCCCATCAATTGGCCTATAATCCATGGGCGACGGTCCTGAGCTTGCAACGGCGCTTGGGAATGCATGCATATAGGAGCGGAGCGATCTCGCCAACGGAGCGCCCATCGATCCATCGGTCTTCCCAGAAGAAGGCCTGCATGCCATTCCCGATTTGCATGGTGGTGGATGCGAAGAAGAATGCATGCTCCTCAGCGGTGAACTGCAGGTCGAGGCCAGCCCACGCTCTGGTGTTGTCCGTGCGGCTGAACCACAACCATCGGGTGTGGAGCGCGAGGCTGGTCCGAGCGAGATCACGCACGCCGAGGCCGCCAAGCGAGAGCGGGCTAGCAACGCATTGCCAATAAACATGGCAGTGCCTGCCATTTGCTTCCGCGTGCCCGGCCCACAAGAAGCCTCGCTGAATCTTCTCGAGTGCCTTGATGGTCTTGTTGGGGGCGCTAGAGCGAGGAGCTGGTGGATCGGGATCTCGCTCAGGATGGCCTTGACTAACGCGAGGCGGCCGGCCTTGTTCATGAGATGCGCCTTCCAGGTGGGTAGCATGCCGGCCGTTTTGTCGACGACGAGCTGCAATTGTGCGACCGTGGGGCGGTGTGGCGTCAGGGGGATGCCCAAATACGTGATCAGGAACTCGGCTAGGGGCAGCCCAGTAGGTTGACAGCGGGCGCGGCATCATCGGCAGAGCACCGGATCAGGGTAGCGGAGCTTTTCGAGAAGTTGACCTAGAGGCCTGATGCGCGGTGAAGAGCAGTAGGATGCTCTTGACGGCCGTGATGTCGCCAATGGTGGGGTAGCAGTAGAGGATCACGTCATTGGCATAGAGGAGACAGAGGGGACCAGGGCCGGGGGTGCAGCCACTGCAGGACGCCCAATCCCGTCGCGCGGCGGAGGAGGCGGCCCAGCGTGTCAACGGCGAGGACGAAGAGTTGTGGCGACACGGGGTCGCCCTGGCGGAGGCCACACCTGTGCCAGATGGTGGGGCCGGGGTCTTTGTTGATGAGCACCTTCGTACTAGCCGAGGGGAGCAAGATGGCCAGCTAGTCCAAGAAGCGGGAGCCGAAGTCGTACTGGCGGAGGACATCGAAGAGGAACGGCCAACTAATGGTGTCAAAAGCGCGAGCCAAGTCCAACTTCCGGAGGACGCGAGGGGCGCCGAGCTGGTGCAGAAGGCACACGACTAGTGCACGAGGACGAAATTGTCGTGCGGGCTGCGGCTGGGGATGAATGTGTTCTGGCACGTGCTGACGAGGCTATAGAGCTTTGGCGCGAGGCGGAGCGACAGGACCTTGGCAAAGATTTTGGCGACGAGGTGAATTAGGCTTATGGGCCTAAAGTCGGCTAGGCCACTAGCGTCTGCGCGTCGGGAGCAAGGTGAGGAGCGCCTGGTTGAGGGAGCAAAAGCCCCGACCACGCATCTCGTAAAGCCGCTGGAAGACGTCGACGAAATCCTGTCGGACGATGGACCAACACGCGCACAAGAATTTGGCGGTGAAGTCGTCCGGGCCGGGAGCTTTCCATGAGGGGAGGTGTTTCACCGCCTGTCAAATTTCCTCGGCGTCGAAAGGGGCGTCGAGGTCGTCGAGGTTTGTGGGCGTGATTAGCGCGAAGAGGTCGAGACCGCACTCGCGAGGCGTCTCGCAGCCGAGCAGGACGTCGAACTGTGTGTATGCCGAGGCCACCATGTCGCAGGGGACAGAGATCGAGGCGCCGTCCACAGTGAGGATGTGGATCCGATTCTTCTGTCACCAGCACGTGCATTGCCGGTGGAAGAAAGATGTGTTGGCATCACTGTCCTTGAGGGACGCAAGACGAGCGCGCTGTTGGGCTATGGTGTGCTCAAGGGAGGCGAGGCCAAGATATGAAGCCTTGATCTGCCGCCGGAGCCAGTCATCATGCGGGGACAGGAGCCAGCACTCCTGCGCCGTGTCCAGCCTGGGGAGCTCCCTGGAGATCGCGAGCTTGAGGCGGACATTGTCGATTGTCCTCAAGCTCTAGCTAGTAAGCTTGCGCGCGGTAAATTGCATGCGTCGCATGAGCCGCCGGAAGGGGTCGTCATCGTGGATAGAGTGCCAGGCGGCCGCCACGATATCGTGCAACCCGTCCAACCGCGTCCAGAGCTCCTTGAAATGGAACCGTCGATGGCCCGGCGGCACCAGTTTGCAATCAAGCAGCAAGGGGCTGTGATCGGAAACGATGGAGGCGAGGCATCGAAGGTGACATTCCCCGTGCAGAGGACGCGGTCTAGGTGCACGAGGGCTCGGGGGGTTGCTTGTTGGACTCCTCGAAATGGAACCGTCGATGACCAAGACTCTTCAACTAAATCAACTCTATAACCTAAAGTTTGATTAGTATATTTCCTGATAATTAGGGCATTGCACGTGCAAATGTTACTAGTATATTGTAAGATAGATAGGAACCAATTCCATCTGAAAATCATATGGAAAACGCAACTCTAGAAGGGACAGTACCTTCACAGACCTCCAATGGTCTAGGCATGAACGGTGAACAAACTGCTGAGTTCCCTTGCACATGCAAGGTGATATTAGCTCATCACCTGCATAAAAATGGAGTCACGTAAAATATGGAAGCTTAGAAATTGTTGACCTGAAATGGACAAACTGTAGCACCCAACCAGTATGTGTTTTCCATATAATAACTACAACCCTAACTATAAAAAGCAGTATTGGCCTGTTGGCCTAATGTACAGCCTGAAGACTAAACAGTTGAAACAAATTACACTATTAGGTCTACTAAAACATAATCGTGCAAAAATTATACTTATTCCTGCTAGAACTTGAACCAGTTCGTTTAGTGTTAGCTTTAGGCTTCAGACATCGCAATGTGATCATGGACCTTCTCTTGTCCTATTTATGATGCAAACCTTCAATTAAAGCAAGTGCTGCAAAACAAAACAAAACAAAAACTGCTAGCACTGCGGGTTCGATTCCCGCCGCTCGCCCGCTTAATTTATCAAGTACTATGATAAAAAAAAGTTTAGTCTAGTTAACTGTTTAACAACTTATATTAAATTAAGTATTAATTAGGTGTACAATTCAATGCTACCCTAATCTACTGGCACACATCCTATGACCTAAGCTTTGCCTATTGGGTTCCATTACAGAGCAAAGATCACAAAGAGATTTTGGATTAGTTGAAAGATGCCAAACAACTGAGTACATGTAACCACACACTTTCTTCTACTTGCTGCAGTCAGACAAGAAGCAAACTAGACATAGACAAAAATCATTACCAAATTGAACTAAAGCAATCAAATTGACACAACAAAAACTGTATCCCCTATACATAGGATGATCATCAACACAACAAAATAGCATCTCCAATGCATAAGATTGTTACCTATCTCCGACTCGGCCTCAAGGCAAATGCGGCAGCATGCGGCATAAGAACCATCGGTCTCCTCATCCTCAATCTCCAGCACGGTCACGGTTGCCGGCTGTGGTGGCGAGAGCTGGGGCAATGAGCCTGACTGATCTTTCCTATCGAGGAGAGGGTCTGAATCACTCATGATCGTCTCTTCCTCGCTACTGTCCATCCGCCGCAGATGTCCTCTAGTCTAGATTTTAGCCAGTACAATAATGTCCGTCGATAGTTTCAATAGCTAGGTAGCGTTTGCATACAACCTCACAAAACAGGTAGCATTGGCATACGGAGTCTGAAATTACACAAAGAAAATTATAATCAGAATGGGAACAGCTTATGGCAATTCCCGGTGGAACCACTAATTCGGTACAAACTCGTGGAAATCTAATTGTATTCCAAAGAGTGTGCCTGAAAATCGACCCCCAAAAATCCAATAAATCCCTACCAAAGTGCGTCTCACCGAGACGCATGGCAACATCTCAAATCTCAAGCACTAATTTGGGCAAAGGCCGAGACCCCAAGCAAAATCCCCCACCGATCTAGTCGAACAGAATACCGAGAAAAATGTAAAGGGTCAAGAAAAACTCACCACGAGAAAGCCGAATTCCAGATCAAGAAGACCCAAGAGATGAACAAACGATGCGATAAATCGTCAGCGCAAACGGAACAAGAAGAAGAAGCCCTACCTAAATCCGGCGTTTGCAGCTTTCCTCTCACGGGAAGGCTTGGAAGGGGTAAGATTCTCCGTGAGAAACAGCAAGGAAGCGGACGCGATAGTACCAAACTTGAAGGTCGTAGTGCACAAAGCGGTGGAATTTTCTACGAAGCACCTCCCTGAGAAGATATCAAATAACTTTTCTTTTATTTTATTCTTTTTTTTTCTAAATAATAAAGATTGGGCATTTTAGATCTGATTAATATCACAAAAGCCAGGGCGTAGGATGACCCCTACAAAATAAAATTATATTAACAAACATACTAATCTTCTTCTTCATCTAATTGTACACTGTCCACCGACAATTAAAATTGAACTGAACCAACAGTAAAGAAAGATGAAACTTGCGAATGCTTTCGCCATATCAGGCTTTGAACTTTTGAAAACCGCAATAGTCACTCTCCTTTTGAGACGAGATCTAAAAATCGTTGAAGCAGCATCGGTTGGAACATCACCCCACACAAAACAGCCTTGAAATCTGTTACAACCCTCGAATAAGAGATTGTAAGTAGATTCATTGCATCCATGCATCATGTTAATTTTTCCTTAAAACTTGAAACGAAGGTGACCAAATCCTAGCACTTTGAAATTCAAATAGGTCCAATAAAAAATATTGCATTCAATGAACCCAAAATGCTCTTCATTGATATTTGATATTTTTGGCAATGGTTTTGATCCAGACTAAAAATAATGATCATTTTTAAGCAATAATTTGGGCACTGAATTTAAATCATATTGTATTTGAGTTAAAGGCTAAAATTTACCATTAAATATTGGTTGTTTCAAATATTCTGGAATTTGTTGTGTGGTTTGAAAATAATTCAAATATTCCCCACAAAAATTTATAGAATTAACCAAAGTGTTTTGATTTGTAATTTGAATACGAAACAAAATAGCAAATAGAAAACAGATAGTGGAAAAGAAAAGAGAGTGGCTTGCCTTCCCAACCTAGCCGACCCAACACTGTGGCACCCGGCCTGGCCCAACTTGCCAGTCATCTCCCTCCTCTCGCCAGAAGGCGCTGCACGCAGTGCTCGCCGAGCGCACACACGGCGCCCGTGGCCACCTCCTCCTCCCTGCCTGCCTGCCCTTCCCGATGGCGTCTCGAACCGACACGCCACGTACCACCCCGGACCCCCGCCTCACCCCCTCCCTCTCTCAGCTCTGCACCACCCCCCCCCCCCCTCATGCTCGAGCGCCACCCTCATGTTGGGGAACGTAGTAATTTTAAAAAAATTCCTACGCACACGCAAGATCATGGTGATGCATAGCAACGAGAGGAAAGAGTGTTATATACATACCCTCGTAGATCGGAAGCGGAAGCGTTAGCACAACGCGATTGATGTAGTCGTACGTCTTCACGGCCCGACCGATCAAGCACCGAAACTACGGCACCTCCGAGTTCTAGCACACGTTCAGCTCGATGACGATCCCCGGACTCCGATCCAGCAAAGTGTCGGGGATGAGTTCCGTCAGCACGACGGCGTGGTGACGATCTTGATGTTCTACTGTCGCAGGGCTTCGCCTAAGCACCGCTACAATATTATCGAGGATTATGGTGGAAGGGGGCACCGCACACGGCTAAGAGATCAATGATCAATTGTTGTGTCTCTGGGGTGCCCTCCTGCCCCCACATATAAAGGAGTGGAGGAGGGGGCGGCCAAGGAGGGTGGCGCGCCCTAAGGGGGAGTCCAACTCCCACAGGGAGTAGGACTCCCCTTTTTCCTATTAGGAGTAGGAGAGGGAAGTAAGAGGAAGGAGGGAGGAAGGAAAGGGGGGCCGGCCCCCCTCCCAATTCGGATTGGGCTTGGGAGGGCGCGCCCCCTCCCTTGCTCCTTTCCCCTCCTTTCCACTAAGGCCCAATAAGGCCCATATACCACCCGGGGGGTTCCGATAACCTCCCAGTGATCCGGTATTGTCCCAATAATCTCACCCGGAACCTTTCCGGTGTCCAAATATAGTTGTCCAATATATCGATCTTTATGTCTCAACCATTTTGAGACTCCTCGTCAAGTCCGTGATCACATCCCGGACTCCGAACAACCTTTAGTACATCAATATATAAACTCATAATGAAACTGTCATCGTAACGTTAAGCGTGCGGACCCTACGGGTTCGAGAATAATGTAGACATGACCGAGACACGTCTCCGGTCAATAACCAATAGCGGAACCTGGATGCTCATATTGGCTCCTACATATTCTACGAAGATCTTTATCGGTCAGACCGCATAACAACATACGTTTGTTCCCTTTGTCATCGGTATGTTACTTGCCCGAGATTCGATAGTCGGTATCTTAATACCTAGTTCAATCTCGTTACCGGCAAGTCTCTTTACTCGTTCTATAATACATCATCTTGCAACTAACTTATTAGTTGCATTGCTTGCAAGGCTTAAGTGATGTGTATTACCGAGAGGGCCCAGAGATACCTCTCCGACAATCGGAGTGGCAAATCCTAATCTCGAAATATGCCAACCCAACATGTACCTTTGGAGACACCTGTAGAGCACCTTTATAATCACCCAGTTACATTGTGATGTTTGGTAGCACACAAAGTATTCCTCCGGTAAATGGATCGCTGAAGCTTGCACACTTTGTTAGCACCTTTATTCCAACTCCGAGATGCTTGCACCAGTCCATAAATGGATCGCTGGAGCTTGCACACTTTGTTAGCTCCCTTTGGATCGACAAAACCTTCCGGCTACATCATATACAACTCTTCTTCCAGAAATCCATTCAGGAATGCAGTTTCGACATCCATCTGCCAAATTTCATAATCATAAAATGCGGAAATTGCTAACATGATTCGGACAGACTTAAGCATCGCTACGAGTGAGAAGGTCTCATCGTCGTCAATCCCTTGAACTTGTCGAAAACCTTTTGTGACAAGTCGAGCTTTGTAGACAGTAACATTACCGTCAGCGTCAGTCTTCTTCTTGAAGATCTATTTATTCTCAATTGCTTGCCGATCATTGGGCAAGTCAACCAAAGTCCATACTTTATTCTCATACATGGATCCCATCTCAGATTCCATGGCTTTAAGCCATTTTGCGGAATCTGGGCTCACCATCGCTTCTTCATAGTTTGTAGGTTCATCATGATCTAGTAGCATGACTTTCAGAACAGGATTACCGTACCACTCTGGTGCGGATCTTACTCTGGTTGATCTACGAGGTTCAGTAGTAACTTGTTCTGAAGTTTCATGATCATCATCATTAGCTTCCTCACTAATTATTGTAGGTGTCATAGAAACTGGTTTCTGTGATGTACTACTTTCCAATAAGGGAGCAGGTACAGTTACCTCATCAAGTTCTACTTTCCTCCCACTCACTTCTTTCGAGAGAAACTCCTTCTCTAGAAAGGATCCATTCTTAGCAACAAATGTCTTGCCTTCGGATCTGTGATAGAAGGTGTACCCAACAGTCTCCTTCGGGTATCCTATGAAGACACATTTCTCCGATTTGGGTTCGAGCTTATTAGGTTGAAGCTTTTTCACATAAGCATCGCAGCCCCAAACTTTCAGAAACGACAACTTTGGTTTCTTGCCAAACCATAGTTCATAAGGTGTCGTCTCAACGGATTTTTATGGTGCCCTATTTAACGTGAATGTGGCCGTCTCTAAAGCATAACCCCAAAACGATAGCGGTAAATCTGTAAGAGACATCATAGATCACACCATATCAAGTAAAGTACAATTACGATGTTCGGACACACCATTACGATGTGGTGTTCCGGGTGGCGTGAGTTGCGAAACTATTCCGCATTGTTTCAAAATGTAAACCAAACTCGTAACTCAAATATTCTCCTCCACGATCAGATCGTAGAAACTTTATTTTCTTGTTACGATGATTTTCAACTTCACTCTGAAATTCTTTGAACTTTTCAAATGTTTCAGACTTATGTTTCATTAAGTAGATATACCCATATCTGCTTAAATCATCTGTGAAGGTGAGAAAATAACGGTATCCGCCACGAGCTCCAACATTCATTAGACCACATACATCTGTATGTATGATTTCCAACAAATCTGTTGCTCTCTCCATAGTACCGGAGAACGGCGTTTTAGTCATCTTGCCCATGAGGCACGGTTCGCAAGTACCAAGTGATTCATAATCAAGTGGTTCCAAAAGTCCATCAGTATGGAGTTTCTTCATGCGCTTTACATTGATATGACCTAAACAGCGGTGCCACAAATAAGTTGCACTATCATTATCAACTCTGCATCTTTTGGCTTCAACATTATGAATATGTGTATCACTACTATCGAGATTCATCAAAAATAGACCACTCTTTAAGGGTGCATGACCATAAAAGATATTACTCATATAAATAGAACAACCATTATTCTCTGATTTAAATGAATAACCGTCTCGCATCAAACAAGATCCATATATAATGTTCATGCTCCACGCTGGCACCAAATAACAATTATTTAGGTCTAATACTAATCCCGATGGTAGATGTAGAGGTAGCGTGCCGACCGCGATCACATCGACTTTGGAACCATTTCCCACGCGCATCGTCACCTCGTCCTTCGCCAGTGTTCGCTTAATCCGTAGTCCCTATTTCGAGTTGCAAACATTAGCAACAAAACCAGTATCAAATACCCAGGTGCTACTGCGAGCTCTAGTAAGGTACACATCAATAACATGTATATCACATATACCTTTGTTCACCTTGCCATCCTTCTTATCCGCCAAATACTTGGGGCAGTTCCACTTCCAGTGACCAGTCTGCTTGCAGTAGAAGCACTCAGTTTCAGGCTTAGGTCCAGACTTGGGTTTCTTCTCCTGAGCAGCAACTTGCTTGTTGTTCTTCTTGAAGTTCCCCTTCTTCTTCCCCTTGCCCTTTTTCTTGAAACTAGTGGTCTTGTTGACCATCAACACTTGATGCTCCTTCTTGATTTCTACCTCCGCAGCTTTTAGCATTGCGAAGAGCTCAGGAATTGTCTTATTCACCCCTTGCATATTATAGTTCATCACGAAGCTCTTGTAGCTAGGTGGAAGTGATTGGAGAATTCTGTCAATGACGCAATCATCCAGAAGATTAACTCCCAGTTGAATTAAGTGATTATTATACCCAGACATTTTGAGTATATGCTCACTGACAAAACTGTTCTCCTCCATCTTGCAGCTATAGAACTTATTGGAGACTTCATATCTCTCAATCCGGGCATTTGCTTGAAATATTAACTTCAACTCCTGGAACATCTCATATGCTCCATGACGTTAAAAACATCGTTGAAGTCCTGATTCTAAGCCATAAAGCATGGCACACCGAACTATCGAGTAGTCATCAGCTTTGCTCTGTCAGATGTTCATAACATTTGGTGTTGCTCCAGCGGCAGGCCTGGCACCCAGCGGTGCTTCCAGGACGTAATTCTTCTATGCAGCAATGAGGATAATTCTCAAGTTACGGACCCAGTCCGTATAATTGCTACCATCATCTTTCAACTTTGCTTTCTCAAGGAACGCATTAAAATTCAACGGAACAACAGCACGGGCCATCTATCTACAATCAAACATAAACAAGCAAGATACTATCACTTACTAAGTTCATGATAAATTTAAGTTCAATTAATCATATTACTTAAGAACTCCCACTTAGAAAGACATCCCTCTAATCTTCTAAGTGATCACGTGATCCAAATCAACTAAACCATAACAAATCATCACGTGAAATGGAGTAGTTTTCAATGGTGAACATCACTATGTTGATCATATCTACTATATGATTCATGCTCGACCTTTCAGTCTCAGTGTTCCGAGGCCATATCTGCATATGATGGGCTCGTCAAGTTTAACCAGAGTATTCTGCGTGTGCAAAACTGGCTTGCACCCGTTGTAGATGGACGTAGAGCTTATCACACCCGATCATCACGTGGTGTCTGGGCACGACGAACTTTGGCAACGGTGCATACTCAGGGAGAACACTTTTATCTTGAAATTTAGTGAGAGATCATCTTATAATACTACCGCCAATCAAAGCAAGATAAGATGTATAAAAGATAAACATCACATGCAATCAATGTAAGTGATATGATATGGCCATCATCATCTTGTGCTTGTGATCTCCATCTCCGAAGCATCGTCATGATCACCATCGTCACCGGCGCGACACCTTGATCTCCATCGTAGCATCGTTGTCGTCTCGCCAATCTTATGCTTCCACGACTATCGCTACCGCTTAGTGATAAAGTAAAGCATTACAGCGCGATTGCATTGCATACAATAAAGCGACAACCATATGGCTCCTGCCAGTTGCCGATAACTCAGTTACAAAACATGATCATCTCATACAATAAAATTTAGCATCATGTCTTGACCATATCACATCACAACATGCCCTGCAAAAACAAGTTAGACGTCCTCTACTTTGTTGTTGCAAGTTTTACATGGCTGCTACGGGCTTAGCAAGAACCGTTCTTACCTACGCATCAAAACCACAACGATAGTTTGTCAAGTTGGTGCTGTTTTAACCTTCGCAAGGACCGGGCGTAGCCACATTCGGTTCAACTAAAGTTGGAGAAACTGACACCCGCCAGCCACCTGTGTGCAAAGCACGTCGGTAGAACCAGTCTCGCGTAAGCGTACACGTAATGTCAGTCCGGGCCGCTTCATCCAACAATACCGCCGAACCAAAGTATGACATGCTGGTAAGCAGTATGACTTATATCGCCCACAACTCACTTGTGTTCTACTCGTGCACAACATCAACGCATAAAACCTAGGCTCGGATGCCACTGTTGGGGAATGTAGTAATTTCAAAAAAATTCATACGCACACGCAAGATCATGGTGATGCATAGCAACGAGATGGAAGAGTGTTATCTATGTACCCTCGTAGACCGGAAGCGGAAGCGTTAGCACAACGCGGTTGATGTAGTCCTACATCTTCACGGCCCGACCGATCAAGCACCGAAACTACGGCACCTCCGAGTTCTAGCACATGTTCAGCTCGATGACGATCCCCGGACTCCGATCCAGCAAAGTGTCGGGGATGAGTTCCGTTAACACGATGGCGTGGTGACGATCTTGATGTTCTACCGTCGCAGGGCTTCGCCTAAGCACCGCTGCAATATTATCGAGGATTATGGTGGAGGGGGGTACCGCACACGGCTAAGAGATCAATGATCAATTGTTGTGTCTCTGGGGTGCCCCCTGCCCCCATATATAAAGGAGTGGAGGAGGGGGCCGACCAAGGAGGGTGGTGCGCCCTAAGGGGGAGTCCAACTCCCACACGGAGTAGGAATCCCCTTTTTCCTATTAGGAGTAGGAGAGGGAAGGAAGAGGAAGGAGGGAGGAAGGAAAGGGGGGGCCAGCCCCCCTCCCAATTCGGATTGGGCTTGGGAGGGCGCGCCCCCTCCCTTGCTCCTTTCCCCTCCTTTCCAATAAGGCCCAATAAGGCCCATATACCTCACGGGGGGTTCCGATAACCTCCCGGTGATCCGGTATTGTCCCAATCTCACCCGGAACCTTTCCGGTGTCCAAATATAGTCGTCCAATATATCGATCTTTATGTCTCGACCATTTCGAGACTCCTCGTCAAGTCCGTGATCACATCCGGGACTCCGAACAACCTTCGGTACATCAATATATAAACTCATAATGAAACTGTCATCGTAACGTTAAGCGTGCGGACCCTACGGGTTCGAGAACAATGTAGACATGATCGAGACACGTCTCCAGTCAATAACCAATAGCGAAACCTGGATGCTCATATTGGCTCCGACATATTCTACGAAGATCTTTATCGGTCAGACCGCATAACAACATACGTTTGTTCCCTTTGTCATCGGTATGTTACTTGCCCGAGATTCGATCGTCGGTATCTTAATACCTAGTTCAATCTCGTTACTGGCAAGTCTCTTTACTCGTTCTATAATACATCATCTTGCAACTAACTTATTAGTTGCATTGCTTGCAAGGCTTAAGTGATGTGTATTACCGAGAGGGCCCAGAGATACCTCTCCGACAATCGGAGTGACAAATCCTAATCTCGAAATACGCCAACCCAACATGTACCTTTGGAGACACCTGTAGAGCACCTTTATAATCACCCAGTTACGTTGTGACGTTTGGTAGCACACAAAGTGTTCCTCCGGTAAACTGGAGTTGCATAATCTCATAGTCATAGGAACATGTATAAGTCATGAAGAAAGCAATAGCAACATACTAAACGATCGGGTGCTAAGCTAATGGAATGGGTCATGTCAATAACATCATTCTCCTAATGATGTGATCTCGTTAATCAAATGACAACTCATGTCTATGGTTAGGAAACATAACCATCTTCGATTAACAAGCTAGTTAAGTAAAGGCATACTAGTGACACTTTGTTTGTCTATGTATTCACACAAGTATTGTGTTTCCGGTTAATACAATTCTAGCATGAATAATAAACATTTATCATGATATAAGGAAATAAATAATAACTTTATTATTGCCTCTAGGGCATATTTCCTTCACCTCACCACTAACGTCGTTCGACACACCCACCGTAGTTGCCTCGCCTTGCCGACGTGTCTCTAAGCCCCGCAACGACCTCCTGATCCTCTCCATTGAGTCAAGAGACGTCGGACGCCCACGAGAACTGACTATGTCATCGTCTTGAACCTTCGTCTCCCCAGATCGCCGGTAATGCTCTGTCGTTGTCTGGTCGCCCCCGAGCCCGTTGAGCCCTCCAATAGACTCCTAGTGAGCTCCTTCGTATTTTCCCTCTCTCCTCAAGGTCTAACTCGCACTCTAGCTAGCTCCCACGCCCTGCGAGCTCCGGTCGCCGTTGTGCTCGATGAGCCTCGCACTCATGAGCTCCTTCGCTAAAACCCGTCGCACCGGAGTGCTCAGGGCACTCCCAGGGTGCCTCCTAGCCCCTCACTTTGCCCCCTAGCCACCTGCCACATGCTTGTCCGAACGTCACTCGTCGCCACAAGCTCGATTCCGATGAGACTGGTCCACCCCAGCTCCTCCCGCTTGCACAGCCAGACGCGTGCAAGCTTCAGCTTCACGCAGAACCCACCCACGCGATAAATGGTCGCCGGAGGAGGAATTCCGGCGAGTCTCCGCCATGTACCGTGGTCGCTGGCGTTAAGTCGCCGACATGGCACACTTAGTTAGCACTAATTAACCACCCCTTTCACTAACAAGTGGGCCCCAAGCCCTGCTAATCTTAGTTAGGTTTATAATTAAACCTAATTAACCCGTGTGTCACTGACCAGTGGGACCCACTGGTTAGTTTTAACCTGGACTGGCCATAGTGACACAATGCTGACATCATAAATGCTTTGCTGGATTTTAGATAAATCTAAATGATTTATTTATTTCAAAAAATTGTTCAGAACTTCTAAAAATCATAGAAATTCAACCGTAACTCCAAATGAAATAAGTTATATATGAAAATGATCAGAAAAATATGAAGAATATGTTTATGCCATGATCATGCATGTTTGAACAAGTTAACCTCACTGAATAGGACAAATTATGGTTAGGGCAATTTATGAAATAACATTTGGAGTTGGAATTGATTTTGTTTGAATTCTACTTCAATTAACTTGGCTAAATATTGCATTAGGTGAATTGAGTACCTTAACATGACATGTCATTCATGTGAATGTGCATTGCATTGATTTGTGTTCCTTCTTTGCTAGTCGATGTTGTTCCTTCTCGGTAGCCGATGTTTCCGACATTGTGATCGTTGGCACTGATGAAGAGTAGCACTATCTTCAGAAGTGTCAAGCAACAAAACCCCTTTGAGAATTCTAGTACAATCTCACTCTCTCCCTCTTGCTCTCTTTTACTGCATTAGGACTACAATGATTCAACTGTTACATGTTGTGGTAGTTGAACCCATTCCTCTGCATGACCTGTCTTTGACACAGTAAATAGTTGAAACCTTCTAGAATGAGTAGGAATTGTTTGAGCCATGTTGTGACTACTCATCCATGCTTGCTTGGTATGCATGTTATGCTTAGAGTTGTGTCGGGTCTGATCCATTTGGGTGATGAATTGGAATGGTTTTGTTCATGTCCTACTGTGTGAGAGCTAAGTGTGTGAACATGATTTGGCAAAGGTAGCGATGAGAGGCCATGTAGGAGTACATGGTGTGTTGTCTCATCGGGACCATCCTCAGGAACTAAGTTCCGCGTTTGTGATCCAAGAATAGTTACTACCACACATTGGGCTCCGGGCACTCCAAGCTCTCTCGACTTATTAACCACCTTGATCTCTGTCCAGGAGTTGTAACTAGTTTCTGGTGTTTGTAGGATATGTGTTGGAGGCCGTGTGTCACACTGACATTAGGGGTGGGCTATGATGCGGTATAGACATCGTAGCTCGATGTACCCAAGCATCCATTTGGTGGGCTTGGGAACCCTGCACATTATCTCTGTATATCAAGTCATATCATGTTCCACTGAGCTAATTATATGTCCATATGCATGATTTCCAGGTTTTGTCCTTTTCACCGCGAGCATTGCGTAATATTTATTCTTTGTTAGTTTTTATTAGTTTTCTTTGTCTTTGTGTGTCTTGTAGGTGTGATGGACTTCCCAAGTACTTAGCACGATGAAAGGAACTCAAACGGTGGACACCTAGGGCCCAGACTTAGCAATTTCGAAGATGGAAAAAGTCTTTTTTTTAAAGTGCTCCAAATCAAGATCTAAAACCAGAGATGGATCAACATCATTCATATGAATCCAACGATCCCAAGAACGTCAAATTCCAAGTTCGTATGAAGAAATGGCGATAGTTCTACCGGAGGAATACATAATAGAAGACGGCCTTTCATGCGACCGCACATGGTCGTTTCGGCAGTCGTTTGAGATGCAGATAGCTCCGAAAGTTGCCCTTCCAGACGAGACTCTTCACCAATTTCGTCCCCAATTGTTCCCACAGGATCCTTCGCTCTTATTGAAGGGATTGGAACAGGATAAGGCTCATCTAGAGCCCTTGGATCAAAGGAGAAGAGTCACATCAAGGGAGGAGGCTATAGGAGAGCCATTATATATTATCCTTCAACCCTAGCCACCAAAGAAGACATCAATCAAGTTGTCATTCATCATTCTCATCTCCAAGTCCAACCACCATCCACCTCAAGAACATCATTGTTGCAACCTTGGAGGAGATCGGAAGGGAGCCACCATGGTGAGGCGCGGCCATGCCCCCCCCACACGCAGCCGTCATCACCATCACCACATGCGTTGTCGTCATCATCACCACCATCACCATCCCTTCCTCCTCCTCCATCACAATCTCCGTGATGGGTTGTAACAACTCTTGAACCTCCTTATATGTGATGTTATTTGAGTAATTATTGTCTATGAGTCGGTCGGTTAGTAGGTGGTTATTTGATATGTGTTGTATAATTATGTGTGTTGCTTATTTACCTTCGGTAACCTAGAGATGGGAGATGTCATATCCATTGGTGTAGTTGGAGACATCCAACTCCCAGGCCACACATGAAGTATATAGATGGTTGTGCAACCGATTGACCTATGATGTGACAAGTGCAGATATCTTGAGGGGAACACAATTATTCTAGGAGCACAGTTGTCCATATAACCTAATGCCTTCGTTCCGCCATCAAACAATGAGAACCTTAATGTCTTTGTGTTAGCCACCTCTGGTATGGGACACTGACTCCAACTTATCTATAATTTATGAAGTATTCATGCCATTATATTATCATTCTTGGATGTTTTACAATTATTTTATAACAACTTTATATCATATTTTGGGACTAACCTATTGACATAGTGCCCAGTGCCAGTTGTTATTTTTTGCTTGTTTTTTTACTTCGCAGGAAATCAATATCAAACAGAGTCCAGACGCGGCGAAATTTTTTGGAGAATTTTTTTGGACCAAAAGACCCGGGATGGACCAAAGAAGTACCAAAGGGGAGGCCCGAGGTGGGTACAACCCACTGATGTCTACTACACAACCTTCTTCTTGTAGATGTTGTTGGGCCTCCAAGTACAGAGGTTTGTAGGACAGTAGCAAATTTCCCTCAAGTGGATGGCCTAAGGTTTATCAATCCGTGGGAGGCGTAGGATGAAGATGGTCTCTTTCAAGCAACCCTGCAACCAAATAACAAAGAGTCTCTTGTGTCCCCAACACACCCAATAAAATGGTAAATTGTATAGGTGCACTAGTTCGGCGAAGAGATGGTGATACAAGTGCAATATGGATAGTAGATAATGGTTTTTGTAATATGAAAATATAAAAATAGCAAGGTAGCAAGTGGTTAAAGTGAGCACAAACGTTATTGCAATGTGTTGAAACAAGGCCTAGGGTTCATACTTTCACTAGTGCAAGTTCTCTCAACAATAATAACATAATTGGATCATATAACTATCCCTCAACATGCAACAAAGAGTCACTCCAAAGTCACTAGTAGCGGAGAACAAACGAAGAGATCATTGTAGGGTACGAAACCACCTCAAAGTTATTCTTTCTGATCGATCTATTCAAGAGTCCGTAGTAAAATAACATGAAGATATTCTTTCTATTCAATCTATCCTAGAGTTAGTACTAGAATAACACCTTAAAACACAAATCAACCAAAACCCTAATGTCACCTAGATACTCCAATGTCACCTCAAGTATCTGTGGGTATGATTATACGATATGCATCACACAATCTCATATTCATCTATTCAACCAACACAAAGAACTTCAAAGAGTGCCCCAAAGTTTCTATCGGAGAGTCAAGAAGAAAACGTGTGCCAACTCCTATGCATAAGTTCACGAGGTCACGGAATTCGCAAGTTGGTCACCAAAACATACATCAAGTGGATCACGTGATATCCCATTGTCACCACAGATAAGCACATGCAAGACATACATCAAGTGTTCTCAAATCCTTAAAGACTCAATCCGATAAGATAACTTCAAAGGGAAAACTCAATCCATTACAAGAGAGTAGAGGGGGAGAAACATCATAAGATCCAACTATAATAGCAAAGCTCGTGATACATCAAGATCGTGCCAACTCAAGAACATGAGAGAGAGAGAGATCAAACACATAGCTACTGGTACATACCCTCAGCCCCGAGGGTGAACTACTCTCTCCTCATCATGGAGAGCGTCAGGATGATGAAGATGGCCACCAGAGAGGGATTCCCCCCTCCGGCAGGGTGCCAGAACGGGTCTAGATTGGTTTTCGGTGGCTATGGAGGCTTTTGGCGATGGAACTCCCGATCTAGGTTATTTTCTGGAGGTTTCTGTATTTATAGGAATTTTTGGCGTCGGTCTCATGTCAAGAAGGTTCCCGAGTCGTCCACAAGGCAGGCCCACGTGCCTGGGGGGGGGGGCGCCCCCCACCTCATGGACGCCCCGGGACTCTTCTGGCCCAACTCTTTTACTCCCGTGTCTTCTTTAGGTCCATAAAAAATCATCAAAAATTGGCACGTCAATTGGACTCCATTTGGTATTCCTTTTTTGTAAAACTCAAAAACAAGGAAAAACAGAAACTGGCACCGGGCTCTAGGTTAATAGGTTAGTCCCAAAAATTATATAAAATAGCATATAAATGCATATAAAACATCCAAGGTTGATAATATAATAGCATGGAACGATCAAAAATTATAGATACGTTGGAGACGTATCACCCACCTGGGCGCGTCCAGGAACCCAGACGCGCCCAGGGGGTTGTGCCCCCCTCGGTGACCTCCCGCACCGCCTCTTTGCCCTCTAAATCTCCAAATATTCTAGAACCCCCAAAAATAACTCTAGATCAGAAGTTCCGCTGCAGCAAGCCTCTGTAACCACAAAAAACCAATCTAAACCTTGTTCCGGCACTCTGTCGGAGGGGGAAATCACCACCGGTGGTCATCTTCGTCATCCTGGCGGCCACCATCACTACTGCGGGATGCTGCTAACGCGACACTCCAATCAGAGACCCTTCGACAAAACTGTGTGCAATGCAATAATCGCAAACGGTGATGTAAAAGAACCGTAAAAAAGATGCAAAATGTTTGCGATGGCGGAAACATCAAACACGATTTGGATTTTAGTTGCGTGTGCCATGCAGGGCATATGGTCCAGTACAATGAAACTGTTTGTGATGAGTCGAAACAACATAAATGGGCGGCCAGATGAATGTGTGTGTGATATATGGCATATAGTTCACTCGGATGAACTGTTTGTGATTAGGCAGAACAAAAGAAACGATCAGCCAGATCAAGGTGTGTGCGATAGAGGGCAAACAGTTCACTCGGATGAACTGTTTGTGTTGAGCCAAGAGAACAAAAATGGTTTGATTTAACAAGATGTGTGTGATACGCGGCAAGCAGGTCTGTAATCAAAAATGTGTGCGAAGACCGATAATAATATAGACGATTGCTACTAATAAGACGTGTGTGTTGTGTGTTGGGATTGCATACAGAACAACATATATATATAGTAACACTACTCTAATCCTGTGATTAGAATAACTATTCGGATCACAACGCACTGGGCCCGACAGGGCCCTCCCGAACTTCCCAAAACAAAAAAACACCTCGTCTTATCTCCCCAGATCCCCCGCTGCCGCGGCGACCTCCCAGATCCTCGCCGCCGCGCCCAAGCAGCCCCGTGCGTCGCCCCGCCACATCCCTGCGCCGCCGCCTGCGCACCACCGCCGCCGCGACCCACCTCCCCACGCCGCCAACTTCTCACCAACGCCGCCACCAGGATCCACACACCTCCACGCTTCGTCGGCACCTGTGCTCGCGCGCGCCGCCGTTCCTGAGCTAGTGCGCCACCGTAGCCATTCTTGAGCTCGCCCGCCACCGCCGTTCCCGAGCTCGTGCCCCGCCTCATTCCACCACTCGCCTTTCCTGGATGATGTCGACACTCCAACCTCCCTCCCCCAAGCGAGTCGCCATACATCACCATGGATCCCCATGGCGAACCACGCCGAGACCCTGATCTGGACTTCCAGCTCCTCCCACCTCACCGTGGGTTAGCCCTATATCCCGCCTCCTTTCTCGGGTCACTTGCGCACCAGGCACCGTGCGCCACCCCTGCAGCCTGCCTTCTCCCATGCACCGCCTCTGAGCTGGTCATCGCGCGCCGTCCGACGCCTCTGCAGGTCGCCTTAGTCAGCCCCGCTGTCGATGATGCTGTTCTCAGCCCCTCCTACCTCATCCACTCCACGCTCCCCTTGGTCCCTCTGCATCTCTCGTGCATAGCCACGACTTGTCCTCCAATGGCCAGCGTACGACAGTGGTTGTTAATGGAAAATTAGACCCACCTGTGCTACTGTTGTTGTTGGTCGTCAGGTTGGCCGTGCCCAAATCCAACAAGGAGCAGCAGTAGTAGCAGGTACTGGAGGAGATCAAATTATGTGATGTGGCGAGGAGTGTTATTTGCAAAATTTCCGTTGGCCTTCTCTAGTTGCGTTCTCATTACTGCTGCTCCAGACAAGTATGGACTACAGGATGCCTCCGCAGCATGACCAAGTTTCAGTCTTTTTCTCTGAACCTCTTCCTTTCTACTTGCACACTCTGAACTTGTTGCACCTGTCGTTATGTGCTCCACCAAGGATGGCAAAAGAAATTTCTATTTTTCCTTTATAGTGTGTGTTCTTATTAGAAAAAAGAGAAGTCCAGTTTGTAACGATGACATAAAAAGGGCATGAATTCCAATTTGAGAAACCAGGGATTGTTCTCTGTTGTAACCTCTGTTAGTTCCAGATTAAAAATGTATTTGTATTGGGAATTTGATTTTGTATCCTCCAATTTAATGAGAACTAGTTGTAGCATCTGGAATCTCTTGCAAAACATTTTCTAATGCAGGCAAACAAAAATGGGCACACTATTTTGCTCGGCACTGATGTGCATGTCGCCGCCGCCATTGCATCCTCCAGCTCAACCCCACCATTGCAGTCCAATGACTCCAGTTGCAGTCATTCGCCACTGTCGTGTGAGGTAAGATGGATCTCAACATCTTGCTCATCCCTGTCACAGCCATGGCTCCTGGCAGGGCACTACCTTGTGAGGAGGGGACCGGCCTTGCATCCTCCCGCAAGAACCCCATAGTGTGCCGCCGCGGGGACCCGGCCTGCAAAGCACTAGCTGTTCACCGCTGTCGGGCCACCACTCCCGGGATTGGGGTCGCTGTGCTCGCGAGATGTGTGCGCGCTAATTGACGCTAATCGAAGCTCATCTCCTCCCTTGTGTATGCATCAACAAAAATTGTGTGGGTCGCTGCAGTCCAAGTGTAAGACAATAAGTTTTGGGGAACCAGCACAACCCTCTAGGGGTGGCTTATCTCATTATATATAATGGTTGTGTTACAATATGTACCATATACGTACATAGGTACAGAAGCTATACATAGTCTAACACCCTCCCTCAATCTTAGCCACTTTCTAAAGAACTGAGAAGGGTAAGATTGCGCCTACAAGCCTCAAATTGTGGCAGCGGTAAAGGCTTAGTGAAGATGTCTGCAAGTTGATCCTTAGATGAGATAAACTTGATCTGGAGTTGCTTCTGTGATACACGTTCCCGTACAAAGTGATAGTCAACTTCAATGTGTTTCATTCGGGCATGAAATACTGGATTGCAGAAAGGTATGTAGCACCGATGTTATCACACCAAAGAATAGGAGGCTGTGGTTGAGACAAACCCAACTCCTGAAGCAAAGACTGCACCCAAATAATCTCTGCAGTAGCATTAGCCACAGCCTTGTACTCAGCTTCAGTACTGCTACGTGACACAGTAGCCTGTTTCCGAGCACTCCAGGCGATCAAATTAGAGCCAAAGAATACTGCATAACCCCCCGTGGATCGCCTGTCATCTGGGCTACCAGCCCAATCTGCATCAGAGAAGGCCGAAAGGACCCGAGAGGAAGTCGGCCGAATATGCATACCAAATGTCAGGGTGAACTGAACATAACGAAGAATGCGTTTAACAGCAGCCCAATGAGTATCTCTGGGAGCCTGAAGATACTGACAAACCCTGTTAACAGCATAAGAGATATCTGGTCTCGTGATCGTCAAGTACTGAAGTCCACAAACAATGCTCCTGTACTCTGTGGCATCCGCAGGAGACAAAAGCTCACCATCAACAGCTGTTATCTTGTCGGTAGACGACATGGGTGTGGTGGTCGGTTTGCACTTCAGCATGCCAGCTCTCTGTAACAACTCCAAGGAGTACTTCTTCTGCGTAAGGACAAGACCAGTAGCACGAGAAGTGACCTCAACTCCAAGAAAGTAGTGAAGCTTCCCAAGATCTTTGACCGCAAAATCAGCACCAAGAGAGCAGACAAGAGCATCAGCAGCATACTGAGAAGAGCTGACAAGGATAATATCATCAACATATACCAAAAGATACATAGTGACTTCTGGCTTCTGTAGAAGAAATAACGAAGTGTCAGCAGTAGACGGCACAAACCCATGAGCACGAAGGGCAGAGGCAAGACGGGCATGCCAGGCACGAGGAGCTTGCTTCAAACCATATAGTGCTTTGGAAAGACGACAGATATAGTCAGGACGATCAGGATCAGAGAAACCAGGCGGCTGTTTCATATAAACCTCTTCCTCCAAAAATCCATGTAGAAAAGCATTCTGCACATCAAGTTGACGAAGTGACCAACCACGAGAAACAGCAATGGAGAGAAGAAGCCGAATAGTGGTAGGCTTGACGACAGGACTGAAGGTGTCCTCATAGTCAAGACCATGATGCTGCCGAAAACCGCGAGCAACAAGTCGCGCTTTGTAACGCTCAATAGATCCATCTGAATGCTTCTTCACTTTGAATACCCATTTTGAGTCAATAACATTTACCCGTGGTGGTGGAGGAACGAGAGTCCATGTCTTGTTACGAAGAAGAGCATGAAACTCCTGCTCCATAGCCTCTCGCCAATGTGGAATGCGCAGGGCAGCCTGATATGAGCGAGGCTCAGAAGATGGATCCGCAACAGCAGCAGCCAAACAAGCAGCCAACCAAGCAACCGTACCATCCTTACGTTCCTTAGGTTTGAAAATGCCACTGCGACTGCGTGTATGTGGTCGGGACACAGGAACCACCGAGGTCGACGGAGCAGCCTGCAACGGGCTGGAGGACGGCGACGTTGACGAGTCAGCCGGTGACGAGGAGCCAGTCACGGTAGCCTCGGACTCGGTTGGCGAAGAAGGCCGACCCACCGGCGAAACCGGCAGAGCAGACGAAGCAGCTGGCGACTCCGGCATCACAGACCGGGCCGATGGCGAGCTCGGCATAGTGGGCCGTGGCGCGGCCGATGTCGCGGGCCGATCCGCTGATGAAGGCGACGTGAGGACCCGAGCCGCGGGCGAAGACGGCGTGACGGGCCGAGCCGCAGGCGAAGACGGCGTGACGGGCCGAGCCGCGGGCGACTCGGCGGCCGCTGGCGAAACGGACCGAGCAGTGGAGATGCTCGGCGCGACGGGCTCGTCGGGTGACCATGCATGGGCACGCGAATCGATGCCATGCAACATAGGGCGATCGACGTGCCCACCAGAAGACGACGATGATGATGGTGAATCCTCCAACAGCTCCAAACGAGCTCCACGTCCGGTTCCTGCACCATGGTTAGGTAACAGCAAAGGAGAGTATGCAACATCATCAAATTGGTCAGAAGCAACAGAGGATGAATGCAGGGATGGTGGTTCGATAGTGGACACAGGAAGGTTGGCAAAGGGAAAAACATGCTCATCAAACACGACGTCCCGAGGTGTATAGACATGATTAGTGGGAACATGAAGACATTTGTAACCTTTATGAAGAGAGCTATAGCCAAGAAAAACACACTTCTTAGAACGAAACTCAAGCTTGCGCTTGTTATATGGACGAAGATGCGGCCAGCAAGCACACCCAAATACCTTGAGAAAGGTATAATCAGGTTGTTCATTAAGGAGAACCTCAATGGGAGTCTTCATGTTTGAAACACGAGTAGGAGTACGGTTGATGAGAAAGCATGCAGTGGTGAAAGCATCACTCCAAAACCGAAACGGAACAGATGCATGGGCCAAAAGAGTAAGACCAGCTTCAACAATATGACGATGCTTACGTTCGACTGAACCATTCTGCTGATGTGTATGTGGACATGCTAAACGATGAGCTATCCCAAGCGACTGAAAGAAAGAGTTGAGGTTGCGATACTCGCCCCCCCCCCAGTCTGACTGGACATGAACAATTTTGTGCTTGAGAAGACGTTCAACATGTTTTTGAAACTGAACAAAAATATCAAACACATCAGATTTGCGTTTAATAAGGTAAAGCCAGGTAAAGCGACTATAAGCATCAACGAAACTGATATAGTAATTATGACCACTGACAGAAGTCTGAGCAGGACCCCATACATCTGAAAACACAAGTTCTAAAGGATGTTTCACCTCACGACTGGACTCCGAAAAAGGAAGTTGATGACTCTTCCCCTGCTGACAAGCATCACACACTGCTACATCTTTATTACTAGACAAACTAGGAAGCTCATGACGACGCAAAATATGACGGACAATAGGTGTGGCCAGGTGACCAAGACGAGCATGCCACTGTGACGGAGAGACCCGAACTCCACTGAAAACACGAGCGACACCAGGATGCTCCAGACGGTAGAGGCCCTGGCACAACCGCCCACTAAGAAGAATGTCCCTCGTGCCCCGATCCTTAATAAAAAGATCAAAAGGGTGAAATTCACAAAGCACATTATTATCACGTGTGAGTTTAGGAACTGAAAGAAGATTACGGGTCACAGATGGAACTCGAAGAACATTGCGAAGCTGAAGACTCCTATTGGCATGTCTAGTGAGAAGAGATGCTTGACCAATATGAGAGATGTGCATACCTGCTCCATTGGCGGTGTGGATCTTGTCGGAGCCATGATAGGGTTCACGAGTGTGAAGCTTCCCCATCTCGCTGGTTAGATGCTCTGTCGCCCCAGAATCCATGTACCAGTGTGGATCGATGGAGTAGGACTGAGTGTGTCCCTGTTGCTTCTGCGGCGCGGGACGATCAGCCATGGTGACCTGACGGGCATTGTTGCGTGTATCTTTGCCGTCATTGCCAAGACCAAGGAAGCTTCGCTGGAAGCGCTTATGACACTTGGAGGCCCAGTGCCCATCGCGGCCACAAAGCTGACACACACGTGGACCGCCAGCCCCCGGTAAGGTCGCAGTAGGTGGGGGGGCCAAGGCGGGCGACGGTGGCAGCCCCAAGGGAGACCGGGGTGATGAAGAAGAGCGGCCACCCTTGGTGGCGGCGTTGGCCGAGAGGG
This sequence comes from Triticum aestivum, assembly GCF_018294505.1. Lineage (NCBI taxonomy): Eukaryota > Viridiplantae > Streptophyta > Magnoliopsida > Poales > Poaceae > Triticum > Triticum aestivum. The sequence continues at coordinate 321,516,125 of NC_057812.1, forward strand.
AGCCAGTGCCCCTGGTGCGGCGAGTCTCGACCTGTTGCTCAGTGAGAAGGAGCCGAGAGAAAACCTCGTGTGCCGGCATGGGTGTCGAGTTGCCCCGCTCGTTGATGATCTCGACTAAGGCATCATACTCCTCATCAAGACCATTGACAATAAACGAGTTGAACTCGGAGTCGGTGAGGGGCTGTCCAATGGAGGCCAATGTGTCGGCGAGGCCCTTGACCTTGTTGTAGAACTCAGTGGCAGTGGAGTTAGGCTTCTGACACTCTCCAAGCTGACGACGGAGTGCAGAGACACGAGCCTGGGACTGCGCTGCAAAGGTGCGCTCAAGGATGGTCCAGGCCTCATGAGACGTCTTCGCGAAGACAACAAGGCCGACAACTGCCGGCGAGAGCGACCCCTGGATGGAGGAGAGGTTCGCCTGGTCCTGCCCCGTCCAGACGCGATGGGCCGGATTGTAGACCGGACCGTGCACGCTGTCTACTAGCGCGGGTGGGCAGGGAAGCGATCCGTCGATGTAGCCTAGCAGGTAGTGACTCCCCAAGAGCGGGAGAACCTGCGCAGGCCAGAAGATGTAGTTGTCGGCGGAGAGCTTGATGGTGATGAGATGACCGAAGTGAAACGGCGGCGGCGAAGACAATCCCATCGAGGAGGCTGCCTGGGGTGCAAACACCATGGAGGCAGCCGGAGGCACCGAAGCCGATGCGGGAGGAGGCGGGACCGCAGCCAGGGCGGGCGCCGCAAAGCTCGCGGCCGGTGCGGACGCCGCAAGGCCCGCGGCCGGGGCGGACGCCGCCAACCCCGCCAGCGGGGCAGTGTGATCCGCTTGCGGCAGGAGCGGCGGGACGACGCCTGCGGAGTCCGCAGCGGACGGCAGCGCCGCGGTGTGGACCACGAGGTCACGCCCAAGCGAGGGCGCCGGCGGCGTGGAGAAGACGGAGCCGATGCTCCTTGTCCCGATCGGAGCCGGAACAGAGACGGCATCGAGCGGGAGGTTGAGCAGAGCCGCAAGAGAGGCCGGGAGGAAGCCCGCAGCAGTGGAACCGGTGGTGGCGGCGCTCGACATGGCGGCGGCGCGATCGGTGGCGCGGCGGCGGCGGTGAAGGCGGCGGCGGCTGCGGCGGCGGTGCGGGTATTAGGGTTTAGAAGCGGAAGCGATCGTAACCTAGCGTGATACCATGTAAGACAATAAGTTTTGGGGAACCAGCACAACCCTCTAGGGGTGGCTTATCTCATTATATATAATGGTTGTGTTACAATATGTACCATATACGTACATAGGTACAGAAGCTATACATAGTCTAACACCAAGTCGTGCCACAACAGTAGGGCGACTCTTCCAGGACGCATATCATCTCAACCAGCTCCAATTTTGCGTGCACGGGGTGCTGGGTGCTGCTCCAGCAAGCTCCTTCATCCCCGGCCCATCCCTGAATGCGGATGCAGCACTGCAGGTTCCCTACCCATTGTGCCTCCTCTCTGCTTCTTCACTCTCCACTTCTCTAGTTTTTGTGTGTGCACGCAAAAAGTTGGCTAAAATGTCTTAGTGCACCAGTACTAGTTTTGTGTGTTCGTTTTCCTTTCTAGCTTAGTCCTTGCTTGCTAATTGATATGGCTTGGATTACTTAAGAGTGTTTTTCATGTGTGTTCTGTACTTCAGGTTCAAGTTCACCCTGCATCCCTGACGTAGCGCTACTCCGACCCCTCCCCCGCTTGCTGCCAGGTCTATCTCTCCTTCCTCCCCTGCTCGCTATCCTGTGAGGAGGTGGACGCGGCTACCTGACGGAGGAAGCCGGCCTCCCGGCACTGGCAGTTGCAAAAATAAATAACAACATCAAGTTCAGAATAAGAAAAGTGAGAAGTTCAAGAAGAACAAAGGTGTTGCCTTCACTCAAGTGCTTGCAAATTGTTAGGTTGTAGCTCGTATATTGTTTGCAACTATCTTCAATTTCTTCAGTAGCTCATACACATTTGCCAAAATCTAGTATTTTCATAATATTAAAGTTGATAGTTGGCTCGCAGGGACAACCATGTTGATCGTGATTGAGAAAGGATTATGAAATAATATTATTAGGACTGAAGGCCAAGTTTGATGCATGATGTCAAAGGATTCCAAGTCTTTTTCTGAGGCGGTCAATGGCTTTCGAGAGATGCATTCATATCTCACAAGTTTCCAGGGGTTCAAGTTCATCTATATAAGAAGGAATGCCAATTTTGTTGCACATCTGTGTGTGAAAGATGCACTAAAACTTGATGTACTTGCTATTTTTTCTTGTAACGCCTACCTACCTAATTAAGACTATTCAATCATAGCTATTTTTGCCTGCCATGCCCTGCACCTCCTCCATCTCAGTGCCACCGTCACGACCCAGCCTCCATTTGCTGGTCGCTGCTAGCTGCTGTTGTTGTGTCCTGCCTCGCCCTCTAGCTAATGTTGGTGCGCTACTGTTCAAGTTCAACTAGAATGCTAGAGAGAGATTTCTGCGAGAGTTTAGCTACTATAGTCCTTGATTTTGTGTTTGAACTTGTTGTCCATGGTTAAAGATTACGATGTGGCTTTTCTGCAGATGGTCTTCCTATAGATATATCATTTTCCATCCTCGTTATGTCATCGTTACAGAGGTGGTCGGGAGGATCGGGGGAGAGGTGGTGCGGGAGGGAGGGTGGGCCGCTCGGAGGGGTTAGATGGACCGACCAATTTTTATTTTTCGGCGTTTCTGCGATCTTAGAAACATGTGCATCGCCCCTAGGGTATGATGAGTATTTCTATAGGCATATAAAAGAGAATACAAAGAAATCAATCTATTTTTTATGCTTGTACAACCATGTATTTTTCTATTTTTTATTTATTTTCATAAGGCCAAGAAATTGTGTTCGAGAAGGTCAAGTTTGAGGTAGTTCATGAATTGTTTGTTCAAAACAAAATGTATGTAAGTACGTCTCCCATCAAGAAAAAGGCGAAGGAATATTATTAAAAGTTAAAGCAACTATGATTTTTGTTCTAGAAATACATCCAAGATATACAAAGTAAAAAAAGCAACTGTGAGCCACGTTAAATTGTTGTTTCTTATTTTACCTAAAAGAAAAAGATATTTCAAAGCATTAAGAGCATGCTTGGATACGTTTTAGTCCCATGACTAAAAGTAGTGGGACTAAAACTTGCTAGTCTCACCCATGCTTGGATCCAAGTACTAAAGAGACTAAAATCTAGTTATTGAGCATTTATTATCCTCCAAACCCTCCAATCCAGAACTAAGGAGAGGAATTAAATGAGGAGAGAGAGAGCTAATACATATTTTAGTAGGTTTCCCATGACTAAAAGATTTTAGCCTCAAGACTAGTCCTAGCCTCTCTTTAGTCAGGGGTGCTTGGAACTTTAGCCTCTAAAAGAGACTATTTTTAGTCAGACTAAAAATAGTCCCTTGTATCCAAGCACCCTCTAAAATTAAATAAAAACACCCACATCATTGTAGTTATATTTCATCGTGCGTGAGAGTCCAAAATGAATAGTTCTTGAAAAGTGCACGTCCATAAGTGCGTTAAAAATGCCCACAGAATGTTCATATAAGATATTTCCAAAAAGGTCAAAATATGAAATGCAAAAATAAAGTTTGTACATGAATAAATTCGGATGGTCTCATGTAAAAAATTTATCAAATACAAAAATGGTTAGATGTGTGCGAAAAATGTTTAGTTTTTATTTTCCCCAATCATAACAAAAAAGAAAACTCAGAAGTTCAACTTTAATAAAATGAGTAGTTCAAACTTTACTTATTCTCTAAAACCAAGAAGTCCAAATTTAAAAAATGGAGTGGTATGATGTTTATAAAAACTTAGATTTTACTCTTTGCAAAAATCCTACGAAATGTTCTGTTATTAAAGTGGTTTGATGTTTATTACAAGACTAGAATTTTTTTCTACTACCAAGAAATAAAACCAAGAAGTCCAAATTAAAAATATAGAGAAGTTTGATAATTATATAAGCTATGATTTTCCTCGTTATTAAAAAATGGAATCAAGAAGTTCAAAATAAAATAAAGCAATATTTCAATGTATAAAAAATGGAAAATTTGAATCTGTTGACGGGAAGAACATAAGAAGTTCAGACAAAAAAAATACAATAGTACAAAAATAAGAGAGCAATTTGAAACAAATATTTCACCGCTTGTAATAAAAAATAAGAAGTTTGAATTTTAAACATAGAGCAGATCAAAAAATCATAAAAAACAGGATTATCAGCATTTCTAAAAAAACTCTAGAAGTTCAAATTTAAATACGGAACTAAACTAAGATTTTGCCGTCACTGAAAGAATAAACCAAGAAGTCCAAATTACAAAAATAGAGAAGTTCGATATTTATAAAAAAACTCAGATTTTCATTGTTACTAAAGAATAAAAATGATGAAGTTCAAACTAAAAAAGAGGAGTAATTCGATGTATATGGGAAACTCAAATTATTACCGTTTCTATGAAAAATAAAACAATGAAGTTCAATTTTTAAAAAGAATGTGTGATGCTTATTTAAAAACATATTTCCTTTCTAAGAATATGACTAAGAGGTTGAAATTAAAATAGCAGAGAAGTTCGAAGTATATAAAAAAAACTCAGATTTGTTGCAAGAAGTTCACGTGCACCTCCATGCACGGTTCATAACGGGATGTCCGACCTCCAATTACATGTTTTAAAAATGGCAAAAATGACGTCCAGCCTTCAATTGCGTGTAATTCGACGTATACACAAAAATGTGGCAGAAGTTCATAGTGAAACAACGAGAAGTTCAATTACTGCAAGGAATGCATTTCCGGTGAGACTAAAAGTATAGAAAAATAAAAGTTTAAAAGGTTTGTTGAAAGAAGTTCAAGTGTTCTGTCCGGGGAAGTTCAAAAATCTTGTGAGAGAGGTTCACCTTATATTTCCATGTTTAATTTTTCCCGTATAAAAATCGAATACAATTCTTTACTCAAAATATAAAAAGGTGAAGTTCATATTGAAATAACAGAGAAGTTTGGAGTTTATTAAAACCTAGGATTTACCTGTTCAAAAAATAAAAAACACAACGCCATTTTTTGCACTTTTAAAAACAACTCATAAACGAAAAAAGGTTGCTAGAAGCTCAAGTGCTCGACGTGTATTTAGATGTCCAAAATACATAAAAAATATGTTGTTTTTTGTGTTTTAAAATAATTCTCTCAAACCAGAGAGAAGTTCAAAGTGATAACAACCGAAAGTTCATGTACTACATGATGTGTATTTCATATAAGAAAAATACAATAAAGTGAAACAGAGTGAAGTTCAAATAGACATGCCCGAGAAGTTCAACTACTTCATGTAGTGCAAAAAACAACATGTCAAAAACAGAGTGAGGGTTAAAACAAACATGCCCGAGAAGTTCAACTACTTCACGCAGTGTGTTTCCATTCGCAATGAAGGCATAAATCATGATCTCGTCATTTCTCTAATTTATTTGAAAACAACAGGAATATCATTTGTGTAAATTCAAGTCCTCGGTCGAAGAAAGTTAAAAAAAATATTGTGAGAGAGGTTTGTATAAAGAGAATATCATTTGTGTCACACTGACGAAATGGATGGGAAAATTAAAAACGAAAATACGTCACAGAAGTTCAACGTGAAAAAACACGAAGTTCGACTACTATAGTGAATGAATTTGAGATGAAAAACTTTTAAAATTGTCGTGAGTATGAAAAAACGATCAACACGGGAAAGTTGCGTGTTTACAACAGCTTTCCATCGGTATATCACTTGCTCAATTCCGGTGAGTGGATGGAGAGCTACAAGCAGTGGATGGAGAGGTATGAGCAAAAAAAGCACATCAAAAACAGAGTGAAGTTCAAATAGACATGTCGAGAAGTTCAGGTTCTTCACGCGGTGCATTTTCGAAGAATCTGTTTCACGATAAAGGCAGAACGAACGATCTCGCCATTTTCGAAATTATTTGAAAACGGCAAGGAATCACAGAAAACCATCAACATGAAAAAGTTTCGAATTTTCCATAGCTTTTTAGCGGTATATTATTTGCCCAATTCCGATAAAGTTTGTAGAAATTACGGCAAAAGTACGTTTTTAGCCATTTTCAAAACTAACATAAAACTGTAATGAAGTAGGAGAAACAGTATATACAAAAAAGTTTCGCATTTCTTCAAGCTTTCCAACCCATATCATTTGCTGCATTTGGACGTACGGTTAAAAAATTAGCTCTAAAATACGAACTCGGTGGAACCTGTACCGTTTTCTAAATTACTTTTAAACCGATCAAAATTAGAAAAAAAACTTTTAACATGAATAAGTAGCGCATTTTCATAAGCTTTCCAACGCCATATTATTTGCCTCAATTGGATTAGCTTTTTAGAAATGGCATCGAAAATACAAACTCAGGTGTTCCATTTGCGAAATTCTACGATTTTCCGAATTAATGTTTAACCGTAGGGAATTAGAGAAAACTTTCAACATGTGGAAGGAGCGGTTTTTCAGCAGCTTTCCAACGCCATATTATTTGCCTCATTCCGATAAACGGTTTAAAAATGCGATCGAAAATATGATTCACGTTTTTTGTATGAAGAAAAAATGTTTTTCAAAACTGCTCTTAAACCGCTTACATTTTGCCAAAAATTTAACTTGGGTCATGATACTGATGTCCATAGCTTTCCAACGGTTTATCGCAAGCCCCATTTAAACACCTTTTAGCTGAAGTTCAACCTAGTATTCGGGAAGGTCAGACGCGTTACTCGGAAACTTCATGTTGTGATCAGAATATTATTCTGATCCCGTGATCAGAATAGTGTTTATATATATATATATATATATAATAACACTATTCTAATATCAGGATTAGAATAACTATTTGGATCATGACACGCCCTGTATAGAAGCCGACAGGATCCTCCAGAACTAGCTGAAACAAAAAAAAGGTCCGATCCTAAAACTACCCACCCCGATCCCCTACTCCCCGCACAACACACGCATCCACCCCCAACTGGCGACGCGCCACCATCCCGCCCCCAACCGCCGACCGGAGACACCGCCACGGCCTCGCCACTAACCGCCGCCGACTGCCGCCGCCACCAACCGCCGTCGACCGGCGACGCCTCTGCCGCTTGTCCGCAACAGGAGACTCCGTCGCCACCTACCCTGCTCGCCAACACCTTAGATCCGGCCACCATCGCCTGCTCCCGCAAGCCGCCACCGAGGATCCGGTAACCACTACTGCCTCCTCGCGGCGCCGGCGCGGTTCCAGTTACCACGACCATCCACGCGCGCGGATCCACCTAGGGCCGGCGAGCCCCACTCTCCCAATCCCCTGTCCATGATCCCCTACAGTGGCCTCTGCTTCCTAGCACTGCGCCCCTGCAACGTCCAACAACAACCGTCCTGCAGTCCAACGTCGTCTCCGTGAGCAGTGCCTCCTCACCCGCTCGCTTGTGTAGATCCTTCATGGGACACCATCTATGTGCTACTCAGCTCTTCCTACACCTCCTCCTACTACCAACCACTGCAATGCATGATCAGGAGTTCCATGACGGGCCATGGGTGCTACGGGAATAACTAGATTTTCACTTTAAATAGGGAGTTCCATGGCAGGCCACAGATGCTGGTCGTCGGCCCATCCATCGTCGTCACCAACCTCCACACAAGTAGCCCCGCCCCTGCGTCTCCGGCCGAATCGACCTCCTGGTGAGGCCCACTACGACCTTCCCGAGGAAGGTTCATCCTTGGGGCGGCTACTGCAAAGGGCTGCTACAGAGAGCGGCCTCCGATCCAAGAGATGGGGGTGGGCTCCCATCCCGACGACCTGTTCTGCATCAGAACGGTGACGAGCACAACAGGGTGCCCTCTGGACAGGTCTCCTCCTTTGTGCAATTCTCTGGCCTTCCTCTTGTGCGATACAAGCACAGTTTTCATCTCTAGACCTGAATTGCAACACATACTTGAATTTAATTGCCTGCATGCAATCGTCTAGAGGTCAAACATCTCTGAACATGAACTCTTGCTCCGCCCCGAAGAAATATTGAGATGCTGTGATTGTGGTGGTTACGCTGGATAGCATAGCGCAGTGGTGGAGGCTTTGCCAACATGTAGACTGGAAAAGGAGAGAAACAAAAACAAGGAAATGGTGTTGAGTCTAGAGAAGCGAAAGGATAAAATTTCTGCATCCTTATCCCCCGCTGCACCCTGCATCCTCCATGTAGTAACACTACTTCTACTACTTTCGTTTTTCATTCGTGGGAAACAGTAATACTACTTCAACGGTGTCCCATTTCTTCCATTTCTTCTCTAGTCAAACTTGACTTTTCTTCTGAACAAAGGTTTTGTCAAGTTCCTCTTCTCTTCTTCCATCGTAAGTGTGAGCTGTGTGAAAAAAATTAGCCTCGGCCTTCCGACCTACTAGCTTTATGCACTACTTTTTATTAAACAATGATACTAGCAAATGATTGTAATTAGCATTACAATGTCCCAGTTTTTTGTATGATCAAGTTGTACTATATTGGAGCATTTATATTTTTTAGTGTGTATCTCCCAGAAAATTCAGTCATAAAAATACAGAAGTTCAGACTGTTCTGCAACTTAGAATGGATGCAGGCCAATGTTTCTATTTTATGCAAATATTGTAGGACTGTAACCTTTTTTTGCAAGGCCCTCTGGTAGCTAGAAACTTGTTTTTTCTACGGTTGTGATAATGCTACATAGAGTGGGGGAGAAAGTTCTACTTCTCCTGTGCCTGCACTACTAACAGTATAAATATAAATATCAATTTAGGAATTCACATAAGTTTGGGATGCTTGAAAAAAAGGATATTGAAGTTAATTTACCAAAACAAATGATTTGCTATGCAAAAGAACATGAGATGTTTAAAAAAATAAAGGAAAAATGAAAAGTATAAATATAACTATCGAAAAACCATCACAAAAGTTTGTGTGTTAAATGGCGTAGAGCGTTAGAGCAATAATTGTTAACAGAGCCTCACCCATAAAATGTTAACTCTAGAAGTTCAAATTCAATAAACCGGAGAGTTTGAAAATAATGGGAAAAGAAAAAAGAGACACCTACTTGTTTGTATAGATTCACCCCATGGATTTCCTCGTTACTAAACATATTTTTACATACTCCCTGCGGTCCTTTTTACTCTGCACATTGGATTTGCCGAAAGTTAAACTTTGCTAAGTTTGACCAAATTTATATTAAAAATTATTAGCATCTATAATATGTAATAAATATAATATGAAAATATATTCCAAGATGAATCTAATGATATTGGTGTTGTTATGTGAATGTCTATAATTTTTTGTATAAACTTGGTCAAAGTTGGATGAGATTGACTTCGGTCGAACCTAATATGCAGAGTAAAAAGGACCGGAGGGAGTATTCAAAAAAATCTTGTGAACCATCGCGCGTATGAAAAAATGACCAACATGGGAAAGTTGTGTGTTTTCAACAGCTTTCCATCGGTATATCATTTGCTCAATTCCGGTGGGTGGGTGTGGAGTTACGGGCAAAAAACGACACACGAAAAAAAGAGTGAAGTTCAAATTGACATGCCCAGAAGTTCAACTTCTGCACGCAGTGCACCTCTGAACACTCTGTTTTGGCGATGAAAACAGAACGCTTGATTTCATCGTTTCCAAAATTTATAGAGAAAATGGAATTTTGCTGTTATACAAAAACACCTAGAGGTTCAAATTTAAATTCGGGAAGTTCAATGTTTATTACAATATCAAGAAGGTCAAATTGAAAAAATCGAGCAGTTCAAAAAGTTTATAAAAACAAAATTTTCCTTCTTTTAAAAATAAGACCTAGAAATTCAAATTTAAATAATTGAGCAATTCAATATTTGTTACATACATAGTACTTTTCCCGTTACTAATGAATAACACCAAGAAGTCCAAAATTTAAAAAATTGACGTTGTTTAATGTTTATAAAAATTCAGATTTTCCCCAATGCTAAAGATTAAAACCAAGAAGTTCAATTTAGAAAAAAAAACGGAGTAGTTCAATTTATATAAAAAACACAAAATTTCACGTTACTAGTGAATAAAACTAAGAAGTTCAATTGAAAAAGGCGGAGCAGTTTGATATTTATTTGAAAAAATGGATTTTTCTAGTTACTAAAGAATGAAACCAATAAGTTCAATTTCAAATAACGAAGAAGTTTGATGTTTCTAAAAAAACCTCTAATTTTTCACATTTCTAAAAAATACACAATGAAGTTCAAAAAAAGGGTAGAGCGGTTCAATGTCTATAAAAAACTCAGATATTTTTACATAATCGGGAGAAGTTTAGATTGATAATTGCTTGAAATTCACGTACTACACCGTGTGCATTTTGTATTAAAAAAAGGATAAAAAGGCAATGTCCAAATCTTTTATTGTTATAAGTTCAAGTCCTCAAAAAATTATTGTGAGAGAGGTTTGTACAAAAGGAATATCATTTGTGCAACACTGACGAATGGATTAGAAAAGTACAAACGAAAATACGTCACAAAAGTTCAACATGAAAACAGCAGGAAGTTCACCTACTATACTGAATGAATTTCAGATGAAAAACTTTTAAAATCGTCACTAAAATCTGAGTTTTAATGTCATTGGTGCGGTGCAACTGGTTCAATGCTTGTTACAAACCCAAAGAAGGTCATTAAAAAAGCATCTCAAACAATTTTATAACAAATATTTTCTCTCTTAAAATAAACCTAGAAGTTAAAATTTAAAAATAGAACGGCTCGATGTCTATCAAAAAGTAGGATTTTTTTTCGTTACTAAAAGAAATAAACCAGGAAGTCCAATTTAAAAAGATGGAGAAGTTCGGTGATTATAGAAAACTCATATTTTCCTTGTTATTGAAGAATGGAAATAAGAAGTTCAAAAATTAAATAACAAGAAGTTCAACTTTTAAAAATAGTGCGCTTTAAAATTTCATACAAAAGATTAAGAAAAAACCAGGAAGTCCATATTAAAAAGATGAATAAGTTCGATGATTATAGAAAACTCAGATTTACCTCGTTATTAAAGAATGGACACAAGAACTTCAAAAATAAAATAACAATAAGTTCAACTTTTAAAAATAGAGCGCTTGAGAATTTATTAAAAAATGATTAAGAAATTCAGATTAGTATTCATAAAAAACTCAGATATTTTCACGTAACCGAGAGAAGCTCAGGTTGATAACTGCCAGAAGTTCACGTACTACATAGTGTGCATTTTGTATGAAAGAAAAAGAATGAAAAATCAAAGGCTAAAAAAATGTTGCTTGAAGTTCAAGTGCTCTGTCCGAGGAAGTTCAAATTTTTTTGCGAGAGAGGTTCACCTTGTATTTCCATGTTCAAAAACACAAAAAAAAATTGTTTTTTGCGCTTTAAAATAATTCTCTCAATCCACAAAGAAGTTCAGTTATTATTTGGGAGCAATTTGATTTTAAAAAAGAAAATACAAAATTCAAATTATAAAAATGGAAAAAGTTCATGTACTGCATGGTGTGTGTTTAATATGAGACAAATGAATTAAAAGGCAAGGTCCAATTTTGTTGTTGTTATAAGTTCAAGTCCTCGGTCAAAGGAAGTTAAAAAAATTATTGTGAGAGAGGTTTGAACAAAAGAAATATCATTTGTGCAACACTAACGAATGGATGAGAAAATTACAAACGAAAATACGTCACAGAAGTTCAACGTGACAACAGCAGGAAGTTCAACTACTACACTGAATGAATTTCAAATGAAAAACTATTAAAACCGTAGCGAGTATGAAAAAATGATCAACACAGGAAAGTTGCGTGTTTACAACAACTTTCCATCGGTATATCACTTGATCAATTCCGGTGAGTGGATGGAGAGCTACGAGCAGTGGATGGAGAGCTACGGGCAAAAAAGCACATGAAAAACAGAGTGAAGTTCAAGTAGACATGTTGAGAAGTTCAGGTTCTTCACGCGGTGCATTTTCGAAGAATCTCTTTCGCGATAAAGGCAAAATGAACGATCTCGCCATTTTTGAAATTACTTGAAAACGGCAAGGAATCACAGAAAACCATCAACATGAAAAAGTTTCAAATTTTCCGTAGCTTTTCACCGGTATATTATTTGCCCCATTCCGATAAAGTTTGTAGAAATTACGACAAAAATACGTTTTTAGCCATCTTCAAAACTGACATAAAACCGTAATGAATTAGGAGAAACAATATATACAAAAAAGTTTCGCATTTCTTCAAGATTTCCAACGCCATATCATTTGCTGCATTTGGACATACGGTTAAAAAATTAGCTCGAAAATACGAACTCGGTGGAACTTGTACCGTTTTCTAAATTACTTTTAAACCGTTCAAAATTAGGAAAAACTTTTAACATGAATAAGTAGCGCATTTTCATAAGCTTTACAACGCCATATTATTTGCCTCAATTGGATTAGCCGTTTAGAAATGGCATCGAAAATACAAACTCGGGTGTTCCATTTGCGAAATTCTATGATTTTCCGAATTAATGTTTAACCGTAGGGAATTAGAGAAAACTTTCAACATGTGGAAGGAGCGGTTTTTCAGCAGCTTTCCAATGCCATATTATTTGCCTCATTCTAATAAACGGTTTAAAAATGCGATCGAAAATACGGTTCACGTTTTTTGTATGAAGAAAAAAACGGTTTTCAAAATTGCTCTTAAACCGCTTACATTTTGCCAAAAATTTAACTTGGGTCATGATACTGATGTCCATAGCTTTCCAACGGTGTATCGCAAGCCCCATTTGGACACCTTTTAGCTGAAGTTCAACCTAGTACTCGGGGAAGGTCAGGCACATTACTCGGGAAGTTCATGTTGTGGTCAGAATATTATTCTGATCCCGTGATCCGAATAGTGTTTATGTGTGTGTGTGTGTGTGTGTGTGTGTGTATATATATATATATATATATATATATATAGAGAGAGAGAGAGAGAGTAGCACTATTCTAATCCCGGGATTAGAATAGCTATTTGGATCACGGCGCGCCCTATAAGGGCCGGATTAGCTGTTCCTGAGATCACGTAGAAGAAAAAAATCCCAACCAACTGTCCCACCTCCCGCACCTCTCGCCCTCCCCTGGATCCCGAACCCCCTCCCAAGCGATAGCGGGCCCGCCCCCGAACCCTCGCACCGCCGCCGCCGCCGCTGACCCGACGCGCCGCTGCCGCCCCCCTTATCCCTCGCACCACCGCCGCTACTAAGCCCGCGCGTCGCAGCCCCTGACCCAACGCGACGCCGCCGCCCTTGACCCCACGCGCCGCCGCCGCCCCTGACCCCACGCGCCGCCGCCACCACGCACCCCAGCTCGTCGGCGCCGCCCCGGACCCTGCGCGTCACCGTCTCCACCAACCCTCGCATCGCCGTGGCTGCCACATCCAGCATGCCACCGCCGCAACTGCCACCCCCGTGACCGCCTGCACACTTGAATCTGGCAAGATCCCGGTCGGACCAGGCTAGGGATGACCTCCGCGGGCGCTGTGGTTGCCGTGGACTGCGCCCAACCATCGCCGTGGACTGCTCCTCTCTCTCTTGTCGTCCACCTGCACCTCGAGGAGTGCTCGACCTGCAGCAAGAGGAGGGCACGACCTGCTGCTTGGTGGCCACATCCGGCAGAGAGGAGAGAGGCGGTTGGGAGACGGATCTTGCACGCGGCCCTCCGACCAGAGTGCTGCCGAACTACTGCGTCGCCAGCCACCAGCAGCAGCACGTCGCCTTTACCATCTCCTGTACAGAATGCTGATACTGAGCCTCTCAGCCCATCTGCCTCCTCTGGTGTTTGTTTGCTGAAAAACTCTGGTCACCGTCCTGTTCCTCCCGACCTCCCTCTTCCCCCGCAGCGACAAACCTTCTCCCAGCAGCGAGCTGCTGTCCGTAGCGTCCTCTCAGGCACTGTCGAACTGTTGTTGGTGCGCTGCTACTGCAGTTCAGCTTATGTGCAAGAGGAAAAAGATTTCTGAGAAAGATTAGTTGCTGCTGTTGTCCTAGGTTTTTTTGTCTTAAATTATTTCCATTTCTAGGAAGTGTATGTGTTGGTCGTGCATGTAGCACGTGAGGTGTATGTGTTTTTTTGTGCATAATTTTTTTGATTTTCAATAGCACGCGAAGTTCATGTTTTAGAAATTTCGAAGTTCACGTGTACCACACACAGAAGAAATTCATCAAATGGGAAAAAGGGACCGCCTAGGCCATTTCACCAAAAGCAAAAAATGAATAGAATGTCGCGACAAAAAAAATCAAAAGTTCAAAAGATGTAACATAGTGACATCTAGAAAAATGGAAAAAACCATAATTTTGTTTTGTATGTTTAACCATTTCTAAACAATACTTAGAAGTTAGAGTTCAAATTTTGTTTTGTATGTTTAACCATTTCTAAACAATACTTAGAAATTCAAATATAAGTAACAACGAAGTTCAAATGTTTATTATGAAAAGTGATACGTCTCCGTCGTATCTACTTTTCCAAACACTTTTGCCCTTGTTTTGTACTCTAACTTGCATGATTTGAATGGAATTAACCCGGACTAACGCTGTTTTCAGCAGAATTACCATGGTGTTATTTATGTGCAGAAACAAAAGTTCTCGGAATGACCTGAAACTTCACGAAACAACTTTTCGAAAATAATAAAAAATACTTGCAAAAGATGAAGGCCAGGGGGCCCACCACCTGTTCACAAGGGTGGGGGGCGCGCCCCCTACCTCGTGGGCCCCCTGGAGCTCCTCCGACCTCAACTCCAACTCTATATATTTGGTTTCGGGGAGAAAAAAATCAGAGAGAAGGATTCATCGCGTTTTAGGATATGGAGCCGCCGCCAAGTCCTAAAGCCTCTCGGGAGGGCTGATCTGGAGTCCGTTCGGGGCTCCGGAGAGGGGAATCCATTGCCATCGTCATCATCAACCATCCTCCATCACCAATTTCATGATGCTCATCGCCGTGCGTGAGTAATTCCATCGTAGGCTTACTGGACGGTGATGGGTTGGATGGGATCTATCATGTAATCGAGTTAGTTTTGTTTGGGTTTGATCCCTAGTATCCACTATGTTCTGAGATTGATGTTGCTATGACTTTGCTATGCTTAATGCTTGTCACTAGGGCCCGGGTGCCATGATTTTAGATATGAACCTATTATGTTTTCATCAATATATGAGAGTTCTTGATCCTATCTTGCAAGTCTATAGTCACCTATTATGTGTTATGATCCGTTAACCTTGAAGTGACAATAATCGGGATACTTACCGGTGATGACCGTAGTTTGAGGAGTTCATGTATTCACTATGTGTTAATGCTTTGTTCCGGCACTCTATTAAAAGGAGGCCTTAATATCCCTTAGTTTCCGTAAGGACCCCGCTGCCACGGGAGGGTAGGACAAAAGATGTCATGCAAGTTCTTTTCCATAAGCACGTATGACTATATTCGGAATACATGCGTACATTACATTGATCAACTGGAGCTAGTTCTGTGTCACCCTAGGTTATGACTGTTACATGATGAACCGCATCCGGCATTATCCTCCATCACTGATCCATTGCCTACGAGCTTTCCATATATTGTTCTTCGCTTATTTACTTTTTCGTTGCTATTGCTATCATCACTACAAAATACCAAAAACATTACTTTTGCTATCATTACCTTTTGCTACCGTTACCACTACTATCATATTAGTTTGCTACTAAACACTTTGCTGCAGATATTAAGTTTCCAAGTGTGGTTGAATTGACAACTCAGCTGCTAATAATTGAGAATATTCTTTGGCTCCCCTTGTGTCGAATCAATAAATTTTGGTTGAATACTCTAACCTCGAAAACTGTTGCGATCCCCTATACTTGTGGGTTATCAAGACTATTTTATGGCGCAGTTGCCGGGGAGCATAGCTCTATTCTTTGAGTCACTTGGGATTTATATCTGCTTATCATTATGAAGAACTTGAGAGATCCAAAAACCAAGATTTATCCCTCAACTACGAGGGAAGGTAAGGAACTGCCATCTAGCTCTGCACTTGATTCACCTTCTGTTTTGAGTAAGCTTGCGACACCTAAACCTGCTTCTGCTATTCGTTCTGATATGTCGCATGTTATTGATGATGCCACTTCTGTTATGCATGATACTTATGATGAAACTACTTCTATGCTTGATACTACTGTGCCACTTGGTGAATTTCTTGATGAACAACTTGCTAGGGCTAGAGAGAATGAAAATATTGAATCTGATAATACTGATGAAAGTGATGATGAAGACTTGCCTGTTATTCCTAAGGGTTATGTTTTTGATAAAGAAGCTTCTTTAGCTATTTTAGCTTGCAAAGATAGATATGAACTTAAGAGGTTATTAGCTAAATGGAATCAGCAATTTCTAAATGCTAGAATGAAACCTGCCCCTGCTTTTGCTACTTCACCTATCTATGTTACCGATAAGGATTATGAATTCTCTGTTGATCCTGATATAATTACTTTGGTTGCATCTGATCCTTTTCATGGCTATGAATCTGAAACTGTTGTGGCACATCTTACTAAATTAAATGATACTGCCACCCTGTTCACTAAAGATGAGAGAACTTGCTACTTTTATATCCTTAAAATATTTCCGTTCTCATTAAAGGGTGATGCTAAGATATGGTTTAATTATCTTGATCCTGGTTGTGTGCGTAGTCCCCAGGATATGATTTATTACTTCTCTGCTAAATATTTCCCTGCTCATAAGAAACAAGCTGCCTTAAGGGGTATATATAATTTTGTGCAAATTGAAGAAGAGAGTCTCCCACAAGCTTGGGGGAGGCTTCTCAAGTTACTTAATGCTTTTCCTGATCATCCTCTTAAGAAAAATGAAATACTTGATATCTTTTATAATGGACTAACCGATGCTTCCAGAGATTACCTGGATAGTTGTGCTGGTTCTATTTTCTGGGAAAGAACACCGGATGAAGCTGAAATTCTATTGAATAATATGTTGACAAATGAAAATAATTGGACACCTCCGAAGCCAATTCCGGAGCCTGTTCCTAAACCAACTCCGAAGAAGAGGGGTATTCTATTTCTCAGTCCTGAAGATATGTAAGAGGCAAAGAAATCTATGAAAGAAAAAGGTATTAAAGCTGAAGATGTTAAGAATTTACCTCCTATTGAAGAAATACATGGTCTTAATTTACCGCCTATTGAAGAAACATATGATCTTAATCCTTTACCTATTTAAGAAACTCATGGTCTTGATAACCCGACATAGGTAGAAAAGGTAAATTCTCTTTATAGATTTGATGAAGGTGATATCCCTCGTTATAAGTTTGCTAGCCCATGCTTAGATGGGTTTGATAAATTTATGGCTAAGCAAGAAGACTTCAATGCTTATTTTGGTAGACAATTGAAATACAATTCAAATATGCTTGAACACTTGGGTGATTATATGGCTAATGTCAAAGGTGAACTTAAACTTATTAGTAAACATGCTTCTATGGTTACCACTCAAGTAGAACAAGTACTTAAAGCTCAAAATGATTTGCTCAATGAATTGAATAGTAAGAATAATGATAATGATGTTAGAGTTATGACTAGAGGTGGTAAAATGACTAAGGAACCTTTGTATCCTGAAGGCCATCCTAAGAGAATTGAGCAAGATTCTCAGAGAAATAATGTAGATGCACCTAGTCCTTCTAAAAGGAAGAAAAAGAAAAATGATAGGACTTCAGATGCTTCTAGTGAACCTATTGCTGAAACACCTGAGAATCCAAATGATATTTCTATTTCTGATGCTGAAACACAATCTGGTAATGAACCTGAAACTAGTAATAATGTTAATGATAATGTTCATGATGATGCTCAACCTAGTAATGATAATGATATAGAAATTGAACCCGCTATTGATCTTGATAACCCACAATCAAAGAATCAACGTTATGATAAGAAAGACTTTGTTGCTAGGAAACATGGTAAAGAAAGAGAACCATGGGTTCAGAAACCCATGCCTTTTCCTCGCAAACCATCCAAGAAAAAAGATGATGAGGATTTTGAGTGCTTTGCTGAAATGATTAGACCTATCTTTTTGAGTATGCGATTAACTGATATGCTCAAAATGAATCCTTATGCTAAGTATATGAAAGAAATTGTTACTAATAAAAGAAAGATATCGGAAGCTGAAATTTCCACCATGCTTGCTAATTATACTTTTAAGGGTGGAATACCTAAGAAACTAGGAGATCCCTGTGTACCAACTATACCATGCTCCATTAAAAGAAACTATGTTAAAACTGCTTTATGTGATCTTGGAGCTGGTGTTAGTGTTATGCCTCTCTCTTTATATCGTAGACTTGACTTGAATAAGTTGACACCTACTGAAATATCTTTGCAAATGGCTGATAAATCAACTGCTATACCTGTCGGTATTTCTAAGGATGTGCATGTTGTAGTTGCAAACGTTACTATTTTAACGGACTTTGTTATTCTTGATATTCCCGAGGACGATAGTATGTCTATTAAAGACCCTTTTTGAATACTGCAGGGGCTGTTATTGATTGCACTAAAGGCAATGTCACTTTTCATGTTAATGGTAATGAGTATACGGTACACTTTCCGAGAAAACAACCTCAAGTTCATAGTATCAACTCTATTGGAAAAATTCCATCGATTATATTTGGAGGTTTTGAATTTCCTCTTCCTACTGTCAAGAAGAAATATGATATTCTTATTATTAGGGATGTGCATATCCCCGTTGAGGTAATGTAGTGTTATTCAAAATTTCTCTGGTTTCATGTTATTCGGAATGAGTTTGTTAACAAGACTTGATCAACCTTGTTAGTGGATTCCTTTTGATGAGCATGAGATGGATGAAACTAGAAGGCACAACCTTCTATACCCCACTTTTACTTTCTGTTATTTATATTAAATAAAATAAAATAAGTATTTTTCTGTCTGTTATCTGATTATCCGTGCAATATAAAAATACCCCGAAAATAAAAGTTCTCCAAATGCCCTGAAATTTAAATATGATTTTTTCTGGAATATTTGAGAATATTTGGCACTGAGAACACAGCAGGGGGGTCACCCACCTGCCCACGAGGGTGGAGGGCGCGCCCCCTGCCTCATGGGCCCATGGTGGCCCTCCTCCACTTATCCTTTCACCCACACACTCCTTCTTCCTCCCACAAACATGAATAACCAGCTCAAACCCGAGTCCAAGCTCATTTTGCTGCCATTTTCGATCTCCTTGCTCAAAGCACCTCTCACAAAACTGCTTGGGGAGATTGTTCCTTGGTATGTGACTCCTCCATTGGTCCAATTAGTTTTTGTTCTAGTGCTTTATTCATTGCAAATTTGTGCTGCCTAGGTGACCATGTTCTTGAGCTTGCATGTCAAATTTATATGGTTCCAAGTAGTTCTAATGCATGATATAGGCTCTAGGCACTTGTAGGAGTAGTTGCTATCAATATTATTGAGTTTGGTTTACTTTTATTTTGAAGTTACTAAAAAAATTCAGAATTTTTCAGAGGAAGAAATATGCTTAGGAAAATGTTCCAAGGTGGTTCTTCAAGGAAGCAAGGACCGAGGCTTGCAATGCGTGATGCTGATGATGAGCCACCAAGAGACGCTCCAGTGCGTCCTTGTGAATGGCCTTCTGAGAACTTTATGGATCGAGCGGGAATTAAAGAAGAATTTAACGCATATTTGCGTAATGCTGATCTTGTGAGCTTCGAGGAAGAGAAGTGCAGCCAATATCTCTTATTTAATTAATGCATCTATATACTTGGTAAAGGGTGGAAGGCTCGGCCTTATGCCTGGTGTTTTGTTCCACTCTTGCCGCCCTAGTTTCCGTCATATCGGTGTTATGTTCCCGGATTTTGCGTTCCTTACGTGGTTGGGTTATAATGGGAACCCCTTGACAGTTTGCTTTGAATAAAACTCCTCCAGCAAGGCCCAACCTTGGTTTTACCATTCGCCACCTAGTCTTTTCTTTTCCCTTGGGAGTCGCGCTCTCAAGGGTCATCATTATTTTACCCCCCGGGCCAGTGCTCCTCTGAGTGTTGGTCCACCTTGTTAGCTGCCGGTGGCCACCAGGGGCAACTCTGGGCTGGCCTACCGGAAGTTTGGACAATCCGGTGTGCCCTGAGAACGAGATATGTGCAGCTCCTATCAGGATTTGTCGGCACATTCGGGTGGCTTTGCTGGTCTTGTTTTACCATTGTCAAAATGTCTTGTAACCGGGATTCCGAGTCTGATCGGGTCTTCCTGCTAGAAGGAATATCCTTCGTTGACCGTGAGAGCTTGTGATGGGCTAAGTTGGGACACCCATGCAGAGATTTGAACTTTCGAAAGCCGTGCCCGCGGTTATGGGCAGATGGGAATTTGTTAATGTCCGGTTGTAGAAAACCTGAAGTTGACCTTAATTAAAATACATCAACCGCGTGTGTTACCGTGATGGTCTCTTTCCGGCGGAGTCCGAGAAGTGAACACGGTGTTTGAGTTATGTTTGACGTAGGTTGTTCTAGGATCACTTCTTGATCATAGTTGTTCGATCGTGCTTTGCCTTCTCTTCTCGCTCTCATTTGCGTATGTTAGCCACCATATATGCTAGTCGCTTGCTGCAGCTCCACCTCATACCTTTACCTTACCCATAAGCTTAAATAGTCTTGAGCGCGAGGGTGTGAGATTGCTGAGTCCCCGTGACTCATAGATACTTCCAAAACCAGTTTGCAGGTGCCGTTGAGATGTGCAGGTGACGCAACCAAGCTCAAGGAGGAGCTCGATGAAGATCTTGTCCTTTGTGTTGTTTCGTTCTAGTTGATCAGTAGTGGAGCCCAATTGGGGTCAATCGGGGATCTGTGTAGCATTTTGGGTAGTCTTCTTTTATTTTGGGTTCCGTAGTCGGACCTTGATTGTATCTAGCTGATGTAATGCTTTATTCATGTATTGTGTGAAGTGGCGATTGTAAGCCAACTATGTATCTCTTTCCCTTATGTATTACATGGGTTGCATGAAGATTACCTCACTTGCGACATTGCTTTCAACGCGGTTATGCCTCTAAGTCGTGCTTCGACACATGGGAGATATAGCCGCATCGAGGGCGTTACACCAGCATAGTGATACATGGCAAAATAAGATGAACTGTGCGAGCGATGTCAGGGACATCAAGCATGAATCAGATTAGATTTGCGTATGCGATACGCGGCATACAATTGATCCACCCGATTGAGCTGTTTACGATAAAATAATCCATGTGTGTTCTCGGCAAACGCTTGCTGGTATACAATCGTCTGCGATTGATGAATTCATGACCGACGGGTTCCCTAGTGTGGTCCGTGTGCGATGTGATATGCTCTGTCTACAGAACATCAACATATATACTTATAAGAACATCATTGAAGGAAATATGCCCTAGAGGAAATAATAAAGTTATTATTTATTTCCTTATATCATGATAAATGTTCATTATTCATGCTAGAATTGTATTAACTGAAAACTTAGTACATGTGTGAATACATAGATAAACTAAGTGTCACTAGTATGCCTCTACTTGACTAGCTCGTTGAATCAAAGATGGTTAAGTTTCCTAACCATAGACATGAGTTATCATTTGATTAACGGGATCACATCATTAGAGAATGATGTGATTGACTTGACCCATCCGTTAGCTTAGCACGATGATCGTTTAGTTTGTTGCTATTGCTTTCTCCATAACTTATACATGTTACTATGACTATGAGATCATGCAACTCCCGAATACCGGAGGAACACTTTGTGTGCTACCAAACGTCAAAACGTAACTGGGTATATTGTTATGCGGTTTGACCGATAAAGATCTTCATAGAATATGTAGGAACCAATTAGAGCATCCAGGTTCCTCTATTGGTTATTAACTGGAAGTGAGTCTCAGTCATGTCTACATAGTTCTCGAACCCGTAGGGTCCGCACACTTAACGTTCGGTGACGATCAGTATTATGAGTTTATGTGTTTTGATGAACCGAAGGTTGTTCGGAGTCCCATATGTGATCACGGGCATGACGAGGAGTCTCGAAATGGTTGAGACATAAAGATTGATATATTGGAAGCCTATGTTTGGACATTGGAATGGTTCCGAGTGGTTCGGGCATTTCTCCGGAGTACCGGGAGGTTACCGGAACCCCCCGAGAGAAGTTATGGGCCTTATGGGCCATAAGAAGGAAGCACACCAGCTCACAAGGGGCTGGTGCGCCCCCCTTGGGCAGGAGGCTGAATTGGAATAGGTTGGGGGGGCCCTTTCTTTCTCTTCTACTCCTCCTTCCCTTCCTCTCCTACTCCAACTAGGGAAGGGGGGGGGGAATCTTACTCCCAGTGGGAGTAGGACTCCCCTAGGGCACGCCATAGAGAGGGTCAACCCCTTCCCTCCTTCACTCCTTTATATACGGGGGAGGGGGGCACCCCATGGACACACAAGTTGATCATTGATCTTTTAGCCGTGTGCGGTGCCCCCCTCCACCATAATCCACCTCGGTCATATCGTAGCGGTGCTGAGGTGAAGCCCTATTCTGGTAGCATCATCATCATTGTCATCACACCGTCGTGCTGAAGAAGCTCTCCCTCGACACTCTGCTGGATCGTGAGTTCATGGGACGTCACCGAGCCGAATGTGTGCAGATCGTGGAGGTGCCGTACCTTCAGTACTAGGATCGGTCGATCGTGAAGACGTATGACTACATCAACCACGTTGTCATAATGCTTCCGCTTATGGTCTATGAGGGTACATAGACAACACTCTCCCCTCTCATTGCTATGCATCACCATGATCTTGCGTGTGTGTAGGAATTTTTTTGAAATTACTACGTTCCCCAAGAGTGGCATCCAAGCCAGGTCTATGCATAGATGTTATATGCACGAGTAGAACACAAAGGAGTTGTGGGCCTGGGTATATACATATTGCTTGCCATCACTAGTTGATTCTTGATTCAGCGGTATTGTTGGATGAAGCGGCCCAGACCGACATTACGTGTATGCTTACGCGAGACTGGTTCTACCGATGTGCTTCACACACAGGTGGCTGGTGGGTATCAGTTTCTCCAACTTTAGTTGAATTGGATTCAATGAACAGGGTTCTTTCTGAAGATGAAAAAGCAATCACTATACCGCATTGTGGTTTTTGATGCGTAGGTAAGAACGGTTCTTGCTCAGCCCATAGCAGCTGAAGGAAATATGCCCTAGAGGCAATAATAAAGTTATTATTTATTTCCTTACTTCATGATAAATGTTTATTATTCATGCTAGAATTGTATTAACCGGAAACATAATACATGTGTGAATACATAGACAAACAGAGTGTCACTAGTATGCCTCTACTTGACTAGCTCGTTAATCAAAGATGGTTATGTTTCCTAACCATAGACATGAGTTGTCATTTGATTAACGGGATCACATCATTAGGAGAATGATGTGATTAACTTGACCCATTCCGTTAGCATAGCACTTGATCGTTTAGTTTGTTGCTATTTCTTTCTTCATGACTTATGCATGTTCCTATGACTATGAGATTATGCAACTCCCGTTTACCGGAGGAACACTTTGTGTGCCACCAAACATCACAACGTAACTGGGTGATTATAAAGGTGCTCTACAGGTGTCTCCAAAGGTACTTGTTGGGTTGGTGTATTTCAAGATTAGGATTTGTCACTCCGATTGTCGGAGAGGTATCTCTGGGCCCACTCGGTAATGCACATCACTATAAGCCTTGCAAGCATTGCAACTAATGAGTTAGTTGCGGGATGATGTATTACGGAACGAGTAAAGAGACTTGCCGGTAACGAGATTGAACTAGGTATTGAGATACCGACGATCGAATCTCGGGCAAGTAACATACCGATGACAAAGGGAACAACGTATGTTGTTATGCGGTCTGACCGATAAAGATCTTCGTAGAATATGTAGGAGCCAATATGGGCATCCAGGTCCCGCTATTGGTTATTGACCAGAGAGGTGTCTCGGTCATGTCTACATAGTTCTCGAACCCGTAGGGTCCGCACGCTTAACGTTCATTGACGATATAGTACTATATGAGTTATGTATGTTGATGACCGAATGTTGTTCGGAGTCCGAGATGAGATCACGGACATGACGAGGAACTCCGGAATGGTCCGGAGATAAAGTTTGATATATGGGATAGTAGTGTTTGATCTCCGGAAGGGTTCCGGAATTCACCGGAAGGGGTTCCGGATGTTTCCCGAAATGTTTGGGCACGAGAACACTTTATCTGGGCCAAAGGGGAAAGCCCACGAGGCTTTTGGAAAGTGCAAAAGGAAGTTTTGCGGAGACCAGAGGCTAGACGCCAGGAACCCTGGCGTCTAGGGGGTAGACACCGGGAACCCTGGCGTCTAGCCCTGGAGTCCGAGAAGGACTCTTGCCTTTCGGGTGAAATCGACTTTGAGGAGGCTTTTACTCCAAGTTTTGACCCCAGGGCTCAACATATAAATAGAGGGGTAGGGCTAGCACCAAAGACACATCAAGAAACACCAAGCCGTGTGCCGGCAACCCCGTCCCCTCTAGTTTATCCTCCGTCATAGTTTTCGTAGTGCTTAGACGAAGCCCTGCGGAGATTGTTCTTCACCAACACCGTCACCACGCCGTCGTGCTGCCGGAACTCATCTACTACTTAGCCCCTCTTGCTGGATTGAGAAGGCGAGGACGTCACCGAGCCGAACGTGTGCAGAACTCGGAGGTGCCGTGCTTTCGGTACTTGGATCGGTCGGACGTACGACTACATCAACCGCGTTGATATAACACTTCCGCGAATGGTCTACGAGGGTATGTAGACAACACTCTCCCCTCTTGTTGCTATACATCACCATGATCTTGCGTGTGTGTAGGAATGTTTTTGAAATTACTACATTCCCCAACAGTGGCATCCGAGCCTAGGTTTTATGCGTTGATGTTGTGCACGAGTAGAACACAAGTGAGTTGTGGGCGATATAGGTCATACTGCTTACCAGCATGTCATACTTTGGTTCGGCGGTATTGTTGGATGAAGCGGCCCGGACCGACATTACGCGTACGCTTACGTGAGACTGGTTCTACCGACGTGCTTTGCACACAGGTGGCTGGCGGGTGTCAGTTTCTCCAACTTTAGTTGAACCAAGTGTGGCTACGCCCGGTCCTTGCAAAGGTTAAAACAGCACTAACTTGACAAACTATCGTTGTGGTTTGGATGCATAGGTAAGAACGGTTCTTGCTAAGCCTGTAGCAGCCACGTAAAACTTGCAGCAACAAAGTAGAGGACGTCTAACTTGTTTTTGCAGGGCATGTTGTGATGTGATATGGTCAAGACATGATGCTAAATTTTATTGTATGAGATGATCATGTTTTGTAACCGAGTTATCGGCAACTGGCAGGAGCCATATGGTTGTCGCTTTATTGTATGCAATGCAATCACTGTAATGCTTTACATTATCACTAAGCGGTAGCGATAGTCGTGGAAGCATAAGATTGGCGAGACGACAACGATGCTACGATGGAGATCAAGGTGTCACGCCGGTGACGATGGTAATCATGACGATACTTCGAAGATGGAGATCACAAGTACAAGATGATGATGGCCATATCATATCACTTATATTGATTGCATCTGATGTTTATCTTTTATGCATCTTATCTTTCTTTGATTGACGGTAGCATTATAAGATGATCCCTCACTAAATTATCAAAGTATAAGTGTTCTCCCTGAGTATGCACTGTTGTGAAAGTTCTTCATGCTGAGACATCACGTGATGATCGGGTGTGATAGGCTCTACGTTCAAATACAACGGGTGCAAAACAGTTGCACACGCGGAATACTCAGGTTAAACTTGACGAGCCTAGCATATAACAGATATGGCCTCGGAACACGGAGACCGAAAGGTCGAGCGTGAATCATATAGTAGATATGATCAACATAGTGATGTTCACCATTGAAACTACTCCATCTCACGTGATGATCGGACATGGTTTAGTTGATTTGGATCACATGATTACTTAGAGGATTAGAGGGATGTCTATCTAAGTGGGAGTTCTTAAGTAATATGACTAATTGAACTTTAATTTATCATGAACTTAGTCCTGATAGTATTAGCATATCTATGTTGTAGATCAATAGCTCGCGTTTAGCTCCCCTATTTTATTTTTTGATATGTTCCTAGAGAAAACTAAGTTGAAAGATGTTAGTAGCAATGATGCAGATTGGATCCGTGATCTGAGGTTTATCCTCATTGCTGCACCGAAGAATTATGTCTTTGATGCACCGCTAGGTGACAAACCTATTGCAGGAGCAGATGCAGATGTTATGAACGTTTGGCTAGCTCAATATGATGACTACTTGATAGTTTAGTGCACCATGCTTAACGGCTTAGAATCGGGACTTCAAAGATGTTTTGAACGTCATGGACCATATGAGATGTTCCAGAAGTTGAAGTTAATATTTCAAGCAAATACCCGAGTTGAGAGATATGAAGTCTCCAACAAGTTCTATAGCTAAAAGATGGAGGAGAATAGCTCAAGCAGTGAGCATGTGCTCAGATTGTCTGGGTACTACAATCGCTTGAATCAAGTGGGAGTTAATCTTCCAGATAAAATAGTGATTGATAGAATTCTCTAGTCACCATCACCAAGTTAGTAGAACTTCGTGATGAACTATGATATGCAAGGGATAACGGAAACGATTCCCAAGCTCTTCGTAATGCTGAAATCGACGAAGGTAGAAATCAAGAAAAATATCAAGTGTTGATGGTAGACAAGACCACTAGTTTCAAGAAAAGGGCAAAGGGAAGAAGGGGAACTTCAAGAAGAACGGCAAGCAAGTTGCTGCTCAAGTGAAGAAGCCCAAGTCTGGTCCTAAGCCTGAGACTAAGTGCTTCTACTGCAAAGGGACTGGTCACTGGAAGCGGAACTGCCCCAAGTATTTGGCGGATAAGAAGGATGGCAAAGTGAACAAAGGTATATTTGATATACAGATTATTGATGTGTATTTTACTAGTGTTCGTAGCAACCCCTCGGTATTTGATACTGGTTCAGTTGCTAAGAGTAGTAACTCGAAACGGGAGTTGCAGAATGAACATAGACTAGTTAAGGGTGAAGTGACGATGTGTGTTGGAAGTGGTTCCAAGATTGATATGATCATCATCGCACACTCCCTATACTTTCGGGATTAGTGTTGAACCTAAATAAGTGTTATTTGGTGTTTGCGTTGAGCATGAATATGATTTGATCATGTTTATTGCAATACGGTTATTCATTTAAGTAAGAGAATAAATTGTTGTTCTGTTTACATGAATAAAACCTTATATGGTTACACACCCAATGAAAATGGTTCATTGGATCTCGATCGTAGTGATACACATATTCATAATATTGAAACCAAAAGATGCAAAGTTAATAATGATAGTGCAACTTATTTGTGGCACTGCCATTTAGGTCATATTGGTGTAAAGCGCATGAAGAAAATCCATGCTGATGGGCTTTTGGAATCACTTGATTATGAATCAGTTGATGCTTGCGAACCATGCCTCATGGGCAAGATGACTAAGACTCCGTTCTCCGGAACAATGGAGCGAGCAACAGATTTGTTGGAAATCATACATACTGATGTATGTGGTCCGATGAATATTGAGGCTCGCGGCAGGTATCATTATTTTCTGATCTTCACAGATGATTTGAGCAGATATGAGTATATCTACTTGATGAAACACAAGTCTGAAACATTTGAAAAGTTCAAAGAATTTCAGAGTGAAGTGGAGAATCATCGTAACAAAAATAAAAGTTTCTACGATATGATCACAGAAGTAAAATATTTGAGTTACGAGTTTGGCCTTCAGTTAAAAACAATGTGAAATAATTTCACTACTCACGCCACCTGGAACACCACAGTGTAATGGTGTGTCCGAATGTCATAACCATACTTTATTAGATATGGTGCGATCTATGATGTCTCTTACCGATCTACCACTATCGTTTTGGGGTTATGCATTAGATACAGCTGCATTCACGTTAAATAGGGCACCATCTAAATCCGTTGAGACGACACCGTATGAACTATGGTTTGGCAAGAAACCTAAGCTGTCGTTCTTAAAGTTTGAGGTTGCAATGCTTATGTGAAAAAGTTTCAACCTGATAAGCTCTAACCCAAATCAGAGAAGTGCGTCTTCATAGGATACCCAAAAGAAAATGTTGGGTACACCTTCTATCACAGATCCGAAGGCAATATATTCGTTGCTTTGAATGGATCCTTTCTAGAAAGGAGTTTCTCTCGAAAGAAGTGAGTGGGAGGAAAGTAGAACTTGATGAGGTAACTATACCTGCTCCCTTATTGGAAAGTAGTTCATCACAGAAATCTGTTCTGTGACTACCTACACCGATTAGTGAGGAAGCTAATGATGATGATCATGTAACTTCAGATCAAGTTACTACCGAACCTCGTAGGTAAACCAGAGTGAGATCCACACCAGAGTGGTACGATAATCCTGTTCTGGAGGTCATGTTACTTGACCATGACGAGCCTACGAACTATGAGGAAGCGATGGTGAGCCCAGATTCCGCGAAATGGTTCGAGGCCATGAAATCTGAGATGAGATCCATGTATGAGAACAAAGTATGGACTTTGCTTGACTTGCCCAATGATCGGCGAGCCATTGAGATTAAATGGATCTTCAAGAGGAAGACGGACGCTGATAGTAGTGTTACTACTACAAAGCTAGAATTGTCGCAAAAAGGTTTTCGACAAGTTCAAGGTGTTGACTATGATGAGAGTTTCTCACTCGTATCTATGCTTAAGTCTGTTCGAATCATGTTATG
Source organism: Triticum aestivum (assembly GCF_018294505.1). NCBI lineage: Eukaryota > Viridiplantae > Streptophyta > Magnoliopsida > Poales > Poaceae > Triticum > Triticum aestivum. The sequence goes on from NC_057812.1 coordinate 321,544,872, forward strand.
GATAAACAAAACTGCATTCCTTAATGGATTTATTAAAGAAGAGTTGTATATGATGCAACCAGAAGGTTTTGTCAATCCTAAAGATACTAACAAAATATGCAAGCTCCAGTGATCCATCTATGGACTGGTGCAAGCATCTCGGAGTTGGAATATATGCTTCGATAAGTTGATCAAAGCATATAGTTTTATACAGACTTGCGGTGAAGCCTGTATTTACAAGAAAGTGAGTGGGAGCACTACAACATTTCTGATAAGTATATGTGAAAGACATATTGTTGATCGGAGATAATGTAGAATTATTCTGCAAAGCATAAAGGAATGTTTGAAAGGAGTTTTTCAAAGAAAGACCTCGGTGAAGCTGCTTACATATTGAGCATCAAGATCTATAAAGATAGATCAAGACGCTTGATAAGTTTTTCAATGAGTACATACCTTGACAAGATTTTGAAGTAGTTCAAAATGGAACAGTCAAAGAAGGAGTTCTTGTCTGTGTTACAAAGGTGTGAAGTTGAGTAAGACTCAAAACCCGACCACGGCAGAAGATAGAGAGAGAATCAAAGTCATTCCCTATGCCTCAGCCATAGGTTCTATAAAGTATGCCATTTTGTGTACCATACCTATTGTATACCCTGCCCTGAGTTTGGCAAGGGAGTACAATAGTGATCTAGGAGTAGATCACTGGACATTGGTCAAAATTATCCTTAGTGGAATAAGGATATGTTTCTCGATTATGGAGGTGACAAAAAAGGTTCGTCGTAAAGGGTTACGTCGATGCAAGTTTTGACACTGATCCAGATGACTCTAAGTCTCAATCTAGATACATATTGAAAGTGGGAGCAATTAGCTAGAGTAGCTCCATGCAGATCATTGTTGACATAGAATTTGCAAAATACTTACGGATCTGAATGTGGCACACCCATTGACTAAACTTCTCTCACAAGCAAAACATGATCACACCTCAGTACTCTTTGGGTGTTAATCACATAGCGATGTGAACTAGATTATTGACTCTAGTAAACCCTTTGGGTGTTGGTCACATGTCGATGTGAACTATGGGTGTTAATCACATGGTGATGTGAACTATTGATGTTAAATCACATGGCGATGTGAACTAGATTATTGACTCTAGTGCAAGTGGGAGACTGAAGGAAATATGCCCTAGAGGCAATAATAAAGTTATTATTTATTTCCTTATATCATGATAAATGTTTATTATTCATGCTAGAATTGTATTAACCGGAAACATAATACATGTGTGAATACATAGACAAACAGAGTGTCACTAGTATGCCTCTACTTGACTAGCTCGTTGATCAAAGATGGTTATGTTTCCTAACCATAGACATGAGTTGTCATTTGATTAACGGGATCACATCATTAGGAGAATGATGTGATTGACTTGACCCATTCCGTTAGCATAGCACTTGATCGTTTAGTTTGTTGCTATTGCTTTCTTCATGACTTATACATGTTCCTATGACTATGAGATTATGCAACTCCCGTTTACCGGAGGAACACTTTGTGTGCCACCAAACGTCACAACGTAACTGGGTGATTATAAAGGTGCTCTACAGGTGTCTCCAAAGGTACTTGTTGGGTTGGCGTATTTCGAGATTAGGATTTGTCACTCCGATTGTCGGAGAGGTATCTCTGGGCCCACTCGGTAATGCACATCACTATAAGCCTTGCAAGCATTGCAACTAATGAGTTAGTTGCGGGATGATGTATTACGGAACGAGTAAAGAGACTTGCCGGTAACGAGATTGAACTAGGTATTGAGATACCGACGATCGAATCTCGGGCAAGTAACATACCGATGACAAAGGGAACAACGTATGTTGTTATGCGGTCTGACCGATAAAGATCTTCGTAGAATATGTAGGAGCCAATATGGGCATCCAGGTCCCACTATTGGTTATTGACCAGAGAGGTGTCTCGGTCATGTCTACATAGTTCTCGAACCCGTAGGGTCCGCACGCTTAACGTTCATTGACGATATAGTACTATATGAGTTATGTATGTTGATGACCGAATGTTGTTCGGAATCCGAGATGAGATCACGGACATGACGAGGAACTCCAGAATGGTCCGGAGATAAAGTTTGATATATGGGATAGTAGTGTTTGATCTCCGGAAGGGTTCCGGAATTCACCGGAAGGGGTTCCGGATGTTTCCCAAAATGTTTGGGAATGAGAACACTTTATCTGGGCCAAAGGGGAAAGCCCACGAGGCTTTTGGAAAGTGCAAAAGGAAGTTTTGCGGAGACCAGAGGCTAGACGCCAGGAACCCTGGCGTCTAGGGGGTAGACGCCGGGAACCCTGGCGTCTAGCCCTGGAGTCCGAGAAGGACTCTTGCCTTTCGGGTGAAATCGACTTTGAGGAGGCTTTTACTCCAAGTTTTGACCCCAGGGCTCAACATATAAATAGAGGGGTAGGGCTAGCACCAAAGACACATCAAGAAACACCAAGCCGTGTGCCGGCAACCCCGTCCCCTCTAGTTTATCCTCCGTCATAGTTTTCGTAGTGCTTAGACGAAGCCCTGCGGAGATTGTTCTTCACCAACACCGTCACCACGCCGTCGTGCTGCCGGAACTCATCTACTACTTCGCCCCTCTTGCTGGATCGAGAAGGCGAGGATGTCACCGAGCCGAACATGTGCAGAACTCGGAGGTGCCGTCCTTTCTGTACTTGGATCGGTCGGACATGAAGATGTACGACTACATCAACCGCGTTGATATAACGCTTCCACGAACGGTCTATGAGGGTATGTAGACAACACTCTCCCCTCTCGTTGCTATACATCACCATGATCTTGCGTGTGCGTAGGATTTTTTTTGAAATTACTACGTTCCCCAACAGCAGCCACGTAAAACTTGCAACAACAAAGTAGAGGACGTGTAACTTGTTTTTGCAGGGCATGTTGTGATGTGATATGGTCAAGACATGATGCTAAATTTTATTGTATGAGATGATCATGTTTTGTAACATAGTTATCGGCAACTGGCAGGAGCCATATGGTTGTCGCTTTATTGTATGAAATGCAATCACCATGTAATTGCTTTACTTTATCACTAAGCGGTAGCGATAGTCATAGAAGCAATAGTTGACGAGACGACAACGATGCTTTGATGGAGATCAAGGTGTCAAACCGGTGACAATGGTGATATGACAGTGCTTTGGAGATGGAGATCAAAAGCACAAGATGATGATGGACATATCATATCACTTATATTGATTGCATGTGATGTTTATCCTTTATGCATCTTATTTTGCTTAGTTTGACGGTAGCACTATAAGATGATCTCTCACTAAATTTCAAGGTATAAGTGTTCTCCCGAGTATGCACCGTTGCTATAGTTCATCGTGCCGAGACACCATGTGATGATCGAGTGTGATAAGCTCTACATTCACATACAACGGGTGCAAGCCAGTTTTGCACACGCAGAATACTCAAGTTAAACTTGACGAGCCTAGCATATGCAGATATGGCCTCGTAACACTGAGATCAAAAGGTCGAGCATGAATCATATAGTAGATATGATCAACATAGTGATGTTCACCATTAAAAACTACTCCATCTCACGTGATGATCGGACATGGTTTAGTTGATATGGATCACGTGATCACTTAGATGATTAGAGGGATGTCTATCTAAGTGGGAGTTCTTAAGTAATATGATTAATTGAACTTAAATTTATCATGAACTTAGTCCTCATAGTATTTGCATAACTATGTTGTAGATCAATAGCTCGCGATGTAGCTCCCTGTTTATTTTTGATATCTTCCTAGAGAAAAATAAGTTAAAATATGTTAGTAGCAATGATGCGGACTAGCTCCGTGATCTGAGGACTATCCTTAATGCGGCACAGAAGTATTATGTCCTTGATGCACCACTAGGTGACATAACTGTTGCAGGAGCAGATGCAGATGTTATGTACGTTTGACAAGCTCAGTATGATGACTACTTGATAGTTTAGTGCACCATGCTTTACGGATTAGAACCGGGACTTCAAAAATGTTTTGAATGACATGGAGCATATGAGATGTTCAAAGAGTTGAAATTGGTATTTCATGCTCATGCCCATGTCGAGAGGTATGAAACCTCTAACAGTACTTTGCCTACAAGATGGAGGAAAATAGCTCAACAAGTGAGCATGTGCTCAGATTGTCTGGGTACTACAATTGCTTGAATTAAGTGGGAGTTAATATTCCAGATAAAATAGTGATTGACAAAGTTCTCTAGTCACTATCACCAAGTTACTGGAACTTCGTGATTAACTATAATATGCAAGGGATGACGGAAGTAATTCTCAAGCTCTTCGCGATGCTGAAATCAGCGAAGGTAGAAATCAAGAAAAGCATCAAGTGTTGATGGTTGACAAGACCACTAGTTTCAAGTAAAAGGGCGAGGGAAAGAAAGGGTACTTCAAGAAGAATGGCAAGCAAGTTGCCAGTCCCATGAAGAAGCCCAAAGCTAGACCCAAGCCTGAAACCGAGTGCTTCTACTGCAAAGGAAATGGTCACTGGAAGTGGAACTGCCTAGATACTTGGCAGATAAGAAGGATGGCATACTGAACAAAGGTATATTGGATATACATGTTATTGATGTGTACTTTACTAGTGTTTATAGCAACCCCTCGGTATTTGATACTGGTTCAGTTGCTAAGAGTAGTAACTCGAAACGGGAGTTGAAAAATAAATAGGGACTAGTTAAGGGCAAGGTGATGATGTGTGTTGGAAGTGATTCCAAGGTTGATAAGATCACCAACGCACACTCCCTTTACCTTCAAGATTAGTGTTGAACCTAAAATAAAAGTTATTTGGTGTCTGCATTGAGCATAATATGATTGGATCATGTTTATTGCAATATGGTTATTCATTTAAGTCAAAGAATAATTGTTATTCTATTTACATGAATAAAACCTTCTGTGGTCATACACCCAAGGTGAATGGTTTATTGAATCTCGATCATAGTGATACACATATTCATAATATTGAAGCCAAAAGATGCAAAGTTAATAATGATAGTGCAACTTATTTATGGCACTGCCATTTAGATCATATTGGTGTAAAGCGCATGAAAAAACTCCATGCTGACGGGCTTTTGGAATCACTTGATTATGAATCACTTGATGCTTGTGAACCATGCCACATGGGCAAGATGACTAAGACTCCGTCCTCTGGAACAATGGAGCGAGCAACTAACTTATTGGAAATAATACATACTAATGTATGCGGTCCGATGAGTGTTGAGGCTCGCGGCGGGTATCATTATTTTCTAACCTTCACAGATGATTTGAGCAGATATGGGTATATCTACTTGATGAAACATAAGTCTGAAACATTTGAAATGTTTAAAGGATTTTAGAGTGAAGTGGAAAATCGTCATAACAAGTAAATAAAGTTTCTATGATCTGATCGCGGAGATGAATATTTGAGTTACGAGTTTGGTCTTCAACTAAAACAATGTGGAATAGTTTCACAAATTCATGCCACCTGGAACACCACAACATAATGGTGTGTCCAAATGTCATAACCGTACTTTATTGGATATAGTGCAATCTATGATGTCTCTTACTGATTTACCACTATCGTTTTGGGGTTATGCATTAGAGACAGCTGCATTCACGTTAAATATGGCATCATCTAAATTCGTTGAGACGACACCTTATGAACTAAGGTTTGGCAAGAAACCCAAGTTGTCATTTCTTAATGTTTGGGGTTGCGATGCTTATGTGAAAAAGCTTCAACCTGATAAGCTTGAACCCAAATCGGAAAAATGTGTCATCATAGGATACCCAAAGGAGACTATTGGGTACACCTTCTATCACAGATCCGAAGGCAAGACATTCGTTGCTAAGAATGGATCCTTTCAAGAGAAGGAGTTTCTCTCGAAAGAAATGAGTGGGAGGAAAGTAGGACTTGATGAGGTAAATGTACCAGCTCCCTTATTGGAAAGTAGTTCATCACAGAAATCTATTCCTGTGACTCCTACATCAATTAGTGAGGAAGTTAATGATGATGATCATGATGCTTCGCATCAAGTTACTACCGAACCTCATAGGTTAACCAGAGTACGTTCCGCACCAGAGTGGTACGGTAATCCTATTCTGGAGTTCATGTTGCTTGACCATGACGAACCTACGAACTATGAGGAAGCGATGATGAGCCCAGATTCCGCGAAATGGCTTGAGGCCCTGAAATCTGAGATGGGATCCATGTATGAGAACAAAGTGTGGACTTTGGTTGACTTGCCCGATGATCAGCAATACATAGAAAATAAATGGATCTTCAAGAGGAAGACGGACGCTGATAGTAGTGTTACTATCTACAAAGTTAGACTTGTTGAAAGAGGTTTTTGACAAAGTTCAAGGTGTTGACTACAATGAGATTTTCTCACCCATAGCGATGCTTAAGTCTGTCCGAATCATGTTAGCAAATTGCCACATTTTATGAAATCCGACAAATGGATGTCAAAACTACATTCCTTAATGGATTTCTTAAAGAAGAGTTGTATATGATGCAACCAGAAGGTTTTGTCGATCCTAAAGGTGATAACAAAATGTGCAAGCTCTAGCGATCCATCCATGGATTGGCGCAAAGCATCTCAGAGTTGGAATATATGCTTTGATGAGTTGATCAAATCATATAGTTTTATACAGACTTGCGATGAAGCCTGTATTTACAAGAAAGTGAGTGGGAGCACTACAACATTTATGATAAGTATATATATGTGAATGACATATTGTTGATCGGAAATAATGTAGAATTTTCTGGAAAGCATAGAGGAGTGTTTGAAAGGAGTTTTTCAAAACAAGACCTCGGTGAAGCTGCTTACATATTGAGCATCAAGATCTATAGAGATAGATCAAGACGCTTGCTATATTTTTCAATGAGTACATACCTTGACAAGATTTTGAAGTAGTTCAAAATGGAACAGTCAAAGAAGGAGTTCTTGCATGTGTTGCAAGGTGTAAAGTTGAGTAAGGACTCAAAACCCGACCACGGCAGAAAATAGAAAGAGAATCCCTATGCCTCAGTCATAGGTTCTATAAAGTATGCTATGTTGTGTACCAGACCTATTGTATACCTTAGCATGATTTTGGCAAGGGAGTACAATAGTGATCTAGGAGTAGATCACTGGACAGCGGTCTAAATTATCCTTAGAGGACTAAGGAAATATTTCTCGGTTATGGAGGTGATAAAAAAGTTCGTCGTAAAGAGTTACGTTGATGCAAGCTTTTGACACCGATCTAGATGACTCTAAGTCTCTATCTAGATACATATTGAAAGTGAGAGCAATTAGCTAGAGTAGCTCTGTGCAAAGCATTGTAGACATAGAAAATTTGCAAAATACATACGGCTCTGAATGTGGCATACCCATTGACTAAATTTCTCTTACAAGCAAAACATGATAACTCTTTGGGTGTTAATCACATAGCGATGTGAACTAAATTATTGACTCTAGTAAACCCTTTGGGTGTTAGTCACATGGAGATGTGAACTAATCACATAAAGATGTGAACTATTGATGTTAAATCACATGACGATGTGAACTAGATTATTGATTCTAGTGCAAGTGGGAGACTGAAGGAAATATGCCCTAGAGGCAATAATAAAGTTATTATTTATTTCCTTATATCATGATAAATTTTTATTATTCATGCTAGAATTGTATTAACCGGAAACTTAGTACATGTGTGAATACATAGATAAACTAAGTGTCACTAGTATGCCTCTACTTGACTAGCTCGTTGAATCAAAGATGGTTAAGTTTCCTAACCATAGACATTAGTTGTCATTTGATTAACGGGATCACATCATTAGAGAATGATGTGATTGACTTGACCATCCGTTAGCTTAGCACGATGATCGTTTAGTTTGTTGCTATTGCTTTCTCCATAACTTATACATGTTACTATGACTATGAGATCATGCAACTCCCGAATACCGGAGGAACACTTTGTGTGCTACTAAACGCCACAACATAAATGGGTGATTATAAAGGTGCTCTACAGGTGTCTCCAATGGTGTTTGCTGAGTTGGCATAGATCGAGATTAGGATTTGTCACTCTGAGTATCAGAGAGGTATCTCTGGGCCCTCTCGGTAATGCACATCACTATAAGCCTTGCAAGCATTGTGACTAATAAGTTAGTTGCGGGATGATGCATCACGGAACGAGTAAAGAGGATTTCCAGTAATGATATTGAACTAGGTATTGAGATACCGACGATCGAATCTCGGGCAAGTAACATACCGATGACAAAGGGAACAACGTATGTTGTTATGCGGTTTGACCAATAAGGATCTTCGTAGAATATGTAGGAACCAACATGAGCATCCGAGTTCCATTATTGGTTATTGACCGGAAGTGAGTCTCGGTCATGTCTACATAGTTGTCAAACCCGTAGGGTCCGCACGCTTAACATTCGGTGACGATCAATATTATGCGTTTATGTGTTTTGATGAACCGAAGGTTGTTCGGAGTCCCGGATGTGATCACGGGCATGCCGAGGAGTCTCGAAATGGTCAAGACATAAAGATTGATATATTGGAAGCCTATGTTTGGACATCGGAATGGTTCCGAGTGGTTCGGGCATTTTTCCGGACTACCGGGAGGTTACCGGAACCCCCGGGAGAAGTTATGGGCCTTATGGGCCATAAGAAGGAAGCACACCAGCCCCACAAGGGGCTGGTGCGCCCCCCTTGGGCAGGAGGCCGAATTGGAATTGGTTTGGGGGGGCCCCTTTCCTTCTCTCCTACTCCTCCTTCCCTTCCTCTCCTACTCCAACTAGGGAAGGGGGGATCCTACTCCCGGTGGGAGTAGGACTCCCCTAGGGCGCGCCATAGAGAGGGGCGGCCCCTCCCCTCCTGCACTCCTTTATATACGGGGGAGGGGATACCCCATGGACACACAAGTTGATCATTTATCTTTTAGCCATGCGTGGTGCCCCCTCCACCATAATCCACCTCGGTCATATCGTAGCGGTGCTTAGGCGAAGCCTTGTTCCGGTAGCATCATCATCACCGTCATCATGCTGTCGTGCTGACAAAGCTCTCCCTCAACACTCTGCTGAATCATGAGTTCGTGGGACATCACCGAGCCGAACGTGTGCAGATCATGGAGGTGCTATACCTTCGGTACTAGGACCGGTTGATCGTGAAGACGTACGACTACATCAACCGCGTTTTCATAACGCTTCCGCTTACGGTCTATGAGGGTACGTAGACAACACTCTCCCCTCTCGTTGCTATGCATCACCATGATCTTGCGTGTGCGTAGGAATATTTTTGAAATTAATACGTTCCCCAACAATCATTGCATAACCAAATTAAGCATACAATTACATAAGTGACTACACACATAACATTTCCACACACCAAAGTAAGCAATGACATGCATACTAAACTAGGAGGAACGAGCATCTAATCATCTACATCTTGTTGCGACGACGTTTGCCATTGCTCTGCTTCCGGCTGGATCCCTGGTCGTGAATGGTTAATAAAATCTAAGTCTATTGGATATTAAGGTCAAAATAGTACTACCAATATACGAGTCTCATACGATGCCATTTCAACGATCGTACCACAAAAGACTGAAATATTACAAGGTTCAAATTCCAGAGTTACATGGCTCAAATTTGAAGATTACAAGGTTCAAACTGATATTAGAAACGAAATTCAGCTCATTCAGCTGCAAACGCCCATGCCGATTAGCTGAACATGGATATAAGAGAGGTTCAAACTAACATTACCAATAGTAAGGCCAGTTTCGAAACCTCATCATTTCTGCAAAGGGATCAGCCGCTGACAAGTCATGTATGGGGTTGACACAATGACTTTGCAGTTCCAATACGAAGTTTAGCTTTTTTGGAGCCTCTTCCATTCTGCAGTAGCTGCCGGCTCTGATCAACAAACCATTCATAATTTCTATGTAAATGCATGTTCAACCTCATTACCTTCAGCACCCTTGCTCTGGCAACAAAGAACCTGGCGAATATAATCTCCGGTAAGGTCCCTCGATAGGATTTCAGAGTAATTTTTGAGAGATGCATATCTAGGCATTTGATGTGATTGTCGTTATATTGTATCACATTATCCACCACTGGGCCTATTATTATCTGCAAAAGAAGAGAACATGTTAGTGCCTACATGTTGTTTTGAACACTACTACATGCCTATTTGGTTTGCAGGATTTATAAAATGCACCAATGTGCCATCTTCAATTTGACATGATTAACATGGGCATTTGATTACAATCTAGAAAAATGTAGCCTTCTTCACAAGAGGTTGGAGTGGATGAAAAATTCCCTAAGAAAACTAGTACAGATGAATCCAAAGGAGAAATGCTTATGGATTGTAACCATATGAATCAAGCAACTAATATGGGGTGGGGGGATGTATGTCCTGAAATCCTCCAAAATTCCTTCAGAAATCGTAGTACATTGTCATTGTAAACTTGGGAAAAGGTGCCAAAAATTGAACTCCCTCATGGTTGACATTTAACAGGAAAGGAACATCACCTCGATATACAACTTCTTCACGCACAGAAAGCATCACAGGAAATGAACAACTTCGTGCAAGTTGGGGCCGATAGATTCTAGTGCCAAGACCTTCACTGTGCGCAGAATTCGGGTCAAGCTTTTCTGGATGACAGATGAACATACATCTTCAAAATTAGAAATAATGTTGATATCAAGAAGGCGGGGAAGAAGGCAACTGTTGTAACTGAACGAGTGTGGATCCAATAATAAGTTTGGAGTATTTGACAGACGAGTAGCCCACCACTGTCAATTTCGGCGCAGAAATGATAATGATTCTTGTTGGACCTTGTTTATTAACTACAATTAATCGCTTAAGTGAAGGCGTGTCCTCAGTGACCATATTGTGGTCCACCTTTTGTGATCTCTTGTTGTAGCACTAGCAACACACATAAATAGTCCGGAGAGTCATGGAGGTGATTGCTACTTCTTGAGCTTGCGTTGGTTTTTCCCTTGAAGAGGAAAGGGTGATGCAGCAAAGTAAAGATAAGTATTTCCCTCAGTTTGAGAACCAAGGTATCAATCCAGTAGGAGACGATGCACAAGTCACCGAATATCTGCACAAACAATCAAACAACTTGCACCCAACGCGATAAAGGGGTTGTCAATCCCTTCATGGTTACTTGCAAAAGTTAGATCTGATAGGGATAGATAAATAATAAAGTAATTATATTTTTCTATTTTTGGTTTATAGATCGGAAAGTAAAAGATTGCAAAAAGAGTAAATAGGAAACTAATATTATAGACCAGAAACTTATATGATGGAAAATAGTAACTTATATGATGGAAAATAGACCTGAAGGCCATAGGTTTCACTAGAGGCTTCTCTCGAGATAGTAAATAATACGGTGGGTCAACAAATTATTGTTGAGCAATTGATAGAAAAGCACAAAGTTATGACGATATCTAAGGCAATGATCATGAATATAGGCATCACATCCGTGTAAAGTAGACCGAAACGATTCTGCATCTACTACTATTACTCCACACATCGACCGCTATCCAGCATGCATCTAGTGTATTAAGTTCATAAAGAATGGAGTAACACATTAAGCAAGATGACATGATGTAGAGGAATTAACTCAAGCAATATGATGAAAACCCCCATCTTTTTATCCTCGATGGCAACAATACAATACGTGGCTTGTTGCCCCTACTGTCACTGGGAAAGGACATTGCAAGATTGAACCCAAAGCTAAGAACTTCTCCCATTGCAAGAAAAAGCAATCTAGTTGGCCAAACCAAACCGATAGTTCAAGGAGAATTACAAAGATATCAAATCATGCATATAAGAATCCAGAGAAGATTCAAATAATATTCATAGATAAGTTGATCATAAATCCAAAATTTATCGGATCTCAGCAAACACACCGCAAAAAGTGTTACATCGAATAGATCTCCAAGAACATCGAGGTGAACATGGTATTGAGAATCAAAGAGAGAGAGAAGAAGCCATCTAGCTACTAGCTATGGACCCGTAGGTGTGTGGTAAACTACTCACGCTTCATTGGAAGGGCAATGGAGTTGATGTAGATGCCCTCCGTGATCGAATCCCCCTCTGGCAGGGTGCCGGAAAAGGTCCCTAGATGGGATCTCAAGGGTACACAAGGTTGCGGCGGTGGAAAAGTGTTTTCGTTGATGCCTCTGTTGGTTTGGGGATATATAGGAATATATAGGCGCAGAAATTAGGTCAGGAGGTGCACGAGGGGCCCACATGGGTGGGGGCGCACCCTACCCCCTCAGCGCGCCCTCCGTCCTTGTGGCCGCCACGTGGCTCCTCCGAATTCATCTCCAAGTCTCCTGGTTGTCTTCTGGTCCAAGAAAAATCAGCGTGAAGGTTTTATTCCGTATGGACTCCGTTTGTTATTCCTTCTCTGCGAAACTCAAAAACAGGGAAAAAACAGGAACTGGCACTGGGCTCTAGGTTAATAGGTTAGTCCCAAAAATAATATAAATTAACATAATAATGCATATAAAACATCAAAAACAGATAATATAATAGCATGGAACCATCAAAAATTATAGATACGCTGGAGATGTATCAAGCATCCCCAAGCTTAATTCCTGCTCGTCCTCGAGTAGGTAAATGATAAAAACAGAACTTTTGATGTGGAATGCTACCTAACATATTTATCCATGTAATTTCTTTATTGTGGCATGAATGTTCAAATCCGTATGATTCAAAACAAAAGTTTAATATTGACATAAAAACAATAATACTTCAAGCATACTAATAAGGAAATTATGTCTTCTCAAAATAACATGGCCAAAGAAAGCTTATCCCTACAAAATCATATAGTCTGGCTATGCTCCATCTTCATCACACACAAAATTTAAATCATGCACAACCCCAATGACAAGCCAAGTAATTGTTTCATACTTTTGATGTTCTCAAACTTTTTCAACTTTCATGCAATACGTGAGCGTGAGCCATGGACATAGCACTATAGGTGGAATAGAAGGTGGTTGTGGAGAAGACAAAAAGAAGGAGATAGTCTCACATCAACTAGGCGTATCAACAGGCTATGGAGATGCCCATCAATAGATATCAATGTGAGTGAGTAGGGATTGACATGCAACAGATGCAGTAGAGCTATAAGTTTATGAAAGATCAAAAAGAAACTAAGTGGGTGTGCATCCAACTTGCTTGCTCAGGAAGACCTAGGGAAATTTTAGGAAGCCCATCATTGGAATATACAAGCCAAGTTCTATAATAAAAATTCCCACTAGTATATGAAAGTGACAATATAGGGGACTCTCTATCATGAAGATCATGGTGCTACTTTGAAGCACAAGTATGGTAAAAGGATAGTAACATTGCCCCTTCTCTCTTTTCTAACATTTTTTTATTTGGGCCTTCTCTCATTTTTTTTGGCCTCTTTTTTTCGTCCGGAGTCTCATCCCGACTTGTGGGGGAATCATAGTCTCCATCATCCTTTCCTCACATGGGACAATGCTCTAATAATGATGATCATCACACTTTTATTTACTTACAACTCAAGAATTACAACTCGATACTTAGAACAAAATATGACTCTATATGAATGCCTCCAACGGTGTACTGGGATGTACAATGAATCAAGAGTGACATGTATGAAAGAATTATGAATGGTGGCTTTGCCACAAATACAATGTCAACTACATGATCATGTAAAGCAATATGACAATGATGGAGCGTGTCATAATAAACGAAATGGTGGAAAGTTGCATGGCAATATATCTCGGAATGGCTATGGAAATGCCATAATAGGTAGGTATGGTGGCTGATTTGAGGAAGGTATATGGTGGGTTTATGGCACCGGTGAAAGTTGCACGGTACTAGAGAGGCTAGCAATGGTGGAAGGGTGAAAGTGCGTATAATCCATGGACTCAACATTAGTCATAAAGAACTCACATACTTATTGCAAAAATCTATTAGTTAGCGAAATGAAGTACTACACACATGCTCCTAGGGGGATAGATTGGTAGGAAAAGACCATCGCTTGTCCCCGAGCGCCACTCATAAGGAAGACAATTGATAAATAAATCATGCTCCGACTTCATCACATAACGGTTCACCATACGTGCATGTTACGGGAATCACAAACCTTAACACAAGTATTTATCAAATTCACAACTACTCACTAGCATGACTCTCATATCACCATCTTTATATCTCAAAACAATCATGAGGAATCAAACTTCTCATAGTATTCAATGCATTTATATGAAAGTTTTTATTATATCCCTCTTGGATGCCTATCATATTAGGACTAAATTTATAACCAAAGCAAATTACCATGCTGTTTAAAGACTCTCAAAATAATATAAGTGAAGCATGAGAGTTCAACAATTTCTATAAAATAAAACCACCGTCGTGCTCTAAAAAGATATAACTGAAGCACTAGAGCAAAATTGCCTAGCTTAAAAGATATAAGTGAAGCACATAGAGTATTGTAATAAATCACTATTCCTGCGTGTCTCTCTCAAAATGTGTGTACAACAAGGATGATTGTGGAAAACTAAAAAACAAAGACTCAAATGATACAAGACACTCCAAGCAAAACACATATCATGTGGTGAATAAAAATATAGCCTCAAGTAAAGTTACCGATAGACGAAGACGAAAGAGGGGATTCCTTCCGGGGAATCCCCAAGCTTAGGCTCTTGGTTGTCCTTCAATATTACCTTGGGGTGCCTTGAGCATCCCAAAGCTTAGGCTCTTGCCACTCCTCATTCCATAGTCCATCAAATCCTTACCCAAAACTTGAAAACTTCACAACACAAAACTCAACAGAAAATCTCATGAGATCCGTTAGTATAAGAAAATAAAATCACCACTTTTGGTACTATTGTGAACTCATTATTTATTTATATTGGTTTAATATATATTTTATTCCAACTTTTCCATGGTTCATAACCCCCCGATACTACCCATAGATTCATCAAAATAAGCAAACAACACATAGAAAACAGAATCTGTCAAAAACAGAACAGTTTGTAGTAATATAGATATTTCGAATACTTATGTAACTCCAAAAATTCTGAAAAATTAGGAAAGCCTAAGAAATTTGTTTGTTATTATTATGCAAAAAGAATCAGTATTTTATCACACTTCAGTTAAAAATGAGAATTGTTTTCCCGAGCACAAAAGTTTTTGTTTTTCAGTAATATCAAATCAACTATCACCGTAAGCTATCCCAAAGGTCTCACTTGGCACAAACACTAATTAAAACACACAACCACATATAAATAGAGGCTAGATGAATTATTTATTGCAAAGCTTAACCTAAAAAGCAAAAACAAAAATAAAATTGGGTTGCCTCCTAACAAGCGATATTGTTGAACGCCCTTAGCTAGGCATAAAACACAAATATATCTAAGTATTCTCATCTTTGGTATGCAATCCATAAGTGGCTATCATAATAGATTCATATGGTAATTTAATTTTCTTTCTTGGAAAGTGTTCCATGCCCTTCCTCAAGGGAAATTGAAATCTAATGTTTCCTTCTTTCATATCAATAGTCGCACCAATCGTTCTAAGGAAAAGTCTACCAAGAATAATAGGACATGTAGGATTGCAATCTATATCAAAACAATGAAATCTATGGGAACACAATTCATATTTACAACAATAATAACATCATTAATCCTTCCCATAGGTTTCTTAATAGTGGAATCCGCAAGATGCAAATTTAAAGAACAACCATCAAATTCACGAACACCTAACACATCACATAAAGTTTTTGGAATCGTGGAAACGCTAGCACCCAAATAACATAAAGCATGACACTCATAATATTTAATATTAATCTTAATAGTTGGTTCCCACTCATCCTAAATTTTTCTAGGGATAGAAACTTCCAATTCAAGCTTTTCTTCAAAGGATTGCATCATATCATCAACGATATGTTTAGTAAAAGCTTTGTTTTGATTATAAGCATGAGGAGAATTTAACACGGATTGCAATAAGGAAATACAATCTATTAAAGAACAATTATCATAATGAAATTCCTTGAAATCCAAAAGAGTGGGTTCATTGCTACTTAAAGTTTTGACCTCTCCAATCCCACTTTTATCAATTTTTGCATCAAGATCTAAAAGCTCTGAATCATTGGGACGCCTTTTAACTAAAGTTGACTCATCTCCAGTCCCATCTTTATCAAGATTTATATTGTAAAACAAATATTAAATAGAAGTCACATCAATCACTTTAAGATCTTCATCATTATTTTCATGGAAACTAGAAGAACACGTTTTTACAAACCAATCTCGCTTAGCACGCATCTTAGTGGTTCTTTCTTTGCACTCATCAATGGAAATTCTCATAGATTTGAGAGACTCATTGATATCATGCTTGGGTGGAATATATCTAAGTTTCAAAGAATCAACATCAAGAGAAATTCTACCACGTTCCTAGCCAAATCATCAATCTAAAGCAATTTTTCTTTAATCAAAGCATTGAAATTCTTTTGCAAACTCATAAATTATTTAACACTATTCTCAAAATCAGAGGGCATATTATTATAATTTCCATAAGAATTGTTCTAGGAATTACCATAATTATTAGAGGAATTACTAGGAAACGGCCTAGGATTAAAATTACCTCTATACGCGTTGTTACCAAAATTGTTCCTACCAACAAAATTCACATCCATAGATTCATTATTATTTTCAATCAAAGTAGACAAAGGCATATCATTAGGATCAATAGGAGCACTCTTGCTACCAAATAATTTCATAAGCTCATCCATCTTTCCACTCAAAACATTAATCTCTTCGATTGCATGCACTTTTTACTAGTGGAAGATCTTTCGGTATGCCATTAAGAATAATTAACCATAATATTATCTAGGAGTTTAGTAGCTTCTCCTAAAGTAATTTCCATAAAAGTACCTCCCGCGGCCGAATCTAAATGATTTCTAGAAGCAAAATTCAATACGACATAAATTGTTTGTATAATCATCCACAAATTCAAACCATGAGTAGGGTAATTTCGTATCATCAATTTCATCCTATCCCAAAATTTTGCAACATGTTCATGATCAAGTTGCTTAAAATTCATAATATCATTCCTAAGGGAGATGATCTTAGCGGGAGGAAAATACTTGGAACTAAAAGCATCTTTACACTTATTCCATGAATCAATACTATTTTTAGGCAAAGATGAAAACCAAGTTTTATCACGATCTTGAAGTGAGAATGGAAATAGCTTCAATTTAATAATATCATTATCCACATCTTTTTTCTTTTGCATATCACACAAATCAGCGAAATTGTTTAGATCGGATGTGGCATCTTCACTAGAAAGGCCGGGAAAATGATCTTTTATAACAAGATTCAGCAAGGCAACATTAATTTCACAAGATTCCGCATTAGTAGCGGGAGCAATCGGAGTACTAATAAAATCATTATTATCGGTGTTGGAAAAGTCACACAATTTGGTATTCTCTTGAGCCATCATGACAAAGCAAGCAATACAACACACAAGCACACAAAAAGCAAGTGAAGAAGACGAACGGAAGAGGGGCGAAGAAAAGGCAAATCTTTTCAAAAATTGTTTTAGAAGTGGGGGAGAGGAAAATGAGAGGCGAATGGCGAATAATGTAATGCAAGAGATGATAGTTGGTATGTCTTGACTTGGCGTAGTTCTCCCTGGCAACGACGCCAAAAATTCTTCCTGCTACTTCTTGAGCTTGCTTTGGTTTTTCCCTTGAAGAGGACAGGGTGATGCAGCAAAGTAGAGATAAGTATTTCCCTCAGTTTGAGAACCAAGGTATCAATCCAGTAGGAGACAATGCACAAGTCACCAAATACTATCAGATCGTGGGTTCTGGAAAACCCTTGAGGTTCGAACACTTGGGTGCGCACAAAGATCTCTCTCTTCCTTGCTCACTCTCGCAATGATATCTAGGCCTAGCTTGCCGAACCCAAGGAACAGGTGCAACGGGAGTTTATACTGGTTCGGGCCACCATTGTGGTGTAATACCCTACTCCAGCATGGTGTGTGGATTTCCTTGTAGGCTGAGGATGAACTAGTGCAAGGGAAGAATAGCCTCCTGAGGAGAGGTGTTGTTGAGCTCGATGAGCTTGTGTGCATGCGGATGGCCTCGATGATCCATCCTTGACTACGGTGGTGGCTAGCCCTATTTATAGAGGCCCTGGCCCTCTTCCTAAATGTTTAGGTGGGAAGGGATCCCACAACAGCCAATTTCAAAAGGGGACAACCAGTACAAGTTATCCTGACAAGAGGTGGTCTTTGCCTACCAAAGGCTTTGATGGTGATGTAGTTGTGGGCTCCGCGGTGACCTCTGTCCCGCCGTCCTGCTAGTCTTGGTCTTGTTGCACCGATATGGAAACCTTTGCCTAATGCTTCAGGACTCCTCGCCTGCGCTTGCCCCTTTAGCACCAAAGAGGAAACTAGCACTCTGCGCCCGCTGGCGCCCGCCTGGCCTTGGTCATCATGGCTCACATCATGTGCACCTCGCGAGGCGCCCCTTGCATAGATATCTCCGCTTCTTGGGAGCCAACCTTGGGAGGCCGCCCCGGAGGAGGTCTTGGTGTCGTCCGCCTCGTGAGGCTTGGCCCCTCGCGAGGGTATTCAGTGGTTGCTGGTGAAGATGGGCCGTACCAGGCCGCTGGATGAGCGGCAGGCAAGTCTGGGTACCCCCGTTCCCAGGACGCCGACAGTAGCCCTCGGGCCCAAGGCACACTCGGACTTGGCTTCGAGGCGAAGCAAAAGGGCAAGTGTGGAGCGCCGCGAGCCCCAATAGCCTGCAGCCTCGATTGACGCGTGGCGATTGATGGGACGTGGGCGCCTCCACTTTCCCACGCAACCTCGATTTCTGCCTGGCTAGGCAACCACTATCGTTTACATAGCTCCGCCTCCTTTACACGCAGCGCTCTCCATAGCTCCCTCATCTTCCGGAAGGCAGCGGATTTCTTTCCCCGGTCCAATCTGACACCAACTCCCCCGCCGCCATGGCATTAAGCCGGAAGCAGAATGGGAAGAAGGAGTCCCGTACCTCGACCCCCGCGATGCCGGTCTTCGAGCCCGCCATCGAGCGGTCGGTGGTGCTCAACCAAGAGGCGATGGGAAAGGTGCACCCGACGCTTGTTGCCGATCTCAATGAGTGGGGGGCGACGGTGGCATGGCCTGCTTCCCACGCTGAAATTGACAGGACAGCCACCAATGTCCCCATCCATCTTCACGCCCTCTGGGCAGGCCTGATTCCCCCCTTCTCCGATTTCTTCAACGCGGTGCTCTCGCATTACTAGATCAATGCGCTGCATCTCGATGCCCAATCCATCCTCCTCCTTGCCGTCTTTGCCTTCATTTGCAAAGCCATGGTGGGCATTGCCCCTTCCGTGTCCATGCTTCGCCACTTCTTCTCGCTGCACCTGACAGATCCTCTCCAATGCTCAGGGTGTGTATCCCTTCAGGCCGTCACGGCACCGGCCGGCTCGGGGATCGACTTTGAGCTCTCGCCGGTCGTCGGAGGCTTCAGGAAGCGGTGGGTGTTTGTGTACGTAGGTGTGCACAACCCCCCGCTGCTGCTCCCACAGATTCCAGCTGCTCCAAGCTCCGGTTGGGGGCACGCGAAGCTAACCGATCGGCGACTCACCTATGTCTGGCACCGGCTTGCCAGGCTGAAGGACCTCGGAGTGACGGTGCCCATGGTGGTGAAGGAGTTCATCTGGCGTCGCATCACTCTGCTTCAGTGCCACTCCCGGCAAATGTGGGTCTTCTCCGGCTATGGGTACCGCATGAGGCTTCAGGCTCCGGCTCTTCCTCCTGAGGCGAGGCGCATGGTGCTTGAGCTCCTAATGGGCGACCCGATGCCAGCCAACCTGCCAAAGGAGGGCTATCTTCTGTACTGCTTCTTGAACAAGGTGGAGTTCGTGAAGTAGATGCCCCTCTTCGATGAATGGGGACTGCGCCCAGTTGGCCTTGAAGGGCCTCGTAAGAGCCCCATCTTCGTGCCCCCCTGCCTGCCGCCAACCCATGCCCACCCCAGAAGCGGGCGTAGGGGGGCGGTCGCTGTTGAACGATGGCGGTGCTACAGCTGTGGAACCAGCACCACTTGGGGCTCGTGAGGTGCCGTCCCTCAGGACCCGGGAGAGCCATCCCGAGGAAGCGGTCGGGGGGACAACGCAATCCGATGCTCCTAAGGCCGGAGCCCTCGAGGCCCCGGTGAATCGCCACGAGGCGGGTACCAAATTCTTCGCGCGATCTAGCACCCCTGAGGTCGCCTCCTCAGGAGTCACGCCATCCGCGCCCGGCCTTGATGACCGCGTGCAGGGCTTTGGCTGGCTTCAACCGAACTTTGAAGCGCTCCGCAAGAGGAAGGGGTCTCTAAGCTGCAGTGGTAATGCCTTCCGGCCATTGAAGCAGAGGAAGTACATTGCTATTGATGAGTTAGTACCTTATCTTAGTAATTTCTTGAGCGCCGCTTCTCCTCCTGACCATAGTTCTTCAGGACTCCTTCCGCCAGGGCGATGAAGTCTCCGGAGAAGCAACCTTCGCCTACTTCGGGCTCTCTGCTGACTCTGAGTGCCTCAAGTCAACCCGCCACTCACGGCGCAAGGCCTGCTGGGGAGGCGGACACGCCAGCCTGGCGTCTTGGCCCCGCGCTCTTGTCGTCCCTCCTTCACGGTTCGGCCTGGGGTGCGAGGAGTGCTGAGGGCCCCACCCATAGTGCTTGCCCGCAGCTGGGCGACCTCGGGTCTGGCCTCACCTCTGGGCGATGAGGCCCCGCCCCACCGGGCCTCCACCGAGGTCCGGAGGGCGGACAGAAAGGCACCAGCCTCCAGCCCCCTGCCGGGAGCGGGCGAGCCGCTTCAAACTTCTCCAACACATCTTGGCGCGGAGGACGGGCTCGGCCGCGTGTTCGAGCTTGCACGCGAGCGCAGAGCAATCCGCCACGAGCTCTTCCGGGAGGCGATGGGCGCACTGAGCTGACTCAGAGAAGAGCTTGTGGATGTTGACGCCCGCCTTAAAACCGAAGGCCTTCGGCTGGCGGACGAATGGTATTAGCTGAAGGTGGCCATCGACTTCGGGCGTCTCTAGCGCGAGTGCGCCAATGCGAAGGCCGAGGCATCCCTTGCCACCTCGCGTGAGGCCAGCGCCCGAGCCTTGGAGGAGGCCAGGGAGGCTGATCACCGTCGCGCGGTCATAGAGAAACGTGAAGGGGAGCTCCGGGCTCTGAATGCCTCCTTGGAGCAGCAGGTTGAGGTGCACATGGCTGCCTTAGCATCAATGAAGGGGATGCCTTCCAACGAGGAGGAGATCTTGAAGTGCGAGGAGGCGCTGATGCTGGAGGCCACAGAGCTCGGCCTCGAGCTCGAACGGCTGGAGACGAGGGAGCGCCAGGTTGCCCAAGCGGAGGATGCCGCCAGTGTGCGTGAAGCCAGGATCTAGGAGGAGATCGATTGTAGGGTGGTGGAGGCTCGAGCAGATCTCGCTAGCAGATACGACCTGAAGCTAAAGCTCGTGGAAGCCGAAGCTGAGGGCAGAACCACCGCCCTCATGTCAAGGTTGGATGAAGCGGAACGGAGCGAGAAGGCCGCTGCAGCTGCCCTATCTCCGTCCAGGCCGAGTTGGCCTCCACCTGTGCCGAACTGCTCCCGCTCCAGCGGCGGGTGGCCGATGCCGAGTCCCACGCGTGGCAGAGCAGGGAGGAAGTGCTCCGCCAATAGACATTGCTGCGTGAGCACACTCCCATGCTCTGGGCTCTAAGGGTGAGGGCCAACCAGATATTGGGTACCATCTGCGATGAACACGCCCCCACCCCCACGCAGAGGACTATGCCAGCCATCTCCGCTTATTCACCAACGTCGTGAAACGCATGGAGGACCGGGCCGAGAGGGCTCGCGAGGTTGTGGACAAAAAGAGCCGAGGCCTCCTTGGACGCGCGTTCTCCCGCGTCTTCAGCCATCTTTAGAATGCGAACCCCAACTTCGATTTTGACGCCGCCATCGCCCCAGTACCCGAAGCTATCTAGGACAACCTAGCGCTCTAGGTGGATGATAACATGGATGCTCAGGTCAGGGCTTTCACTTCCAACAACGACGCAGTGGTGGTCATGGCGGATGAAGGCGGCGTGATCTATGATGGTGAAGACGACGCTGGCGACGACGCCAGCAGCATGTCCGGGAGCGATTCAGAAGATGCTGCGAGCGACATGTCCGGTTGAGCCCGTGCACCTTGTTTTGAACCTGCGTGCAAAAGCTTGGGCACGACCCTTCAAGATGTAAGAGCATTTTGGTGAGGGGGTACCCTCTTGTAATCAGACTATTGTTTTATTCCTTGAGCCAGACTTAAGGCGTGCTTTTGTGAGCTCTCAAGTTCTTCCCGCGAGATTGCTATAGTAACTTACCTTAGTCTAGGCAGGCCTTAGACTGGTCTTGTAGCTGTCAATGTGCATTTCTCCCGAGGGGAGTCCTCCGCGGGCTCGCGAGTTTTCGGGCTTCTGAGGAGCCTGCTAGTCCGCCCGAGAGGGCCTCGCAAGAAACGAGCGTTAGATCACGGCGAGATGCGCGTGCATACCACGCCTAGCCCCCGCTCACGAGGTGCTCGTAAGGGAGGGGCAGCAAGCGCGGGCGTCGAAACAAGGCACAGAGCCAGAAAACTCAAGAAATCAACACGAACGAGAAAAGATGCCCCCCATGCTTGCCAATGAAAATACAACTTCGAGTTCAAATCCAAAAGGCAGCAAATCGAGCTACAGAAAAGGGGTTTAAAGCAAATGGCCGTGTCCAGCACCTAGCTAGTCTTCTTGTCTTCTCACCAGCGCGGAGCTAAGTGCTTTCACTGGCCGTGAGCATAGTCATTGGGGTACAGTGTCGACGGCCAGCACGGAGCATGGTGCTTCCACTAGGACGTGGGCGGGAGCCCCCGAGGCCCGAGGGCGGATCTCCGGAGACTCCGGGGCGTGTACAGCCCCACTCATTATTATGTGAGAGCGTCACGGGCGGAGACCATCATAGGCGTGAGCCTTGCTTCATATCGCCAGACGAGGGCCCTGCCTTGCACCACCCTCGACCACCGTTGGGGCATCCGGAAACCAGGACAGTGCCAAGGGGCAAAGGGGACGCTAGCGGTGCCCTCGGCGACCACAGGCCCTCTGCCGAGGGGAGGGCTCACCGGCGCCTCCCTAGCATAGGACCTACCTCCGGGCGACGCTTGTTCTGCATGGCACAGGGGAGGGCCTAGCTCCAGACCCCTCCCGTGCAGCCCCTAGTGCACTGCCCCTGGTTGGAGCGGGGCTACCGCGCAGGGGTCGCCGTCCGCCCATGGTTAGCATAAGCTTGCTCCTGAGATATCAGTGGCACCTTGCGGTTGTTGTCGTTGGCGGGGTCGGCGAGGCTCCTGGGTGGTCCGTGGAAGGCCTCGACTTCTAGCATCTCTTCGTCCCAGCCCGGCTCAAGGAACGTGCAGGAGTCATCCTCTAACATGTACTCTCGATCCACCATGCGGGGCACATAGGCTTCCTGAGCTGCCTCTCCGGAACCCCCGCCGAGACGCCCTGTGCCCCATGCCGCCGAGCCCAGCGCGCCCCCTGGTGGCTGTAGTGTGGCACCCCAGTGGGACCATCAGGAGCAACGCCCGCACCTACGCCACCCGGGGGAGGCAAAGGCGCGACCGGATGTCCGGCACCGTTGGTCATGATGGCGCTAGCGAGCACTCCTGGTGCATGTGGGAGCACGCGGGCGCGATGAGGCCCGCCGTGCGACCTGGCCACAACTTGAGATGTAAGTATGGAGCAGAAAGGCGGCGTACCCCTGGTTGCAACATCCAATAGCTCAGCGACGCGTTCCAGCAACGCGTTACGACCACTCTCCATATGCTGGCACCATAGCAGCTCCCGCGCCACCACGTGCGTGGCTCGCATGTTCGCTTGTTCCCGTCGGGTGTGTGGCGTCGTCGCTGCTGCGTAGCTTGAGGATCTTGCGGCGGCCCGTGCATGCCGCGGTGTGAGGGTGGAAGGCGTCGGTTCGCGCCGCCCACGTCCCGCGGTGTTCGGCGGTGTGCGGGCCGCCTGGAGCGCGGAGTTGAGGTCTCCTTGGGCGGACGGTGCCGCCCTGACGGGCCAAGCAGCCCAATGGTCGGCGTTGGTCCTGGGGTCGCCGGACATCGAGACCACAGGGCGTTGGCGGATCAGCTGACGGAAGAGAGGCTTCAGCGCACCCCTACCTGGCGCGCCAAATGTCGGATCTTGGGTTCCGGTAAACCCTTGAGGTTCAAACACTAGGGTGCGCACGAAAACCTCTGTCTTCCTCGCTCACTCTCGCAATGATGTTTAGGCCTAGCTCGCCAAACCCAAGGAACAAGTGACATGAGAGTTTATACTGGTTCGGGCCACCGTTGTGGTGTAATACCCTACTCCAGTGTGGCGTGGTGGATTGCCTTGTAGGCTGAGGATGAACTAGTACAAGGGATGAACAGCCTCCTGAGGAGAGGTGTTCTTGAGCTCGGAGAGCTTGTGTGAGTGCGGATGGCCTCGATGATCCGTCCTTGACTATGGTGGTGGCTAGCCCTATTTATAGAGGCCCTGGTCCTCTTCCCAAATGTTTAGGCGGGAAGGGATCCCACAACAGCCAATTTCGAAGGGGGACAACTAGTACAAGTTATCCTGACAAAAGGTGGTCTTCGCCTGCCAAAGGCTCTGGTGGTGATGTAGCTGTGGGCTCCACGGTGACCTCCGTCCTACCGTCCTGCTGGTCTTGGTCTTGTTGCACCGATATGGAGATCTTTGCCTGATGCCTCAGGACTCCTTGCCTTCGCTTGCCCCTTTAGCACCAAAGAGGAATCTGGCACTCTGCGCCCGCTGGCGCCCACCTGGCCTTGGTCGTCATGGCTCACATCACGTGCACCTCGCAAGGTGCCCCTTACATAGATATCTCCGCTTCTCAGGAGCCAGCCTAGGGAGGCTTCCCTGTAGGAGGTGTTGGTGTCGTCCGCCTCGTGAGGCTTGGCCCCTCATGAGGGTATTGAGTGGTTGCTGGTGAAGATGGGCCATACCAGGCCGCTGGATGAGCCACGCCCTGGGCCGCAGGCAGGCAAGTCTGGGTACCCTCATTCCCAGGACGCCGACAAATACCTGCACAAACATTCAAACAACTTGCACCCAATGCGATAAAGGGGTTGTCAATCCCTTCACGGTTACTTGCAAAAGTGAGATCTGATAGAGATGGATAAACGATAAAGTAAATATTTTTGGTATTTTTGGTTTATAGATCAGAAAGTAAACGATTGGAAAAAGACTAAATAGGAAACTAGTAGTATAGATCGGAAACTTATATGATGGAAGATAGAAACTTATATGATGGAAAATAGACCCGGGGGCCATAGGTTTCACTAGAGGCTTCTCTCAAGATAGTAAATAATATGGTGGGTGAACAAATTACTGCCGAGCAATTGATAGAAAAGTGCAAAGTTATGACGATATCTAAGGCAATGATCATGTATAGAGGCATCACGTCCATGTCAAGTAGACCGAAATGATTCTGCATCTACTACTATTACTCCACACATCGACCGCTATCTAGCATGCGTCTAGAGTTTTAAGTTCATAAAGAATGGAGTAACGCATTAAGCAAGATGACATGATGTAGAGGAATTAACTCAAGCAATATGATGAAAACCTCATCTTTTTATTCTCAATGGCAACAATACAATACGTGCCTTGCTGCCCCTACTATCACTGGGAAATGACACCACAAGATTGTACCCAAAGCTAAGCACTTCTCCCATTGTAAGAAAAACCAATCTAGTTGGCCAAACCAAACCAATAGTTCGAAGAGAATTACAAAGATATCAAATCATGCATACAAGAATTCAGAGAAGATTCAAATAATATTCATAGATAAGCTGATCATAAATCTACAATTCATCGGATCTCGGCAAACACACCGCAAAAAAGTATTACATCGAATAGATATCCAAGAACATCGAGGAGAACATGGTATTGAGAATCAAAAAGAGATAAGAACCCATCTAGCTAGTAGCTATGGATATGTAGGTCTATGGTAAACTACTCACGCTTCATCGGAAGGGCAATGGAGTTGAAGTAGAAGCCCTCCATGATCGAGTCCCCCTCCGGCAGGGTGTCGAAAAAGGTCCGTAAATGGGATCTCATAGGTACAGAAGGTTGTGGCGGTGCAAAAGTGTTTTCGTGGATGTCTCTGTTGGTTTGGGGATATATGGGAATATATACGCATAGAAATTAGGCCAGGAGGTGCACGAGGGGCCCACAAGGGTGGGGGGCACACCCTACCCCCTGGCGCGCCCTTCATCCTTATGGCCGCCTCGTGGCTCCTCCGACTTCATCTCCAAGTCTCCTGGTTGTCTTCCAATCCAAGAAAAATCATCACGAAGGTTTTATTCCGTTTGGACTCTGTTTGGTATTCCTTTTCTGCGAAACTCAAAAACAGGGAAAAACAAGAACTAGCACCGGGCTCTAGGTTAATAGGCTAGTCCCAAAAATAATATAAAATAGCATAATAATGCATATAAAACATCCAAAACAGATAATATAATAGCATGGAACAATCAATAATTATAGATACGTTGGAGACATATCAGTGATGTGGAAGATACTCGACCAATTCATCACCTAAAGACGAAGGCACTCAAGTGCAGTACATCCGCAGAGCAGGCGCTCCATGTCATCCTTTGGGATGCAGACGACGACGAGCTCGAAGTGCTTCAGTCATGGTAGAAAAAGTTCGTCCGCGTCATGAAGGCTGTGTGTGGGAGGGGGGATGGAGTTCATGAACTTGGTGAGGCGCAGCGCGGACGTTGGCAGTGAGCGCATATGCCCATCATTTAAACTGAGCTCCTCGAGCTGATCTATGGCGGGGGATCTGAACCACTCATCAAGCTTGGCTCGGTCTTTGCCGTTGGAACAGAACTTGCCCGTGATAAGGCCTCTGATTGGGCCATGGTGACTGCCGAGGATATGGGAGAATGCATCCAAGCTTTTGCAATAGCCATGTCAGAGCTCGTGGGCGTCGAGGAGGTCGAGAGGGGTGGAGAGCCATAGGGGGCGCCACCGTCGAGGAAGGGTGGTTGTCCTTGCCCCATATTTTATTGGGAGGAGGGATATGATGACTGTCAACATATCATCGGGGAGGCTGCTGATGAAGTCTAGGCCCACTGGAGTCGCTTGTGGTTCTTTATCGACCCGCCTATGCTTGTTGGCACCCTCGTTGTCCACCTCGTTGGCGGCGACGGAAACCTCTGTCTCCATATTCATGTCGTGCTCCGGTGCTTCAGCAGCCCTGGCGTCGCGACTCCCTCCGATGGGGCGCTTCGGTGACATCCTCATACACTGATGGCTTTGAGGACTGAGAGCGGCGTCGAGGATGCGGGCGAAGAGAGAGAGAGAGAGAGGATTGTGTGTGTGGGGAGGATGGGGGGTGCGGCCGCTTGGGCACGCCATTAATACGGACCAGTGGGAGTGAGGCAGGTGGAGGTCAAAGGCTGTCTCGCTTCCCGGTGAGCCTGCGTGGCAGACTTCTTGCATTCCTATACCATCATTTCACACAGCTACTCGCACGCCTCCCGGTGACACTGCGCAGTGAAAATGCCTCCTGTCAATTCACACACCTGCATGCACGCCTCCCGGTCTGCCAGCGTGTCGGATTGCTCGCATGCGTCTCATCAACTTACGCCTGCTCGCATGCCACATGGGGCGTGTGTCACGTATATTTTTTGTTTGTTGATGATTCATCCTGCCACTTTACTGCTTAACCAAAGCATGGCATGGTCTAACGCACACGGTCCAAATAAATATTTTGTATGAGATATTGGTTGCCAATTATTAACAATCTCCCGTTTGTAAGTAGATTATATCAAAACTTGTCTCAAATTTGACCAAAAAAATACAATATCACAGTCTACTGGTGTCCATATATGACACCACGATAAGTTTCATGAATTTCAACTAAGTTTTGGATTTACTGAATTTTAAAAATCAATATTCTCAATGCTTTGAAATTTCTTTCACGGGGAAACATGCACCAAGGGATACACATATGATTTTGCAATCCATTTTGGTGCACATGTAGCTCAAATTTGATTTTTACACATTAAATCCCTAGGAAATCAATAAATGTATAAAACGGGTCGAATGATCTCTGTTTTTTTAAACTTTAACACGACACTCCTTTGGTCACATGTTCACTGCAGAAAAAGTTTGACATGCCTCAGAGTGGATGTGGTGGTGCGGGATATGTGTGTGTGTGCATGTGTGTCATAACCTCACTCCATGTGGGGACTTTTCGGTTCTTGGGGCGGGTGCTATATCAAAGTTGTGCATTGGTATTCAAACATCACGCAATACCATGGAGGCGGTGGTTTCCCTATAGGAACTCACTCGCTTGCGATGCTTCCATCTGTGGGCCTGTGAGAGGTCATCCTCCATCACTTTGATCCAACGAGAGAGAGGCACATTTGACGAGCAAGGAGGATTAATTCTTTTAGGGATGTGTTAGGGTAGGAGTATATATATATATATATATATATATATATATATATATAGTACGTGTCGAAGAGGAGATGGGACCAACATATACTAGGTGTCACACATGAACCTCACTCTGTGTGGGGACTTTGCGGTTTTTGAGGCAAATTCCATAGCAAAGGTTGTGCATTAGGTATTCAAAGCATCACAACCACACCTCTCTCTCTCTCTATATATATATATTGGCACACATGCAAGTGATGGTTGTTGTCCTGTGGCACTAACTCGTGTGGTTATCGACGATGCTTCCATCTATCGGCCCGATTGGTCCATCACTTTCACCGACAACGAGAGAGGTTAATTATTTTGACTTAGGGGGAGATTAATTTTTTGCTTGTCTCGCGATATATGTGAGATTACATATATAATAGCGCATGTGCACACATGAACCCATCCCGCTGGATCGAAGGGGGGGCGAGCACACGACACGTCATGAACCTCTTGCTCTGTGTGGGGACCTGTGCGATTTTGAACGATACACCACATCAATGTTGTGCATTAGGTATTAATTCAACACATATGCATGCATCACACACCTTCATAAATATGTTTGGGACACATGCATGCAATGGTTATTTTTGCACATTCTCACTCGCTTGGTTATATATGGGTGGCAAGCCTATATATATTTGTGGGCCCGCATGGACGTCCATCATTTCGACCGACGATGAGAAAGGTTACCTGGGTGGATTCTTCTTCTTTGGTTCATGTTACCATGTAGTAGTAGGCCGGTCATTCTAGGCCTAATTAAGTTTGAGCACATGCATGCTACGTATCGTGAACCCTCGATCGATGTGGGGATTTTATGGTTCCAAAGCATGGTGCCACATCAAATTTGCGCATTGCGTATTCAAACACCACACACACCACTTCCATACATAATTGGGCCACATGCATAGAGTGGGTTTTGTCTTCAGACAACACTCCTTCGCGAGTTTATCAGCGACAGACTAGCCCATTTCGTGGGGCCGTGTGGATGTCCATCACTTTGACCAACAATGAGCGAGAGAGGTTGCACGATCAAGTTGGATTCTATTTGGTCCGTGTTACAGTACATCTTGGTGAGATGCCCTCCCCCCGACACGTGTGTGTGTTGGGGGTGGGGGTGGGGGTCAGGGGTGGGGGGCGGGGGGGGGGGGGGAACTTCGCACTACCCGCAACCTCCATGGGGTTGGGGAAGTCTGGTTATTTTGCGAGGCACACGTGCCACATCAAAGTTGTGAATGGTATAGTTAAATATGACACCACACCCTTTTCATGCATATAGTATAGGGCCACCCACAGGTGGTTCATATGTGGTCTCATCCATTTCCCGCCACAAGCACACATTTGTGGCTCGGGACACGGTCCACCTTTGTCCGGAAGCGAAAGGGGAAGTTTGACCTTTGACCATATATATGATGTACTCCTATAGGTTTTGTGTTACGGTAGGGTGAGATTTCAAACCTAACTAGGATTCCCTTACCGCCGACACGAAGTGGGGTTCGTAGTGGGTGGCTGACTAGCAATATTGTGCGCTGTCTGCGACAGGCGCCACATCAAAGTTGTGCATTGGGTATTCGAACATCAAACCACCCTTTTCATACATATATTTGGTCCACATGCAAGTGTGTTCATGTTCTCACCCTTTCCCGCATTATTCTTTTTACCAAATTTATAAACATCACACGAGTTGGATGTAGAAATCGTCTGCGATTGGGTACACAACAGACATGGTTTGGTCAGACTACCCGTGTGCCACGCCCGTGCCCCTGCAGTCACTCACATCAACACAGTAGATTGGGCTCCACGAGGCTTGCCTCCCGCTCTCGAAAATATCTACTGCCTTATAATCTCGAAAATATCTACCCGCGTAGAGGGTTTTTTCTGTTTGATAGCACATGATTCGTATGTGTGGATCGTGTGCGATGTCTGTTACTCCCGCTCTACTTCAATCAGTTGATCCAAATTTTCAGTAGCCCTGGATTTTTCTGAACTGGAGCCCCGACATTTTACTCCTGCCTGCATCCCTCGCAATCTCAAAAATATCTGCTCGGTTGGAGTGGTTTTTTGTTTGATAGCACACAACTGTTATGTTTTAACCATGTGGGATGTTCGTTACTCCCGCCCCGCTCTACTTCGACCCCTTGATCCAAATTTTTAGTACCCCCGCCATTTTACTCCCGCCTAGTAAAATTTTCAGTACCCGTGGCATTTCCTGAAACACCTCCTTGGACCCCCTCCACACACCCCCAAATCCTTCGCTCAGCCCAAATCCCCCGCTTACACACATACACACCACCCCTCCCTTGCTCGAAATCTAGCTAGGTCGTCGCCGCCTCCATCGTAAACCTCTACCGGTCTGCCCGTGCAGTTTAACCACCGATATACATACCCTCGCCACCATGAGTTTCTTAGATGACGCCTACGAAACGCCCCCTTTCCCACATATCCCCATCCCCACCCCTCCCCCACTCCAGAGCATCGGAGCCTAAGCTCGGCTACGCTTCCCGGGGAGCTCGAGGAGAAAATGGCCCAAAGGAGCTTTGCCATGGCCTCTTCGCCCGATGTTGGCGAGGTGGCTGCCGAGGAAGCTGACAACGATGACTGGACCTGGATTGATCCTTTCAATCAGCGGGCTAAAGTATTCTGGCATGTCGCGGTCGCCGGCTATGACATCGAGGTCATCGACACCAATGACTTGACACAGGCTATGTCATAGGTTAAGTTGCCCACCCCAACCCTTTAGGTTCAACAACCACCGATCTCATCGATGGCCCTGCCGCTCATCTCCTACGACTCGTTATGAATAATTTGCCATCCTTCATCGCCATGGAGCCCCTTTTGTCATTTCAGAAGGACATGTTCTGCGACGCAGGCTTGGGATTCTCAGCTGGCAAGTCAGACCTCATCGACGACGACCACGAGGAGGAGCCAATCTGTGACGAGGAAACCCATGATTTGTTTTCTCGAACCCCTTTTGTAGTGAGAACCTGTCCAGTATTTATTCCTATATTTGGTTGTTTGCATTATGCCTTGTTTATTTCTATGGTTTATGGTTGTTCGGTTATTTGTAGTTAGCATATGTCCAGTTTAAATTCCCATCTTTGGTCGTTTGTAGTATGCCTTGTTTATTTCAGTTATTAACAGTGTGATGTTCTATATGTGCTAGTATGAACTGTGTAGTTCAATTTCATCAATACCAAATTTAACAATAGCTCTATGAATGACTATATTTGGTTGCTGTTAAGCATGTTGTACTCCCTCCGAATCTTTTTAGTTTGCATATAAGATTTGTCTAAAGTCAAGCCTCGAAAAGTTTGACCAACTTTATAGAACAAAATACCAACATTCACAATATCAAATAAATATCAGTACATGTGTCATGACTTAAGTTTTCATATTGTATAACTTTAGGATGGTAGATGTTGATATTTTTTCATATAAATAAGGTCAAACTTTATGAGGTTTGACTTCATACAATTCTTATATGAAGAATAAAAAGGACCAGCGGGAGTATTTAACACACATTTCCATTTGATTTAACAATGGCACTATTTGGGCACTACAAAAAAAGACACATCCGTGACATTTTGGGCCGAACGAATTTTTTCCTGTCATGCTTATGACACTTCTATGACGATAATTGTGACAAAACCCGGTATCATCATAGATGTGGTGGGATCCTACTTATATGACAAAAAATTCATGACATAAAATGGGCTTTTCGTCCTGGGCGGGCCGGAGATGCAGCTGCATGACATTCTTTGGGCCGTCCACGATGGAGAAAACCGTGGTAGAAGCGAGGGCGAGGAAAATATTGGAGGAGTTCCCGATTACGGTGGGTGGTCGGGGGCCAAGTGATGCGCGTTTCTCTCGTACGTACGCGTGTGTGTGCAAGGCGTTGCGCTCCAACTGAACCCGAGCGATTGCACTGCAGGCTACCCGTTACTGAACCCGAGCGATCGATAGATCCCTTGCTGTTAACTGAACCCGAGTGATTCCTTCGCTACTACTGCTAACTAAAGCCGATCAATATTGCCTCTTGATGAACAGTGAGCGTTGTTGGGGGGTTGGAGGAACAGGACCCCGTGGTAGTAGAGGCCGTTGCCGCTGGATGAACAGGACCCCGATTGATCGAGCCGGTGGATGAACAGGACCCCATGGAGGGATGGATGAACAGGACCCCATGGAGGGCTGGTTGAACAGTAGCCGGTGGAGGGCTGGTTGAACAGTAGCCGGTGAAGTGCTGGATGAACAGTAGCCCATGGAGGGGTGGTTGAACAGGACCCCATGGAGAGGGCTGGTTGAACAGTAGCCGATGGAGGAGCGCACGGGTGGAGGCTGGATGAACAGGAGCCCATGGATGAACAGTCACAGGTGGAGGGTGGAGGAGGTCGACGGTGGATGAACAGTAGCCCGTGGAGGCAATCGACGGTGGATGAACAGTAGCCCGTGGAGGCAAGCGACGGCGGAGATGAATAATATCTCGTGGAGTCCCGTTTTGCGGTACGCCACACCCCTCCCGATGAGCAGGACCCCCGTTTCGACCGTAGAGCTCCAACACAAGTCCGTTTCCTCTGTTTTGCGGTACGCCACACCCCTCCCGATCAATAGGACCCCGTTTCAACTGTAGGAGGTCCGTTTCCTCCGTTTTGCGGTATGCCAAACCCCTCCTGATGAACATGATCCTGTTTCGACCATGGCCGGTCGAACACAAGGCCGTTTCCTCCATTCTGTAGTACGCCAGGCCTCGTTTCCATCGGCTATTCCGCCCAAGCCGGTTGGCTCCCGATGAACAACACGCGTTCCGTTGCCTCCCGATGAACACGACGCATTCTATTGCCTCCCCATGAACACGACGACGATGCAGTTTCTCCGTTCCGACCCGGCCACAGCCATGCACACGAGCCCTGGCCGTACGTATGCGCGAGTTGGCATTCGAGACCCCGCCCGTATGTACATATGTGGTCGTATTTACTTTCTTGCACCCTGGTCGCTGTATGTACGTGTATATGCTACATGCGCGCTTCTACTACGACACGTGCCCTTCCTTACACGGCCATGGTTCATCGCTGCAGCCTACAGACAGACCGTTCATATGTACGTACATGTTCGCGACCTGAATGACAACGCTACGTACGCTTCGACCGGGTGGGTCCCGACTGTCAGGCACTTCCTTGCATGCGAAGATGTAGCTGGTGGGTCCCAGCAGTCAGGGGGAAACATTTTTTTCATGAAATACAGTGGCCCGTCCGATGGGTCCCTGCTGTCAGGTGGAGGAATCATTATTTTCCGCGTAATAAGGAGGCACTTCCTTGCTGCGGCCGTGGACCCAGCTGTCAGCCTCTCCACATATAGTACTCTTCCGATCAAAGTCATTCGTTGACCACGTTGACCACGCCGCGTCGAGAGCAACATGGAGGTGGACGACGGCGAGGCCTAGGAAGGGGACGACGCGGAGCCAAGGAAGACGCGGCAGTGGATGCCCACGCGAAGGGGAGTACGTGGGTTGACTGCTTTGGCTGTGGTGTGAGGCTGCCGTCACCGAAGAATAATAGGAGGTGTGGGTGAGTATAGAGGGATGGCATGGCCTGCGGTGGCAGCACAGTCAGACACGGGAGGCAAGAGCCGGCGGCACGGTCGACGCTTGTTTGGGCAGCCGGAGCAAGAAGACCAGAGGTTGAAGAAGCACTACGACCGTTGGATGGACATCATACAGTCACTAGAGCTAGAATCGTTCATATTGACTAAGTTGACAAAGCCCTCCATCCCTGTCATCTTAGTAGGCCCACAAGTCAGCCTCCCACAATGGTGGGTCCCAGCTAGCAGGGGGAGTATTCATTTTTTGTGCGTAATAAGGAGGCACTTCCTTGTGTGCGAAGATATAGCTGGTGGGTCCGAGAGGACAGTGGGGGGAATGTTATTTTCAAGAAATACAGAGGCCCTTTCGGTGGGTCCTAGCTGTCAGGTGGAGGAATCATTATTTTGCGCGTAATAAGGAGGCATTTCCTTGTGTGGATCCCTACTTTCAGCCTCTTCTGATGGCCGTTGTTTGTTGACCATGTTGACCTCGCTACGCAGCGGTGGACGAGGGCTAGGCCCAGGAAGGGAACGACCCGGAGCCATTGCAGCGGATGCCCATGCTGAGGGGTGTACAAGCGCTGACTGGTCGGCTATAGGGTGAGGCTGACGTCGCCGGAAAATAACAGGATGTGCGGGTGGGTAGAGGGATGGCCTGGCGGCAGCACATCCAGCCACGGGAGGAGGGAGCAGGCAGTCCCGCCGGCGCTCGTTTGGGCGGATGGAGCAGGAAGATTAGAGATTGAAGAAGAACGGCGGCCATTGGATGGACATCCAATAGTCACTGCTCTGTGTTGACTAAGTTGACAAAGCCTTGTGTACGCGTCAAAAAAAAAGGACCGCGTCATCGTCAACCTAGTAGGCCCAGAAGTCAGCCTCCAAATCTGTGAAAAACAACATACAGCCGATTAGCCATTATTTCAATAATTTACAACCCATTTGCTAATTCTTAAGGATATTTGAAG
This sequence comes from Triticum aestivum, assembly GCF_018294505.1. Taxonomy (NCBI): domain Eukaryota; kingdom Viridiplantae; phylum Streptophyta; class Magnoliopsida; order Poales; family Poaceae; genus Triticum; species Triticum aestivum. The sequence continues at coordinate 321,579,948 of NC_057812.1, forward strand.
CCCATATTCTTTTTATTAGCATTATAGACCATATATTCTGGGCACTACTAAAAAATTCAAAGAAAATTTTCATATTTTCATGGGGTCCGAACTCTTTTAATCACGAAATTTTGAGTCACGTTAAAAATATTTTTTAAAAAATTATATAAAAATAAAATTCAAAAAACAATTCTCTGCAAAAAATGAATGAAATTTAAAATCTTAACTAGCAAGATGCCCGTGCATTGCACGGAACATGAAGATGCATTTGTATGAGTAGTTTATCTTGTGGGAGAAAAGACGATCTTTTAATGTAATTGCCAGTTGGCTTTGGTTTTTATAAGAGTAGAGAGTAGAGAAATCCAGAAAAATTATATTTTAATGTAATTTCCAGTTGGCTTTGGTTTAAAATTTACAGCCCATTTCTTACAACTTATAGCCCATTTTCTGGGGAAGCCCATTTCTTACTACTTTACATCCCTCCCTCCTCGTCTTGAAAGATTTGCTGCCAAGCAGGGCTGAGAAAAGCAAGTAGGCCTCGGTTTTAGTGTTCTCCAAAAAAGAGAACTGGGCTAGCCATTTTCAGAAAGAAAAAAGATATCAACTGGGCTCATCATGTGCTTAAATAAAAGCATAAGCATGGGCTAGACGGGCCACAGCCCCCGCACAACACGCAGTTGAGCCCCATCTCTGAAACTAAAAAAACAACTGGGCGAGCTGCTGGGTCCCTGGTGTTATCCGCTTGTTGTGTAATTTTAAAAAATCCGCCGCCGCGCCGGCCTATGCATCGCCGGTGTGAGATGAGACGTCGATGACTTGTACTGGCGACATGCCGCTGTTGGTGGAGTCCACGTCCCCCTTGCTGAAGTCGACCGCATCCTCGTCCTCGTCCCCATCCTCGGCGCCGCCCTCAAGGTTGTAGTACTCATTGTAGTGGCTGCGCCAGAGCTCGCGTTGGTACTCCACCGCTGATTCCTCGACGGACAGACTCTTCTCTACCTCGACCTCGGCCACGCACAACTCCTCCTCCCGGTGCTCCTCGATCTCCGCCGCCTCCTGCATCTCCAGCTCCCGCTCGGCGACCTCATGAGGAAGTAGGTGCTCCATGGCCACCGCCGCCTTTTCAGACGTGGGTTGCATGCTGGAGTCTAAGGTGGCCTAGAATATCTTGGCGTGTGCATCCTCGATCTTGGCGTGGATGGCCTCGACCTAGGTCAGGGCGACATCGGCGGCACGGACGACAGCCCGAGTGCTCTCCGCATTTGCAGCCGCTGTCACAGCAGCAGCTGCAGCTGTCTCGGCTGTCGCGGCTGCCCTGTCGGCTGCCATAGATGCCCTCTCGGCGGAAGCGGCCGTGCTCAATGCGGATGTGGCGGCACTCTTGGTGCAAGCGGCCGCGCTTGGGTGGGGGGCGCGACCATCGTACAGGCCTTCACGAAGCGTTTCCACAACGTCATCTTTGCAAGAAGGGGGTGCGGGAATGGGGATTGTGATTCGTGGATTCCAGGGTTGCCGGCACTGGAGCAGACGAGCCGGCGAAGCTTAAGGAGGGAGACTTAAATAGAACCATATATTTTCATCACAAACGGTTCCTAGAAAACAACTGTGTGTGATGTTGTACATATTTTTTATTAGCTGTGAAAGACGAATTTGGAGTAAAGTGGCAACGGATGGTGTTTTAACTGAACGAGAAATTTTGTAGTACTAATACAACTGTCATGTCAAATTTTGGAAAATTTCAGGGGTCATTTGACCTTTTAAGACATTTAAGTGATTTTCTAGCAGTGAGGAATTAGGAGGAAGTATTTTTTTGGCTTGTAATAACGAGGCACCTACTTGCGTAATGCAATGACCCTGGTGGGTCCCCACTGTCAGCCTCTCCACATACAGTCATCTCCTGATTCCTCTTGGTTGTTGACCATGTTGACAACGCCAGAAGGAGGCGGGCACACCGAGCCAACCAAGGCGGAGAATGACGGCGAGGCCTCGGACGGGAAGGAACAGCAACCGTGGAAAATGCGGCAATGTAGTGGCAGGTGGAGGGGAGTACGAGGGCAACAACATGCAACTCAAGCTTACAAACAGTACAAAAAGCCGAAGGATTAATTGTTCATCAAATTTTTAGACAAAACTCAAATCGAACATGGCAGTAACATCAAACCCAACCACTCTTTTTTGCAGTCACAAACAAATGGATCGATCTGATTCATAAAATCAACATCCCGTGCATAAAAAATTATTGCACGATGACTACAAATTGTTGTAAATAGAAGCCGAGCACGTTTAGAAGCCCATTTGTCCACCTGGAACTTCATTTTTTGCTCTTCAACATGTCCGTCCGTGAGAAATCTCTTGCGGTAAAACTTAAGCCTCAGGGACAATAGTAACCTCGCATTCAATAGGAAGAATGTGACAAAGCTTCTGTTTGCCTGGTTGGATGCTTATCCTTCCATCGTTATTGTCCTCAAACGAATGTCATGAGAACTGAGAAAATCCTGGTGCTTATTACACCACTGATTGGTTATACATTTTGTCGATGTGCTTGCAGTACCTAAGTAGACATGAAGATTTGAAATCAGTTAAGGTCTGAAAAAAGAGTATGTCGAAAGAGCAACAACTGAATGGATAATTCTAGTACAATATATACAGTATTTCAATGTGCATGAAATCATCACCTCCATATATAAATTCTCCAGAGATTGAAAGCATCGCAACAAGCCAATAATTATGTTTAGATCATAACTATACATTCCGATATAAACGATCTTGACAGAATCCAACAACATTGATATGCTATCCATGGACGAACTCTTCATTAAGCATATAACATAATATTAGTACCCAAAGAGTACTCCAAGATGATATAAAACTTATGCGCACAAATGAAAAATGCAGCTTATGATTACAAATGTGTAGATGATAATATACGGTACCTGAAAAAGTGAGGAGCCAAACACAAACTTCTTATGATCATTAAACGGATGACGAATTACACCCGCGGTCTCCATTTTGGGCGCAGAGACGATAGTTATTTGCGAAGGTTTATAACAATTATCAAGGAGCAACCTTTCAAGTGAAGGGGCATCTTCGATGATGAGCTGCTGTCCTTCAAAACAAATTCCAATGCTTTTAAGGTGAGGCAACTTTATTTGGAGACAACTGATAGGGATTTCTATTCCCAAAACAATCAGCAAGCGCTCCAGGGCAGGGCAACTGGAGTGGATGACGCTGTGCAGTGAGGCCTCCGACAGATAAACCACCACAAGCGGAAGTTTTTTTAGCAGTGGGAGTCGAAGCATTTGTACCAGATCGTCTGGTAGATGACATCGGGCGAAGGTGGCGGTGTGGAGAGAGGAGGAAAACCGCGAGATGGACAACGATGGTGTGGGCACGAATTCTTGGTATGTTCATGGTATGAAACTTTCGTGGTAGTGGTAGAACTCAAACTGCTGGAGTTTTCCGAATTCAGGGGATATCAGCCAAGCGTCCACCGTGCCGGGTATGGACAACAGTTAGCGTGTCGGGATGCAAAGGCTTTGAACGGGGCCTTGCTGGTGAGAGGAGACAATGGCTCTGAGGAGATCAAATTCAGGAAGGACAGATATCTAATGACAGTCGAGATTGAGGGGCGCAGTGCGCCATAGAGGGTGCCACCGAGTTGAGAGGACTTCGGCAGCAATCCTTGGTGGGGAGAAGTGAGATGAACTCCTTAAGGATGACGTCTGGGAGATCGCTGATGCGGTCCACCGGAGATTCTACCGGTTCCTCAGATCTGGGTGTAGGGGGGGGGGCTCGCCGCTTCTCCCCGCGATGCCGGGTGCGGGATCTACAACTAGCGTCGCCACTAGAGGGAGCCTCATCTTCTTGGCGCTGGGGCCAGCCGACTCCATTTTCCTTGTGGGCGTCGCACCAAGCTCACGGGTTTGAGCAGAGTAGCCAGAGACGAGCCTAGTGGCTGTGCGAGCGGGGAAGAAGGAGGGCTGGGGTTTTCTGTAGGAGTGGAAGAAGAGGAGCAGGCGTTTTCTGTATGAGTGAGGAAGAAGGTGAGCCTTTTTTAGAAGAGTGAGGAAGATGGGGAGCGGGGGGAATTGGGGCGAGATGGAAGCGTAAGTGGAAGCGAGGAGGAAGGAGGGTTTTCCTGGGATCGCCCCCTCTTCAAGAAATACGAGCTTATCCTTGCAAAAAACAACAACAAATGGGCTTTAAGATGGATAGGCTTTTGTATCGGCCCAGTCAGCTGCCCGTGTTTCGTACTAGAGGGCCTTGTGCTAGAGGCAGCCCGAGACACTCTCCAGCTTATTACCCATTCGAAAGAAAAAAAGAGATGCTCCAGCTTATGGCTACTCATTGGTAACCTTTTTCAACTTGGCATCCACCAAATTAGAGGATGCATTACTGGATGCAGACACTCACACTGGTCGCATAGCGCGGCAAAGCGAGGTGTCAAATAACAGGCCTACAATATACTTACTAGATTGTGAAGGTTCACAGGCTAGTCAACATTTACATTAAACTAAGCTTCAGAAGATACGATATGCATACTAACATTCAGAAGAACAAAAGTTCAACATGTTTATGCATCTCAATGATTTACCATACTATAACCAATACAAAGTTGTGAGAAGGTGTGGAAATAAAGAAAATCTTGTTGGTGCTTCTCTGAGCAAAGGGCCTCCCTGCGCATGCATTAATTTCCTGGGCATGCTTGTTTCTTCTCAATGTTGTGAGCACTTTGAGCATGTTGGCAACTCCACAACTAGCTAGTTGCCTCATCTTGCAATTGATGCTGACACATTTGCAGCAAACACATGAGGCAATAGAGATGACTCAACATGAGTCCATATTGTGCAGTTCCCCTGAAATCATCTTTATTGTCTTGAATCTGAAAAGATAGGAAAACAATAACTATACTTAAACGATGTTGCAAAACAGTAGCACATATCAATAGCTCGGCATGACAAAACACGATCATCTGGAAGAAGGGGATACCGACCTGCCCGAGGAAGATTGTATATAATTTCATAAGTCCTTGGTTGATTTCCACCTTCGGCTACACTGCTTGTTTGCTACTCCACACATGACATGATCGTTACACACTGCAATCAACAAGTCAACGTACGAATAAGCTTATTTCATCTTGCGGTGGTGATTGTACCTAGTTACGAATGTAGGAATACCTGGAGCACCATGAGGTTAGCTGACAGCAGGTAGATGCAGCCATATAACTTTTGTGCGGTGCTACCAAAACTGAGATTTGTATCCCTTCCCATTATGAGAATTATTCTTCAAGTTGGTAGAATGTGACGGCTTGTTCTTTGCATCAAACTTACCTTTCCCCTGAGATTTGTTCTTGTTGTTTTGGGGTTGGTTGGGCTGGAAGTTCTTCTCGTGTGGGCACTAGAAGTTGCCACAGTGACCCAAACATGTGTGTCTTTTGCTCTCGCCTTCTCTTCAAAATGAAGAGTGCTAATGAGATCCAAAACGGAAAACTCATGTCTCTTGTTTTTTAAAGAAGTAGAAAAATCATTCCACGAAGGTGGAAGCTTGGCAATGATGGTCCCAGTAACAAATTTATCTAGCAACACACACTTGAAGTACTCAAGTTCCTTAGCGAGTGACTGTATCTCATGAGTCTTCTGAACAATAGAGCGCTCATCAGTCATCTTGTAGTCACAGAATTGCTCCATGACGTACAACTCATTGCCAGCGCCTGAGGCCCCAAATGTGGCCTCGAGCGCAGCCCACATATCTTTGCCGCCATCAAATGACATATATGAATCCACAATGGAATCGTTAACAACACTCAGTAGGGCGGCTTTGAAGAGGGTATCCATGTTCTCAAAAGCTTCCTACTGTGTAGGATTAAGATCGCCCTTAGGCTTACCATTAGTGGCGTCATAGCAGTACATGATCTGAAACCAATATACTCCTCTTGTGCGCCACCTTTTATATTGCACCCCCTTAAAAGTAGGTGGCTTCAAAAGCGCAACAAAACCACCTGGAGTAAATTTCCTATAATCAGGTTTTTGGATTGGATTGTTGAATATATGAGCATATTACTATGAGATATAATCCGAATCAATAGTAAATAGATCATGACGACAATTGCAAAGATCAAAGTAATGATGCGGACTAAATCAGGAGGACAAAATCACATACTGTACATCGGGAGCAGAACCGTAGTGGTTGATGTTGTCACTCATGTCGTTGATGAAGAGGTTACCAAGGTCAGGGAAGAAGGCTGTTGATGAGGAAGTCGTCACTTGCAGCAGTCACAGGAGTGTGCTCCCCAAAAACCTGATCGCCCCTCTCCCGTATAGGATCACGAAAGGCGGGGTTCGGAGGACTGCTGTCCCTTCTCGTGGTGCACGCCGGAAGGAGGGATGGAGAAGAATTGCGTGGCAGCGCTAAGATCTGGAATGGTGCGAAACCATATGATACAGCGGCGGCTAGGGTAGAGCCTGTCAGGTCGGTCATGCAAGTAAGACCAAGTACTACATAATAGTAGGCCTTTGGCCCAAACCCCACGTCCAAGTATAATAGCCTCACTATCCAAAAGAATCAGAAATGGTTGAGTAATTAAGGCGTCCGTTAATTATTAATTAATGACTTAATAAATTTTCCGACTCACACCACACTTAGAGCATGGTTAATAGTATAGCCAACATCCGGCTATATGAAGTTGACACATCATCTACCAACGTAATACGTAGCCTGCTAACAATAGTTAGTCCCTTTATTATAATACTATATAATTAATAATGGCCCCACCTTTTGTCTCACAAAGTATGTGTAGTCTGAAATGCCGAGCGTGCAGCGGGCGGTGCCCTCGGTCAGCGCGCTGCTTCCATAGTGGAAGAGTGAGAGGTCGCGTCGCCTTGACTTGCCATCAATGTGGAGCGGCAGGCTCAGCTGGCGCCAGGCGGGTAGGTTTCGATTTTTGATTCAGTTGCTGTGCTGCTACCGTCCAATATTCGCGTGTGGTTGTTTCTAGAATAAAAAAGGAGGTACTCCTACTTATGTTACTCCCACTATGGCTAGCCTTGCGCTTGGCTCTTCGCCTATTCTGGAAGTCGAACAATAATGGTGGTACTACAGTAGTACTTCTGGCAATCTGACACCAACTGAACTGCTGCACGTCCACCGCTTGTAAGCAAAAGTTTCACCTTGTGCTGCGAGCCACCGCGCACGTGTTGGCGAGGGAGAAGGCATAGTAAGCAAGCTTCTCGTCATTCTGCGAGTTGACGGGACACATCAAAGTTATTTAGTATGTACTCTCTCCAAAAAAGGGCTGACCATGTCATGGCTACAATCCCGTGCTCTGCCGTTGAGTACATGCACTATTGACGTGCCATCGAGGAGAAAAAAATATTGCATAGTAGGAGTAGGTGCCATCGAAGTGCACGACTCACTTACGCACTGCTTATCTAATTATCTCCATTTTCTTGCATGACACGTTCACCTTGATGCTAGATGTCTCGCGTGTTGGCAAAAGGATGAACAAAGCTCACGTAAAAAAAGATGGAAGAACATAGATTCCCGACGACCGAGAAGGAGCAAGGAACCTCGCGGTGGAGCGCCTGCAAGGAACCTTGCGAGTTTTCCCCTTTTTTGCCACCTGCCCACCTATAAACAAATAAAAGAACATGAACTCTTCGCTAACCACTAGAGACGATACATCGGGATGCTAAGTTGAAGATATTTTATTAGTTTATACTCCCTCTATCTCGGTTTATAGGGCGTGCGCGTAGTTCCAGGTCATTGATTTGACTAACTAAATATGAGTTATATGTCACCAAAAGTATATCATTAGATTCGTAAGTGGATGTAGTTTCTAAACATATATTTTTCATCCAATATGATACATATTTATCTAGTTAAATTGTCAACCTAGAACGATGCGCATGTCTTATAAACGAGGCGGAGGAAGTATTGATAACCACGCAAGAAGCCACACATGTATATGACGCATGCATCCACACATGTACACACGCTAACACAGTAACTCATGCACAAACACGCACAACATGGAGCACGCAATGCACGTACAAAACACATGCATGCACACACACTCGGCCGCATAATGCACGTGAATAACACATGCATGTGCACACACGCGGCTGCATGGAGGCGTGCACCATCTGCGGTGATGTCCGGTTCGTCATGCTACGGCGAAGCTCGCACACAATGGCGCCTACGCATCTCTTGCAACACCTCTTTGTCGTCGTTGCTCAACGACTAGCCGGAGACGAAGACAACCGCAACCTCAGCCTTAGAGCTAGCACCGATGGAAAAGCACACACGCTGCATGCACATGAGCACGTACGGAGTGCCCATGATGTGGTGCGTGCCCAGTCGCCTCTACTCCTTCTGCGCATGTTGTCTATGAAGGCAACTGCATGCCTAATAATGATGTGGGTGGGATCTTCTAGGACTCAGATGATGATGAGGAAAATTATGGGGGGGGGGGTGTCTCCAACAGTGTTCCTCGGCTCACACCTCTTGCATCACGATGAACGTACGGAGTTATGATTGATGTTCTTAGTCCTACTTAAAATTGGTACACTATATATAGAATAGAAGAATAGAAGAAGAAGATAGTATAGATATAGAAACCCGTGTGGAATGCGAGAAACCAACTCTGGCCACACACATCCGTTCAGGAGCAGGACGCCGGCCAAGCTCCTCCTTCCACCATTTTGTCCACTCTTTCGGTGGCAGCCGACGAGCAGGAAGAGCAGTTCTCCGGCATAAAAGCTGTCTGGGTGGCCCACCGAGCCCGGCAGCTCGCTTCTCCACCTATCTCACCTAGCCTGTCAGAGGCAGTTGCCGCACTAAGCTAGCGCGTGGTTCCGCAGCTGGCCTCTCCAATACAGCTCAAGGAAGAGTGCCAATTTGCTCCACGCCGGCTTGTGGGGGAGCACGGCGGCACGGGCATCATCGCTGCCCTCAATGCCGCTGCGCCGTACAACGCCTCGAGTGTCTGCCACTGCGCCATCTGCTATGGACGCACACGTAACCGCGACATGCAGGCAGAGAAAGAAGCCATCGCGGATGTTGACGAGGTGATGCGGCTATGTGGATGTGGACGAGGTGACGGGAAGCACGTCCCCGCCCGCCGCCATCATCGAGGAAAAGTAGAACACGGGAGGCCACTGCCGATTGTATCCCATGAAGGCCACCGCCGAGGCGACGCCGACGAGTACAACCGGTGTCTTGCTCGATTCTTCTTCTGCTGGATGGTGGAGGAGGACAAAGAGATCGGGCGGCGACCATTTAGATTAGGTATTTTAATTCTACCAGGCTGATTGTAATGGGAGTATTATATGTAGTATCATGCATGCCAACTACTCCGTCTGTTCCTAAATATATGAGTATTATAAGAGCATGGTTAATAGTATAACCAACTGATGGCTACATGACACTGCCACGTCATCTATAGCCAACCTTGTAGCCTTCAAGTATAATACTCCCTCCGTCTAGGTGTCATCTTACGAAAACCAAATAATCCCAAAATACTTAGGCGCGGTGCATTAACTTCAACCTCGTTTCTTGTGTCTTGACATATCAACCAATAAGAGATGTGGGTGTGCATGCTTTTAATGACTTGAGACTAGCAATCACGACATGCAGTGGTTAGTTCATTGCATGCAATGCTATTAATTAGCAAATAAACATTAAGTGCAAGGCGGTTCTATAGGTGGGCAGGCGGCGTAGGCCAATTCCTCTCCAAACACCTAGGGAGGTGGTTGAACCGAACAAGTATAACTTGTTTCTAGTGGGTATTGACGTGTCATCGGAAGGGTGTGATAGTTGACTCTTGCAAAATAATTAACTACCACATTGGCATACATGAGCATTGGGCCCACTTGTCAGCGTGCTGGACGGAGGAAGGAACGCAAGACAAAATGGAGCGTGGAAGGGTGCGAATCGATTGGCTCACGTGTGATGACCACTGGAGCAATACACTCAGGTACTACGTTAAAAAATTAGTGCAAACACGGCCGGTTATACTATGAGTAGGTGACCATGCGCTTGGCTCTTCGCCTCTTCCGAAAGTCGAACAATCATGATGGTACTACAGTCGATAGTGTACTACTAGTAAGCAAAGCTTCTCCTCGTTTGTGAGTAGATCGAACACATCAAAAGTAGTCTCTAAAAAGGATTGACCATGTCCATGGCTGCCATCCCGTGCTCCGTCATTCAGTGTGTGCTTCTCGTCATTCTACGAGTTGACGGGACACATCAAATTTAATACGTATTTAGTACTCTCTCCAAAAAGGGCCGACCATGTCCATGGCTACCATCCCGTGCTCCGTCATTGAGTACGTGCACTATTCACGTGCCATCGAGGAGGAAAAATATTATGTAGTACTAGGTGCCATCGCTGTGCACGACTCACTTACGCACTGCTTATCTCCATTTTCTTGCATGACACGTGCACCTTGATGCTAGATGTCCCGCGTGTTGGCAAAAGGATGAGCAAAGCTCATGTCAAAAAAAAGAGTGGTAGAACATAGATTCCCGACGACCGAGAAGGAGCAAGGAACCTCGTTGTGGAGCGTCTGCACTCATAATATTTCATATTATTTAGCAATATAAAATCAACCAATCATCTCCATAGTAGACCAGAAGAGTACGAAACACGGCAGCCCAGTGTAGTTACATCATACTGTACATGGCCAACCCACGCTATCACCATATTTCTTGGCCTCCATGCGACACCTAGCTCTAGTAATCCACCAGCCTGTATCGCTTCTCGCTCCTCGTCTCTAACAAAGTGCGGCAGGCTGGCATTTTTGCCACCTATTGAGGTCGGTTAACTCATCACATGTTAGCGACATGCCAAGAGCATTCTAAAAAAATACTGTACTCTATTGTTATGCCAAAAAGAGGAAGCACTTTCACCGACGAACCAAACGAGACAGGCGTGCCGTGCCGTGAGCGGGTCCAGTTTCTCGTTTTGAACTTGTTTGGTGTAGTAGTAACACTTGGTTTTGACTATTGGTAAGATTTTATATACTCCCTCCGTATTGTGCACCGTGACCAAGGAAGAGGGGAAAATGAGACAAATTAATATTTATTTGCTAATTAATAGCATTGCATGCAATGAACTAACCATTGCATGTCGTGTTTGGTAGTCTAAGTCATTGAAAACATGCACGCCCCACATCTCTTATTGGTGGATATGTCAAGAAACAAGAAACGAGGTGGGAGTTAATGCACCACGCCTAAGTATTTTGGGATTATTTGGTTTTTGTAAGGTGACTTATACACCTAGACGGAGGGAGTAGGGCCTAATGTATTCTTCGTGGATGCCTTTGACCATTGATAAGATTTTATATAATTTGAAAATTATATCATTCAAAGATCCTTTCACGTTTCGTTTTCAAAAAGAAAAAAGATCCATTCACATACGAATTTGACTATATGCTTTGAGCAACCTGCATGTCCTATACTACTCCTGTTTGGATACTCTAACTTAGCTAGAGGTTCGACTAACTCATGACTAACCCTAAACTAACTGTAGCCAAAGAGGTGTTTCGGTGACAGGGTTAGAGTGACAATAAATGCACTTGATGGAGAGAGAAAAGTGGTTTTCAATGGGTCCAAGGAGGTACTTACGGTGGGAAAGGTGAAGTGATGGTTGCTTCGCCCGAGCAACTTATTACTCTGGGAATATGGGAGTACCAACAGATTCAAGGAACAGAGAAATGATGGTTGCTTCGTCCGAGCAACTTACTGCGGCGAAGGTGGGGCTCTGTGATTTGACTGCTCACTAGTCATTACTAATGCGGCGCAACGACCAGGGTGAATCTTTCCCTATAGTTGTGCACTCAATATTGATGCACGGCAGGAGGAACCGGATGAAGGATGTCCCACATGTCGGCGAAACGAAGTTGAATTGTTTCTGGCATTGCTATCAATCCTTCAGGATTTGTTTATATGTACGCATAATTTTCATGAAATTGTACTATGATGATACGAAGGTTTCAACTTTGGTTCCTGCTGGAAAAAAGGTTTCAACTTAGGATTCATGTGTTCTCTTGCCTCAAGATTATCTCGTTACAACATTCCATCAAATACAAATGAAACTAACATGGCTGCTAACGCATCTCAATGGTTCATAGATCAATGCAAATATTCACATCACAACTAAAGACAAAGTTGTGAGAAGGTGTACAAATAAAGAAACACATAATTGATCAAACAAAAAAGTAACATATGCAATGTGTGTGAAACAGAGTCATGGATATATCATATATAGAGGGAGCGATCCACGAGAAGAGAGTGGAGTGATCATCGGCGTGAGATATTGATAGAATCAAAAACATGGATGAAGTGTGTGGCTGCGCGGTCGATAAAGAGTGCCATCGAATTTGTGTTTGCCCATGTCAAAGATGCATGGCGGCTGGCCTACTGGAATTTGAGAGGGCAGAGGTGCATTTTTTCTCTGTGGCATGGATACCTACCTACAACGT